>NC_141041.1:25697500-26301250 GCF_052040795.2 Danio rerio | reverse complement strand
CGGATCAAAGTCGGGGTCGTTCCAGATCTTCCTGTGCCCCTCCTACTGGGCAGAGACTGGCCGGGGTTCGACGAACTCCTGACTCACCACCACGCTCTATCGGCTCGTTCAAAGAAGAAGAACAAGTCACGGGCTCAGCGGGACCGCAAACCAGCGCTGATGACCACCGAGAGCGACAGAGGGGTTGAGTCATCTATATCCGCTAATTTGTACTTTGATCTGTTTCAACAGATAACCGCAGGAGGCGATTTTGGCAGAGCACAAAGGGAAGATGAGACGCTTAAACACTGCTGGCCGCAAGTAAGAGTTATTGACGGTAATGAGCGACTTCCCAGCCCTCACCCCCTCCCACATTTTATTGTGGAAAATGGTCTGCTGTACTGTGTCGCAGAGAGGCGGGGGGAAAAAAAGACACTACTGGTCGTTCCGAGGACCAAGAGGGAGACGGTCTTAGAATTGGCACATACCCACCCAATGGCTGGACATCTGGGAGCGGCCAACACGGTGAAAAGGATCCGCGATCGTTTCCATTGGCCGGGGCTAGACGGAGAGGTAAAAAGGTATTGCCAGGCATGTGACATCTGCCAGAGAACGTCTCCCCAACGACCACCCCCCAGCCCTCTAATACCATTACCCATCATTGATGTGCCATTCACCCGCATCGGTATGGACTTGGTAGGGTCTTTGCCAAAGTCGGCCCAGGGACATGAGCACATCCTTATCCTCGATTACGCCACCAGATACCCTGAAGCGATTCCCCTGAGAAAAACCACGTCATCAGCCATCGCGAAGGAGCTGTTTCTCTTATGCAGTCGAGTGGGAATTCCAGCAGAGATACTAACCGACCAGGGCACCCCCTTCATGTCCCGGTTAATGGCAGACCTCTGTCACCTCCTCAAGGTAAAACAAATAAAAACCTCAGTGTACCATCCACAGACTGACGGCCTTGTAGAGAGGTTTAACAAGACTCTGAAGCAAATGCTCCGACGGGTGGTGGCAGAGGACGGGCGCGACTGGGACCTCATGATCCCGTACTTGTTATTTGGAATCAGGAAAGTCCCCCAGGCCTCCACAGGCTTTACCCCCTTTGAACTGCTGTTTGGCCGCCAACCCCGAGGGCTATTGGATGTGGCTCGTCAAGCCTGGGAACAGGAGCCAGCCCCCCAGAGGTCGGTGACTGAACACGTACGGGACATGAGAGAACGCATCGAAAAAGTCATGCCCATCGTCAAGCAACACCTGACCGAAGCCCAGCGCGCCCAGCAGAGATTATATAACCGGCCCGCCCAACCCAGAGAGTTCCACCCAGGGGACAAGGTGATGATCCTCATACCCACCACAACCTCGAAGTTCCTCGCATCCTGGAAGGGACCATACACGGTGGTAGAAAGGGTAGGGCCGGTAAATTATTATTGTCCGTCAGCCGGGACGAAGATGGGAAGAACAGCTATACCACATCAATTTAATGAAGAAGTGGGTTGCAGCTCCAGGTCATCTCGTTGCCTTCACTGAAGAAAGTCTTCCCGTTGTCCACATAGGTGAGCAACTCTCACCAAATCAGAAGGCGGAACTGCAAGCCTTGGTTGGTCAGTTCAAGGATGTGTTCTCGGAGAAACCGGGCCGAACCACCATCATCCAGCATAACATAATCACTCCACCTGGCACCATCGTCCTGCAAAGGCCTTATCGAGTACCAGAGGCTCGCCGGCTGGCTATCAACGAGGAGATCCAGAAGATGAGGAGGTTAGGAATCATCGAACCATCCCGTAGCCCGTGGTCCAGCCCAATAGTGATGGTCCCCAAACCCGATGGCACCCTCCGTTTCTGCAACAACTTCAGGAAACTCAACGAGATCTCCAAGTTCGACGGGTACCCCATGCCTCGGGTGGACGAGCTGCTGGATAGGCTGGGTGGAGCCCGATTTATCTCCACCATCGACCTCACCAAAGGCTACTGGCAATTACCACTAAGTGAAGACGCCAAGGAGAAAACCGCCTTCTCTACACCCGGTGGGCACTGGCAATACCGGGTTCTTCCCTTCGGGCTCCACGGGGCCCCAGCCACATTCCAAAGAATGATGGACATCCTGCTGAGGCCCCACCAGCCATATGCAGCAGCATACCTGGACGACCTCATCGTCCATTCCGAGTCATGGGAGGAACACCTATCCCGGTTACGGAGGGTGCTCTTAGATCTTCGACGGGCTGGGCTCACAGCTAATAGACCTGACCAGAAAGGGGCAGCCGGAGAGGATAAGATGGAACAAGGAAGCAGTCGATGCGTGCCGAGCCCTGAAGACGGCCCTTACATCCTCACCGGTACTGCACGCACTTGACTTCGGCTGCCCCTTCATTCTTCAGACGGGTGCTTCCGACTCGGGCCTGGGCGCGGTCCTCTCCCAGGTCCATGGCGATGAAGAACATCCCATCATGTACGTGAGTCGGAAGCTTACCCCCGCAGAGACCCGCTACGCAACAGTGGAGAAGGAGGCCCTGGCGATCAAGTGGGCAATCCTGGAGCTCAGGTACTATCTCCTTGGCAGGAAATTCACTCTGGTGACCGACCCTGCCCCGCTACAATGGATGGCTACAGCGAAGAACAACAACGCTCGGGTCACCAGATGGTTCCTGTCGCTCCAGGATTTCAACTTTGACGTTCAACATCGAGCCGGGGCCTCCCACGGAAACGCAGACGGACTCTCACGGCTCCGGTCAGGATGGGCAGGTCTGTCAAAACATTCTACCCCCCCTCTTAATACACTACTTTTTCTTCGCAGAAGACCCAGGACCAGGACAACGCTAAGGGGGGGGAATGTAGCGAGTCTACTGATGCCACGTCGCCCTGGTCACAAATTCACCCCAGCTGGAAACTCATCAGCACCGGATCGCTCACAGCTGGACCTCATCAGCCAGGGAGAGATAAAAGCCAGCCCCACACAGGAGGAAATCGAGCTTCATTTCCACATGACTCCCTGCGCTAACGCTTGTCTCTCTTTGTCTCTCCCACAGCCGAATCCAGCTCGTGACCGATCCAACACCAGAACTCTCACCAGCCTTCACCATCTCCCCGGAGCACTTGAGCACGCACCCCAAGAAGAGCACTCATTTACCCACTATATCACTTGTAAATAAAGCACCCTCCGGGGCATTGTTTGTAACTTTACTCAACTGTGTTTGTGTTTTCCCTCTGCCTTGCTACTATATATATATATATATATATATATATATATATATATATATATATATATATATATATATATATAAGTATATATATATATATATATATGTATATGTATCTATAAATTCAGAGCATAAAAACTATTTTTTTGTTTGCGTAAAACAATTTCATGCACTGTAAAAATATTATTGCAGCCTTAATTTTGTTATTTTTTCTAGTCATGTCAACTTAAATCAATCAAACTGACTAAAAATGTTAGGGTCATTATAGTCATTCTGAAATGTAACCCTATATACATTTCTGCAGATCACGAATTAGATAGCCAGAAGTACCTATGGCTGCATTTCATGCTTAGAACGAACGCTAGGAGGTGGTATGACACTGTTCCTTTTGCACTTGAGATGCAGAGAGGTGTTCACCGCTATGGGATTCAAGTCTGGTGAAAAACAGTTCAAGAAAGCAGGTAAGAAAAACAAATGTGGTAAAATCTGGAAACGTGGTAAAAATCAGGGGGCTTTTATTTTTCTGGATAGCTTTTAAACCACTGTTGGTTGGGTTTAGGGAAGTGGGTGATGGGGTCAATTGGTACTTTTAAAAACACTATCGGTTGGGTTTAGAGAAGGGGGTGGGTGAAGAGATCGGTCAGTTGGTCAGTCAATTTTGGACTTTAGCGCACAAGTAATATAAAAAAATCTAATATAAAAACAAATACCCGGCAGGCATGTAAACAAAAAAACAAAAAATGAAACAAAAGTGCCACAGTATTTAATGTTTAGGAGCTGCATTTCTAATTCTTACAGTCATCACAGTAGTACATTTCACAGAAGGAAATGTATGCTTTTTTTAATGAAACTTGCTGTATTGTGTCAGGTGTTTGCTTTTGAGATGCCCTAACAGGTTGTGGTAAATAGAGCCTTTTCCATTCCACCTCTTGCAATCCCAAGTTTACATATCTCACAGTTTGCTATAGCAATGCTGTCATCATCAACTTCATCTTCAATACATCCAGAGCACAGCCATATTCGCGCTGTCCACTTTAAGCTGCTTCCATGTTCTACTTTGCCGGCATTTAACCAATAGCGTCTCTGCAACAAATTTATGTCATGCTGCACGCATTGTAACATGAAAGAAAGGGGTCTTACTCTGTCACCGCATACTTATAGATCATACCTGTCAACATTGGGATGTGAAAATAAGGCATATGCTAAATATTGTAGCTGTTTCATTGTAAATAAACAGTTTAATGATAATATGTAATATGATTTATTCATTTATTATTATTTTTTTTTATACATAGGATAGAATAAAAGCTGCAAATAAATTAGCAAACAGTTTTAACAATTAAAAATAATATTATAAAGAAATAGAATAATAATTATTACTATTATTATTATTATTAATTATCTGCACATGTCTGTTCAAAGCATTCAAATACGCTCTCAAAACCCAGACTTTTGCTTGCTTCAAACGCATGTACAGAATCCGTTTGGGAAACAGTGGCGCGAAGCAGGTGCGAATGGCACTCGTAAGAGAAACCTAACTTCTAAAAAATCGTACACATTGGCCTCTAGTGAATTCGTGAAAGCAAAAACTGGAAAAAAACTTACCACCTGGGACGTACTTTGCACTCTCCAGAAATGTATATAGAGGTACTTTTTCAGAATGAACCTGGGTTGCGAACTAATTTAAAAAACTTATTTGAAACCTAATTAACTTATAAAATAAGCTAAAGCAGCATGAAAATATTTGTTGTCTAGACTGCCAGTACATTTTTTACAGTGTGTAAAGTTTTTTTTCCTCAACTGTTTTGTGCAAAAACTTTTTAATGTAAAAACTTTAAGTGTTAACATTTTTATGTGTAAAACAATTTTGCGTAAAACATGCCTTTAAAAACTTTTTCTTTTTTGCTTCTATTGACAAAAATAGGGAAAAAAGAAAAATATGTTTTGGTAAGCACTAATATAATAATTTGCTGCTAAAGTTAAAGTAATAGATGATTAAATTATAGCTTTATATACCTTTATAAGGTAGACCAACTTGATCATTCTAAAAGCTAATAAACATAACCATAAAGTGACTAAATTCAACATTGATGCATGCACTCAACTTCTAAATTCGCAATGCACGTCAAATATAGTCATTTCTAAAGTTAAAGGTTGGGCCCACGATACTAATATTTAGTAAGACCCACTATAGAAGGACTCTCAACTCTTTCCTCCCCTTCACTTCAGCACAAATAGAAAGCCACACGCAAAAAAAAAAAAAAAACAGTGACGAGTGAGTTGGAAACCACGGCAACAGCAGAGAACAAGCTGGTCAGCCATACTTCAGCCGTGCGATCAGAGCGACAGTTTGCCAGACCAACGGTGGGCCGACAGCCTGATTCACTTCTCTGAATCATCTCTGTAGGTCTGATCAATGTGTTCATTCAACACCTCCAAATGTACACGGGAGTGAGTCCGGGACAAGAAGAGGAGAGATGGGGGAGAGAGGGCTTTCTGTGACTCATGCTGGACATAGAGGAGCGAAAAAAAGGTAGCTGAAGTTTCTCTGTCATCCCCCATCCCGTCACTATTAGACGGCCACGAGGAGATGCGCTGTGACTCACGCTGAAGAGTAAGCACTTCATGTACCGAAAGGAGCACGTATCGGTGTATAGAGACGCTAGAACAATGACGATATGATGGGGTAAGCTGTGCGAGGCATCGACATCAGGTGTGGGTTTTCTGTGGGCGGCAGCTGAGAGGAACATGTCATCCAGACGGGAACGTGAGGGCTTTATTTTATATTACAATCGCTGATGCTTTAAAAGGTCAGAGATGATCATCCTACACACTGCTCTGCTGACCATGAAATGATGCTTTTAGCATTTTCTGTTACAATATATGGTCTATTATTCAATAAAGTTTGTTACATTTTTTATTTGACTTGTATTATCTTCTTTTTATTTCAGACATATGTCCAAAACAACACAAACCACACAATAGATTAAGACAGTTATGCCAATATTTCATCAAAGGTGATTGATAAAACATCTCAGCAAGTCTAGGATTTATCAACAACATTAAAATGCTATGCTGAGAATTCTCCAATTGACACATAAGCTCATAGATCAAATTTCTGTTTCATTTATCGGTGGAAACTAAACTTAAAAAAAAAAAAAAAAAAGATGTCTGTGATGTTATAAGGAATTTTTAATCAAACTGGTAGTTTGGTGTGAAAACACATTTTTTCCAAAACAAAATGCAAAAACTGAAAAAGTGACATTTTTAAGTTTATATGATATTATAAGCATTTTAGCAAATTATTTAGTTGTGGCATCTCAGTGGCGAAGCGGGTGTCATTGAATAAACTAAATTGTCCCTAGTGTATGTGTGTGAATGAGAGTGTATGGATGTTTCCCAGTGGTGGATTGCAACTGGAAGGGCATTCTCTGCATAAAACATATGCTGGATGAGTTGTGGGTTCATTCCGCTGTGGCGTCCCCAGATTAATAAAGGACTAAGATTAAAAGAAAATGAATGATTAATGAATTATTTGGTTGTTTGGAGTGAAAACTTTCAGTAACACTTTATTTTGATGGTCAATTTGAGTAGTAGTAGACTGTTTGCTTAATATCTGTTGATATGCTCTTTCAAAAGACATTTAACTGACTATAAGAAACTTTGCAAGTATGTAAATTTACACTAACCCTAACCCCAATCTAAAAGTCTACTTATAATCTAATGAGAATTTGTTGGCATGTAGATGCAATGTAACCTAAGTTCAACAAACGAACAATCAATATAAAGTGTGACCAAACTTTCTTTTCCACCAAAACGACTGTTCAAAAATTAAGCAAATTTCTGGATGGCAAACAAAATGAATTGAGATAACTTATTTTTTAACCCACTGACTTTTAGCAATATTTGTACTCGTTAATAAGAAAATTCACCCAAAATGATAATTTGATGTTTATTTAATTAGGCCATCCAAAAAACTTGTTTTTGTCAGCAAAACATTAAATAAGACTTTTAGCTGAAACTGTGATCTTTAATGATACATAAGATGCAATTAAATGACTTCTTTAATTAAAGAGTTAAAAAAAACAATTAATATTGGTGGCAGCTAATGGCACATTAAGATTTTAAATGGAATGCATTACGTTATTACAATTCTCGATTGGTCTTTGCTTGGTGTCTTTTACACTCTTAATCATCTTTTTAACAAAGAAAATAACAGCAAAAAAGTGAGAATAAAGGCGGGCGGCACTGTGGCTTAGTGCTTAGCACATTCGCCTCGCAGCAAGAAGGTCCCTGGTTCAATTCTTGGCTGGGCCAGGTGGCATTTCTGTGTGGAGTTTTCTTGTTCTCCCTGTGTTGGGGTGGGTTTGCTCCAGGAGCTCCGGTTCCCCCACAATGCAAAGACATGCTCTTTAAATGAATTGGCTAAACAAAATTGGAGATAGTGTACGAGTGTGTGTGTGTGTGTGTGTGTGTGAATGTGAGAGTGTATGGATGTTTCCCAGTACTGGATTGCGGCTGGAAGTGCATCTGCTGCATAAAACATATGCCAGGACGGTTGGCGGTTAATTTCGCTGTGGAAACCTCTTTTAAATAAGGGACTAAGCTGAAGGAAAATTAATGAATGAAATAAAAGAGACTAAGAAAGTAACAGTCACGTTTATAAAAATAACCCTAACCAATTTGAGTTCATTAAAGTGGCCCTGGGTTCAGAAAAGTTTTGCATTAAGACATTACTGAAAAGGTGCAGACCGTGATGTTTAATTAATTTCACCATGAGCAGTATTAAGGTAGTTAGTCACTTTTAGTGGTTTGAGTGTGTAAAGAAGTTCTCTTATGGACCCCACAGTGAGAGGTCACATCTGTGGGCAGAGAAGTACATGGACAGTACAGTCATTCAATGAGTCACCAAAACCCCCTATGTCTACTACATCTTCAACACCACCACCCACAACAAAAATACAACATTCAAGAACACTATGCGAGAATATGACAAGGGTGACATTTCAGAGCCTTGATTTGCCAAAACCTTCTCAGTAAAAATTTGTGCAAAGTTACTAGGAAGCTGTAACAAAGGTATCTTTGCATCATGTTGGTTTCTTTTGTGATGGCAGTTTACAGTAATATATACATTTATTGTTATGAAAAACAATTGACAATTTATTTAAATAAATAAATAAATAAATAATTCACAACAATTGATAAGTTAAATGAGATTAACTGTATTTATATGAAAAAAGCACAAGATTGTAATGAAAGTTATGATATTGCATCTCTGGATTTAGTATTGATGAGCTATGCAATGGAACATTATAACAATGAACCATTTTTACAAGCATGTTATGACGCGTTTAACGGTCATCAGCATCTTAAATCGTTTAAAGTTTTTAATATTTAGATTTTTTTAAACTAATGAATATTTATATGCATTTATGAATGAAAATTATATCATCTTTGCTTCAATTTACAAAAAACAAATTACCGCTTCTGTGAGGCGTTTCTAATAAGGACAGTACATTTAACATTATTCTCTCTTCTGCCTGGCGTTTTCAGTCTCGAACAATTTTTTTCCTTTTTCTGAAAGTCTTTATAACATCATCGCAGTTTTACTTTTATCATTTGAGCAAATAAGATTGTAAAAAATACATATTTGTTGTATTCTCCCATTCACTGCGCTCCCAACTATGACGACCTTCGCTACTAAAACCCGGAAATTTAAAAAGGTTATATGAACAATAAGACATATATGGCTATTAAAAATAATAATAAATGAAAAACCAAAGAGCATCCCATTGAAAAACAAGTGCTCTGCATGTCCACTTGACGTGGACTTGTATATATACTTAGGTATTTTGCCATCTTAAATGACAATCCAAATCCAAAGGGAGCAGGCATGGTCATGTACAGTATCTGAACTTCATAGAGAATTAGTACCTATGTTTCTATCCAAAGAAGCAAATAAGATTTATATACAAAACATTTGAGAATAAAGCACCGTTTTGCATCCAAGAAGTCAAAGAGAACAAAATCATCCAACATTCTGAAAACAAAGCCCTATATACAGTTTTGGAGATCGCGAATTATGTACCCAGAGGTATGTATGGCTGCATTTCATCTTCACTTTATAAGTGAAGTTTATTTATTAACTAATTTTGAGAGGATCACATACTTATGATTGCCTGCGTCTGGTCCGACATTATTCAATTAATGATTCAACAATCAAACGATTCCTAAGCCAATATAAATACCTTAAGTTCCATATAACTGCCATCTTCGTTTTGAAAAATCCCCCCCTTCCACCCCTACTCCTCCTCCTTTCCTTGATGGTTGGCCCAGTGGTTAGCACTGTTGCCTCACAGCAAGAATGTCACTGGTTCTAGTCCTTACCAAGCCAGCTGATGTTTCTGTGAAAAGTTCTACACATTCTCCCCGTGTTCACACGGGTTTTCCCCAGGTTGCCTGGTTTCCTCCCACCGTCCAAAATCATGTAACTTAAGTTAATTGTCTAACCCAAATCGGCACCATAGGCGTGCTCCTAGTAAGTAGTTATCTCTTAAGAGCAATAACTATCTGTTCATTAGCTACTACAGCAGGAGAGTTCTCGAGATCTACCTGAGCTCAAACTCGCCTCTCGCCCTGCAAATGGGAGGGAACCCCGGGTTCAAGGATCTGTATAATCAATCATCAGCTAAGTGTGAACTCTTGAAATTGAAACAAACAAACAAAAAAAGAAATAAAAAAAGACACTGTGGGTCGTTATTCTTATAAAGTTGTGTTGCACCAAGACAAAGACAAAATGCAATGAATATGCAGAGCCTTTTGGAAGCGCAAAACCACTCTTCGGGAGTACAGCTACTTGCAGAGGTAATAATACATTTGTTCATTCATTTTCCACCAAAGACAATGTGGTTGGTCCTCTGTATTGTCTTTTTTTGACATGAGACATGATCGCTTTATATGATGAACTGATTATTATTCACATTTATACACCAGTTTGTACTGGTTCTTGAATCTGTAGGGTGCTACAAATTTAAATGACTTCCTTAACTCAGACACCTCTTCTGGAATCTATCGCTGGCTCTGATGTATGTTTATAGTATGTTATTTTATCTATTTTGAGCATATCCAAAAGTAAATCTTTCATCTTGTTAATGTTTCAGTTGTGATTGAATCCATTCATTCATTCATTTTCTTGTTGGCTTAGTCCCTTTATTAATCCATGGGGTCGCCACAGCGGAATGAACCGCCAACTTATCCAGCAAGTTTTTACGCAGCGGATGCCCTTCCAGCCGCAACCCATCTCTGGGAAATATCCACACGCACATTCACACACACACCCATACACTACGGACAATTAAGCCTACTCAATTCACCTGTGCCGCATATCTTTGGACTGTGGGGGAAACCGAAGCACCTGGAGGAAACCCACTCAGGGAGAACATGCAAACTCCACACAGAAACGCCAACTAAGCCGAGGCTCGAACCAGCGACCCAGCGACCTTCTTGCTGTGAGGCGACAGCACTACCTACCGCGCCACTACTTCGCCCCTGATTGAATCAAGAAATTATCAAATATTTTTTTTATCTATAATGTGGTATCTGTTGTCTCTTTTAAGGTCTCTGCCTTTTCTCTAAAACTAATGTTTTACTGTAACAACATGAAACTTTCATAAAGGACAAATGAGTAAAAACACTCTATTCTATTAAATACAATAAGCTATTAACTTAAATAGAGCTTTTTAACTTCAAGGCGTCTGCTCAGCTGTCAAACTGTCAAGTTTGATTTTTGAATTCATGGCAGAAGGAAATGGTTTCTCACACAGAGGGGTTTTAGGATACTCGGTGACTTCATTTCTTTTTAGTTTACACACTTGTGCCAATTGTATTTGGTGTGACAAGCAAGAATTAACCAACCCAGGCTCATTCTGAAAACTTATCACTATATACATTTCTGGAGAGCACAAAATATGTCCCAGGAGTTTTTTTTTTTTAGCCAATCCATCAGAGGCCGCCATTTACGCTTTTTGAGATCTCAAATTTTGAGCCTGCTGTTCTCATGTAAATCCACCAGAGGCCACTGTCGACTGACTGACTGACTGACCAATTGACCGACCCACCCTCCTCCTTGCCTAAACCCAACCAATAGTGTTTTCAAAAGCACAGATTAAACCGCCACCCACTTCACTAAACCCAACCGACAGTTTTAGAAAGCAATACAGAAAAAGAAAAGCCCTCGCCAGATTTTTACTATGTTTTCAGATTCAACCACATTCTTACCCTGTTATTTACTGGTTATTTTATTTTTTGGCTTCTGTTTTTGTCTTACCCACTTTCTGGAACTGTTCTTATTCTGGCTCAAACCCTGTTGTCGTAGTCAACTCCTCTCTGCTTCTCAAGTCCGCCGACAAACATGATGAGGCACTGGACAAACTGGTAACAGTAGGAAAGCCATTCATACGGAGGTATGTGGTCAGGTGGTAAGCATGAAAAGGAATGGCATCATACGACGCCGTAGCATTTGTTTTAAAGATGAAATGCCTTCATACGTTCCTCTGGCTACATAATTTGCGATTTGCAGAAATGTATATAGGACTACATTTTCAGAATGACCTTATGCTGGAATTAACCCCATGGGTTTTCAGGCAATTTTCTTTAGCATTTCAAGAATAGTTTGAAGGTGAATTCAATAATTGGACAGAAATTACTCAGATTTGATTTAAAACATCTTCATTTTTGTTCCAAAAGAAAACAACTAAAATAATTGGGATGACACGAGATTGAGTAAATGTTTCATTTTAGGATGAACTAAACACTGCAATGCAGATTTATCACTCAGCTTAGTATTTCAAATTACATTTAAGAAACTCAAATACAACCATTAAAAAAGATTCAAAAGTACACAGATGCTCCAGAAAATATTCCAGCCTAATTTAACAAGGAAATGTAACTGTCAGTTTAGTGGCTGATTCATACAAGTTTATACGAGTTCAGTTTTATGAAAATGTAGGATTTTTAAAAGGAGGCATGGCACCAAACCTAACCATCATTAGAGGATTAGAGGATAAACAAATCATACTAAATAAAACAAACGAAATTGAAGGAATTCATAGGAATTAGCCACTAAATCAAAAACTTACAAATTGTCATGAGATAGTGTTGATTACTGACATTTTCAGTGATTTTATAAGGATTTCACAAACTTTCAAACAGCGTATACTGCATTATATATACTCATGTTAATAAAACCATAGTAATTTCTAATATGTTTTAGACTCCTTTGATCTTTAGACATTTAAAAGCTGTTCCAAATGAACACACAGTCAAGTGAAGTAAACATTCTCACGAGATAAATAGCAGTAAGGACCCTGACGATTGGAACGCAGTTCATGTGTAAGCTATCATTGCGAACAATGCATACAAAACATGATTTATCCCCTTTGAAGCAATTAGGCCATCACTGATCTCCAGACATGTAATCATTTCTTCAATGACTTTCTTTATTCAAGCAAGCACCTCGATGGCCCCATTTGCAGGAATGACAGGGCAATATTTGCTTTGTTCTTACCCAAGCACTCGGGGCCTATGGAAAGACTGAAGGCAGCCTTGTTAATATTCCACGCAGCGCTCAGACTCTTGTGAGGGATCACAGTAGATGAAGCATGGCGTTGTGTAAAAGTGACGGTCTGTGTCAGTAACAGGGTTGTGGGATAATGAAGATGACTGCTCTCCTTGACAGTGTCCTCTCCCTTTTTCTCCCTCCTTTTTCCTCCAAGCCTTGGAGTGTCTGACACCCCAACACTTTCCATAGCCAGCAATTACAGTGGATATTACACTGAACCTGCTGAGAACTGAACATGGAGACCGATGATTTCAAAAACACCATGATGCCCAATTAGAATTTCAGCAATTGCTTCTCACTCCTTTTGTAAAGCCTTTTAAGCGTTTCAATCAAACATCAGCTGAGCATGTGATCTAAAATTTTACACAAAATAAAAATGATTAGAAAACATTCAAAGCTACAGTGAGACACGCACATGGGTCTATTGCTGTGCATTACCACGAAGTAGTAATGTTTGGACAATCTACCTACAGTATTTACTGTACAATTCTACTGTACATTATCCTACATTCCCATATTTAATATGATTTAACTCTCCAAAAAAGTTAATGAAATAAAATTAACAAATAAAGTCTACAAATACAGTATGAGATCAGTTTAATTCACTGGAATCTCAGTGAACTTTCTCACTGTCATAAATCTGAAGAAAAAAATAGTTTGAAATCTGTGCTTTGAAATGAACCAAGTGCACAACAAAAGTTTATTGGGTTTGTAATCTGTATGAAACAAACACGAGGTGCAGCCTCTCTGGTCAAACGCATGTCACATGACAGCAACCACTCAAATGCCCCAAAAACTTATAAACAAAGAGTCGCTGTCACCTCTGGAGGAGGTTCACCATCGTACTACTCAGCCGTTAGAAAAGTATGTTCTATATAGTGGGAATGTGAAAAGTATAAATGGATTTTGGACATACCACATCCGCCATTTTGTCATGGTCACGTGACCTACCTGCGTCACTTGCGTCACTTCACTCCCATTCATGAATTGTCTCATGAATTGTTTTTTGCTAAATCAGACATGGTTGTGGCCGGAAGTAAATGAGAAATCATTCATTCATTCATTTTCTTTTCGGCTTAGTCCCTTTATTAATCTAGGGACGCCACAGCAGAATGAACTGCAAACTTATCCACCACGTTTTACGCAGCGGATGCCCTTCAAGCCGCAACCCATCTCTGGGAAACATCCACACACGCTCATTCACACACACTCATGGGTCACGCCGCCTGACCCAGCCAAGGCTCGAACCATTGAACTTCTTGCTGTGAGGCGACAGCACTACCAACTGCGCCACTGCGTCACCTTAACGAGAATTATTTATATTATTAAATTTCCCATTTATTGTATTTTTTAACGCCTACCCCCACCCAAACCCTAAACCCTACTGTCACAGTCATAGAGGAGTGGAGAGACTGACCTAGAATGCAGCTCTGCACAAGACGTTTGGCCAGTGGAGAAATGGTTGTGCCCAACTGAGCCTGGTTCTCTCTAGTTTCTTTTTTTTCACTTTTGCCAATTGGTGAATTTTTTTTCCTCGCCGCTGTCGCCACCAGCTTGCATGGTTCAGGATCTATAGAGCTGTGCATCGATGGATTTGCTCTTCAGTGTTTGGACTCTCAGTAGCCATTATTAACCACACTGAACTGAGCTAAACTGAACTGAACTTAAACTCTAAAAAACTGAACTTGTCATGATCACCAGCGATCGCTAACCACCAGAGGTCGCTGGAAAACATTCTCACTCACAGAACTACAAATGTGTTTGTAAATGGAGGACTTCAACTTCATACATGCTCTTCGCCCACACACCTGCTTTCTCATTTA
The DNA here is from genome assembly GCF_052040795.2 of Danio rerio. Lineage (NCBI taxonomy): Eukaryota > Metazoa > Chordata > Actinopteri > Cypriniformes > Danionidae > Danio > Danio rerio. The sequence goes on along the minus strand of NC_141041.1, from coordinate 26,286,629 downwards.
GCTTGATTTACATTCACACCTGAGGACTTTCAGAGACTGATTAACACACACTATTTAAGCCACACATTCACTTCTTCAGTTTGCCGAGTCTTGTTCACTGTTAAGTAGCATTACAACGCCTTTTCCCAGTCTTGTTATCTTGTGTACCGACCGTTAGCCTTGTTAGCCTCTTTGTCTTTGCCTGCCGCCTGCCTTTCTGACCTCTAGCCTGTATTCGACTGTGATTCTGGACTGTCTCCAAATACCTGTTTGCACCTGTGTTGACCATCGCTTGCCTGACTTTGAATAAACCTGCATTTGGATCCTACCTTCTGTTGTGGTGTTACTCCCCGGCGTTACAGAAGACTCGGCCACACAATGGATCCAGCAGGTATCAAGATCATGTGTTTACGTCAGGAAGCACGGTCCATTGAGGAGTACGTGGAGGATTTCATCAATCTGGCACATTTAACAACATCGAGTGAGTTATGCCTGATGATCTTTTTTTCACAGATGACTGTCTGAACCATTGTACACAACAATGCGATTGCATGAACCCCATGAGACATTAGAATACTACATCGATCTTGCACTGCAAATGAGTGGGTCCCCCTTCACTGTTGGCAAGGTGGAGGACACCCCTAAATATTTTTTTGGGGGGGGCAATAGACAGCAAGACCCACCGGCAATGGGGCTACCCAGTAATGTTATTATGCTTGCATCACCTGTATTCCTGTCTCCAGTTTATCAGTCTTCCAGTCCTCCAGCTCACAAAATGGCCACCTCCTGTCCTCTAGCTAACAAGATGGCCGCCTCCAGTCTTCCAGCTTACAAGATGGCCGACTCCAGTCCTCCAGCTCACAAAGTTGTCACAACCAGCCCTCCAGCTCACAATGTGGTAAGCGCCAATCTGCCACCAGCTCACAAGATGGTTTCCTGTTCCTTGTCTGTTCCTGCCATAGTTCCTGTTTTAGTTCCTGAAATACCATCACCTGAGCCACCAGAATGGCCACCACCACCTGAGTTACCAGAGCTGATGCCACCACCAGAGCTGTTACTGCCAGAGCTGTCACCGCCACCTCCAGTGCTGCCAGACCCTTCAGTGCTGCCAGACCCTCCAGAGCTGTCACCGCCACCTCCAGTGCTGCCAGACCCTTCAGTGCTGCCAGACCCGCCAGACCCTCCAGAGCTGCCAGACCCTCCAGAGCTGCCAGACCCTCCAGAGCTGCCAGACCCTCCAGTGCTGCCAGACCCTCCAGTGCTGCCAGACCCTCCAGAGCTGCCAGACCCTCCAGAGCTGCCAGACCCTCCAGAGCTGCCAGACCCTCCAGAGCTGCCAGACCCTCCAGAGCTGCCAGACCCTTCAGAGCTGCCAGTGCCGCTGCCGCTAGAGCTGCCAGAGCCGCCACCGCCCGAGCTTCCAGTATGGCCGCCGTCGCCGCCTGAGCTTCCTGAATGGCCGCCGCCGCCAGAGCTGTGTTACTTCTCAGAGATGTCAGTGCCATGTGATTTCCCAGAGCCATATGACCTCCCAGAGCATCCTGACCCACTGGGGTTTGAAGAACTGCCAGTGCCTCCTGTGCCTAGGACTCCCGACACACTGGGGTTTGAAGAACTGCCAGTACCTCCTGTTTTCAAGCCTCCCGACCTATTAGGGTTTGAAGAACTGCTAGTGCTTCCTGTGTCCAAGCCTCCTGACCAACTGGGGTTGAAAGAGATGCCAGTGCTCTATGAACCAAAGCCTCCCGACCCAATGTGGGTGTTTAACCCTTCTTTGCCTGCTGAACCCAAGCCCCCAGATATACCAGAGCTCCAGGTTCCAGACCCACTGCAGCTCCACGCTCTAGGTCCTCCGCAGCTCCACGCTCTAGGTCCTCCGCAGCTCCACGCTCTAGGTCCTCCGCAGCTCCACGCTCTAGGTCCTCCGCAGCTCCACGCTCCAGGTCCTCCGCAGCTCCACGCTCCAGGTCCTCCGCAGCTCCAGGTCCTCCGCAGCTCCACGCTCCAGGCCCTCCGCAGCTCCACGCTCCAGGCCCTCCGCAGCTCCACGCTCCAGGCCCTCCGCAGCTCCACGCTCCAGGCCCTCCGCAGCTCCACGCTCCAGGCCCGCCTCAGCTCCATGCTTCAGGTATGCCCCCGCTGCATGGTCCTGGCCCTCTATCCCTCCCCCTGTTCCGCCTCCGCTCCACCTCCCGCCTGAACAGTATTAGGAGTGTCTGGAATCCACTCCTTAAAGAGGGGGTTATGTCATGATCACCAGCGTTCGCTAACCACCAGAGGTCGCTGGAAAACATTCTCACTCACAGAACTACAAATGTGTTTGTAAATGGACTTCAACTTCATACATGCTCTTCGCCCACACACCTGCTTTCTCATTTAGCTTGATTTACATTCACACCTGAGGACTTTCAGAGACTGATTAACACACACTATTTAAGCCACACATTCACTCCTTCAGTTTGCCGAGTCTTGTTCACTGTTAAGTAGCATTACAACGCGTTTTCCCAGTCTTGTTATCTTGTGTACCGACCGTTAGCCTCTTTGTCTTTGCCTGCCGCCTGCCTTTCTGACCTCTAGCCTGTATTCGACTGTGATTCTGGACTGTCTCCAAATACCTGTTTGCACCTGTGTTGACCATCGCTTGCCTGACTTTGAATAAACCTGCATTTGGATCCTACCTTCTGTTGTGGTGTTACTCCCCGGCGTTACAGAACTACACTGTTCTATTTACTATGATCTTTTATGTGAAGCTGCTTTGACACAAACTACATTGTAAAAGCGCTATACAAATAAAGGTGAATTGAATTGAATTAAAAATGTTCTTTCATTTTATGGGTGATCACAAATATGTAATGTATTTGTAAGCTTGGTAAACAGTTTTGAAGAATTTGATGTTATCCCATTCAAACAGAATGTTTGCACAAACTGCGGGGCGTTTAAAAGATGGCTGCTGAGTAAAATGACTTGTCTTAAAGGGGCTTTGGTTTCACATTGTAATCTTTATTTTTAGTGTATTTTATATTTATATATATATATATATATATATATATATATATATATATATATATATATATATATATGATTGTGTTAATTTATAAATCATATATTGTGTTAATATAACTATAATATTCCTAATCTAATCAGAGTCAGAACAAGATTTATTGGTACTGTAGTTATGTTTTACACATGATTTTGTGACAGCTTTCACAGTACAACACAATGACAGTGACAGGACAAAAACATTTTTAGGAATTTTAAAAATAAGTAGTAAAGAGAGAATAAGATTGTTGCAACAAGCTCATTCTGAGAACGTATCACTATATATGTTTCTGGAGATCACAAATTATGTAGCCAGAAGTACATATAGTTGCATTTCATTTTTAAAACGAATGCTACGGGGTGGTATAAAGCCGTTCCTTTACATGCTTACCAGCTGACTGCTTACCTTTGTATGGATGACTTTCCGGCTGTGACCAGTTTGTTCTGTAGCTCGCCATGTACGTCAGCAGACTTGAGATGCAGAGAGGAGTTGACCGTGATGACAGGGTTTAAGTCTGGCAAAGAACATTTCCAGAAACTGGGTAAGACAAAAACAAAAGCTGAAAAATAAAATAATAAAGTAAATAACAGGGTGAGAATGTGGTCAAATCTGGAAACATGGTAAAAATTAAGGGGCTTTTCTTATTCTGGATTGCTTTTAAAAACAATGCGGTTAGGTTTAGGGAGGAAGTGGGAGTGTCAATCTGTGCTTTTGAAAACACTATTGGTTAAACACTATTGGTTGCGTTTAGGGAAGGAGGGTGTGTCAGTAAATAATGTTGTTTGTTTAAAAAAAAGTAAAAAAAAAAAAAAAAGCTAATAATGTATGAATGTGTGTATCTATGTGGGTGTTTGGGGGCTTCTGCTCCTTGTTGAAAAGAAAGAAAATAACTAAAGGAAAAAGGTCTATAGTGCATGATTAGGTTTGGAGTTTAGCTGCCAAACAAAATGCTGAGTTCATCACAGCTTTGAGGTAAATAACTGAAATGGAACCAAACGAAACTCTGTACTTGGTAAAACATCCTCTGGCATAGAAGTGTTTTTAACAGATTAATTTAAAAGCATGAATTAATTTATCAAGCTCAGGCCATACTGCAGAATAAGTACTCCTTCTTTTCCCTGAGCAAGACACTCTAATATTCTAATGGTGCATACTGAATATGTTAAAAGTTCCAGAGGTTTTTAATTTTTAATATTTAAAAAAGGGTTGTTTTCCTGAAGTTTTAAGTATATTATTTTTACTTGATAAGTGAAAACCTTTTGTTTGAGTGCATCATTATTATCCTAAATTATTATAATATTCATTACACCATTTTTAAAAGTAATTAACCATATACAGCCTAATGTAAACACGAGAAAGAGAAAAATCATGGTCGCCATTTTGAAAGGGTCATTCCTAATGTTACTTAGCCAAACCTTCAAACAGTAGTAGGTCTGGACTATTTTGCAGCTTTCTTTGGCCATGGACTAACACGTACAGTCTGACAGTCATGACTTACAATCTATGTCCATATCATTTGAGTCAGTGAGTCATTAGCTGCAGACTTGCACTTAATGATTCACTAATTCAAATGATCCAGTTAGATTGACTGAATCCAGATGGGATATATCGGCCCCTGAATGGCATATGGGAAAACAATCATGGCCAACATATTGAAGTGTAATTCCAAACCTACTGGCTCAAAACTTACTTCTCCAAAGGGCCTTTTGAAAGGAAGGATTTGGAAGGGTACAACTGATAGACACATCAAACCCCTGCAATCCTTTGCATGGATTCTGATTGGTGATTGCATTCCATTCAGAAGGGCTCATTAGTATGCCCAAATCTCTTCGAAGAAGACACTTTGAAGGGTAACCCCTTGAAAGGCATTAAGTGTGATAATATGCTACTTTTCTTCTAGTGGTATGCAGAAGAATCACTGTTCCCTGGAGCACACAGTATGATCACACCGGTGTGATTAGAGTGTTTTTAACATCTACTTCCCGCAATGACTTGCACTGAAAGAAGAGTGCGGTGCTTCTCATAAATCACTATTTGATTTGGTGTTTTCAATCAATTAATGTGTGTTTTAGGTTATGTGTGTTTCACACATTTAAATAGACATAAAGTACTAGCAAACTGGAATGGCCTCAATAGAATCTTAAATTTTTAATGCCTTTATTTTAATTGTAGCTGATCTATTTGAATAACCTGGTGCACTGCTGGGGGTGCTGTGAGAAAAGAGAGACTGTATGTGTGTGATATATGTGAATCATTTTAAAGGTGGATCGTTTGGTAATGAATTGTTGTTGTTGTTGTTTAGCTGTGACACACACACACACACACACACACACACACACACACACACACACACACACACACACACACACACACACACACACACACACACACACAAAATTGAGGCAAATAAATCCACAGAAAATTAAAAGAAGGTCCTAATCATTGTTTAAGGTGGCAATAAAAACATAAGGTTTATGGTTTGTGAAATACACGTTGATGTCTTTAGAGATGGCTAAAATAATCAGTTCACAAATAATCTGATGATGGGCTTTATTCCCATCTGATAGACACAGGATGAACAGGATGAGTCTCCAATTAATGATTCACTGATTCAAATGATCCGGCAAGTCTGACTTGACTAAATGAAGACTAAATTAAATAAATTAAATAATCCAATCAGAGTTATTCTTCAGTTAATGATGTACTGATTAAAACAACTTAACACGGTTCAAAATGAAGGATTTGGACTGATAGACTCCAAAGAGCAGCTTCTACTGTTCCACTTCATCTTTTTGATCTCTCGGTATTGAGGGGGAAAACAAATATGGAAGATGCCTTTACAACAAACCACAGGCCTATGCAGCCAATCATTTCACTGCTAGCCTCAGAAGAAAACGATGAGTATCACTTTTTAAAGTCCTGGCACATTACAGGGTGGCTTGTTTAGTGGATATGTGGGGCAACTTGGCTTTGCTGTGCCCTGTGGAGCCACATGGATGTGACTCAGAGTGTAATAAGCAGCGAATGAGGGCATTAAGTCTGTGTGACAGTGCTCCGAAGGCCCACTTTACATCTGACAGGGGGGTGTTAAAGGTCAAGGCCACATCCAGCGCTGTTATTCCTCTAATTTCACTCGCTGTCAGAATCGCTCGGCTGTCCGTTTGTGTGAACGCGCCATTTTATTCAGCCCCATCAACTGACTGCATTACTTACAAAACATATTACTGTCGTATTGTGTACCGCTTCTTAAAGTGCTTAGTCAAGTGCAAACATAACATTCATTATCAAGGCGAAATATGCTATTAGTGAAGGGATTAATCACAAATTGTGCTTACCCTTGACTTTATGTTCAGCAAAGTACTGTGTCCTTAAACTGTATGCAAATTCTGCCGAGTGTCAGCCAACTTAAAATCAATTGTTAATCTCCCAGAAGAGCGCTCGCTTTACAGAGCATCTGCACAGGGGTTCATAAGTGCATTATGTATCCTTACAGTTAAGGGAAAAATACAGAGACCACTTGAAAGTTCGCAGTTTCTTTGAATTTGTAAGGAATGGGTTTGAATAAAATAATTAATCTTTCTATGATTCTTTAATCTCTGAAAAAATATAACTGACAAATATTGTCCTTTAGAGCACCCCCCTTCAGAATAATCGACGATTGTAACTGTAGTTCTGTATGTAGTTCTGGAATAATTACAGATTGTTCTGTAGTTATTCCAGTTACATTATTTTTTTGGTTTTCATCTTCAGGAAATCACTAAAGACAACAATATCATTTTATCATAATGATATAATGTGGCAATAAGCTCGTAACTGTACTGTGCATTTACAAATTGGCCTATTCATGTAAATACAAGGAAACAACATTAACATTATACCAGACACTGTAAACAGATAATTCCCAGCCATTGGACTTTTCTGAAAGGGTATTTGAGGGTCATCAAGTGACAGATGTAAAAGTATGTTGTGGGACTACTATACAATATAGTTATTATTAGGGCCAGACAGAATCTGCAGACATTTTTGCAAAAAATTTATATATGAAATAAAAAATAATATATTTTTAATTTCTATTTAATGTTTACAATGCAAATCCAATTACAAGATCAACTTAATTGGTAAACAAAGCTAATCTCTTGCGTATTAGCCCGCTGTTTATTTTGTCTCCAATTTCTGTTTAACAGAGAGTTTTTTGTATCACATTTCTAAACATAATAGTTTCAATAACTCTCAGTAAGGGACCGTCGAAAAGTGCTTCTTTTTTTTTTTTTTTGTTAATCTGCTCGGCTCAGCGCGAGCTCTCCCTGTTGCGAGGGCTTAAGTGTGTGTGTGTGTGTGTGTGTGTTTGTTTGTTTGGTGCTGTCTATGTTTGTGTATGTGTTTGAATGAGAGACAGTGTGGTGCTGTGTGTCTGTGTGTTTATACGGACAGCTTGTTATAGCCTCCCCCCTTAAATATAACACTGTATATAGAAAGCATCGTCAATGCACCGTGATGCATCAAGATATCGAATTGAACCGAATCGAAGGCATGATAATCGTAACCGAACTGAACCGTGAGACCAGTATAGGTTCACACCTCTAATATATTTACACACATTTACACAAGTAAATAAATAGACACAATGATGGGTTATCAATCTGCGGAAATCTGCAGATTTCTGCATGCACAGATTCTGTGTGGACCTAATTATTATGGATTATAGATGGCCAAATTTAGCAGTTTTCTGTTTTATCGTTTTTAAAAAAGAATTCTTAATAATGCCAAGAAATACTTATACCATTTTGTCGATGTAGCTGCTGCATTCAGGGAAATTTTTTGGGAACCCTCTCGGTTTGTAGTGTGATCCTTGAAAATTTCGGTCGGTTGGTCAGTCACAATCAGTGAGTTAGTCAACAGCTGCCTCTAGTGGATTTACATGATAATTGCACTCGCAAGAGATATTTGAGATCACAAAAAGCATACACAGCAGCCTCTGGGAAGATTCACGAAAAACAAAAACTGCAAAAAAATAAATAAATAAAACAAAGCTCCTAGGACATATTTTGCTCTCACCAGAAATGTATATAGACTGATTTCACGTGGCTGCCATTATTAAATATGCGAAATCGAGGCTGCGGTGGGAAGAAACCCGGAAGTTACATTGGAGTGTTGTGTACCTGGCTGTATATCTTATCAGCGAAGAGAAAGTGACACAAATTTATCATTTCACCATCTTCCGAGTGACCTGAAGGTCCGTTCTGAATGAATGGGGAAAATAAAAAGAGATATCAGAGCTCATTTTCAGCTAAGTTTAGGGAAATGGCACTAGTTAGCAAACATTTTCTTTCCCAAACACATGTTTTAGATGCCATTTGAAGTAAATAAGTAAAAGGGTGAGTAAATAATGACAGAATTTCCATTTTTGGGTAAACTATCCCTTTAAACATCATGCAGATACAAGCCTGCATGAAGGCTTTATAGGTCAAGTGTTGACAGAGATGCAGAATTTGTTTGTTATGCATTGACATCTGAACATATGGATGAGAGCATAGTGTGGCTTGACATGTTAATGGAGGCCTGCTGCGTCTCAGGGTAATCTTGTAAGCACTGTTTGTTTTCTGCGTAATTAAACCGAGTGAGTGTCCGCTCATGTCCTCTCTAATGTGTGTTGCCCTCTCTTACTAGCTTTATCTGCACTCTCGTGTTACACATCAGGATCACTGGCAATTCCTTGGAAGCATTCCAGTTCAGAAAAAAAAAATGTAAAAAGAATATATAGAAATTAAAAGTGTAATATTTTTTTTTAAAGTAAATATAATGCTTATTCACTCACCGGCCTCTTAATTAGGTAAACCTCTATAACTGCTCGTTAACAAAACTTTCTAATCAACCTGGTCTGAGCATTTCGGAAATTGCTGATAAACTGGGATTATCAAGCATAACAATCTCTAGGGTTTACAGAGAATGGTCCGAAAAAGAGAAAATATCTAGTGAGCGATGGTATTGTGGGCACAAATGTCTTGTAGATGTCAGAGGTCAGAGGAGAATGGTCAGACTGGTTCAAGCTCGTTACACTCGTTACAACTGAGGTATAAGGAAAAGAGCATCTCTGAATGCACAACACGTCCAACCACCAACCTTGAGGTGGATGGGCTACAGCAGCAGGAGACCAGACCAGGTGCCACTCCTGTCAGCTAAGAACAGGAAATTGAGGCTACAATTTGCATAGGCTCAACAAAATTGGAAAATAGAAGATTGGAAAAATGCTGTTTGGTCTGATAAGTTTCGATTTCGGCTGTGACATTTAGATGATAGGGTCAGAATTTGGCATGAACAAAAAGATAGCATGGATACATCCTGCCTTAAATCAACGGTTCAGGCTGCTGGTGGGGTAATGGTGTGGGGGACATTTTCTTGGCACACTTTGGGCCCCTTAGTACCATTTGAGCATCATGTCAATGCCATAGCCTACCTGAGTATTGTTGCTACTGTAACTATGTCCTTCCCTTTATGACCACAGTGTACCCATTTTCTGATGGATCCTTCCAGCAGAATAACGTGCCATGTCATAAAGCGTGAATCATTTCAGACTGGTTTCTTAAACATGACAATGAGTTCACTGTACTCAAATGGCCTCCACAGTGACCAGATTTCAATGCAATTGAGCCCCTTTGGGATGTGGTGGAACGGGAGATTTGCATTATAGATGTGCAGCTGACAAATCCGCAGCAATTGTGTGATGCTATAATGTCAATATGAACCAGAATCTCAGCAATATTTCCAGTACCTTGATAAATCTATGAAATGTATGATTAAGGCAGTTCTGAAGGCAAAAGGGGGTCCAAGGAGTACACTAGTAAGGTGTACCTAATAAAGTGGCTGGTGAGTGCATGTTGGTTGTGGTAAGTAAAGTCATAAATTGGTAATAATAAAATATTTGGTCTTAAAATAATAATAATACATTTAAAATTAAATTGCCAAGTGAACTTAGGCAACAGAAATGTAGGGTTATTATAGTTAACTAAAATATGTTACTTGAAAAAAAATATCTAAAACTAAATAATGTCTATAACTGCATGTAATTATAAAATTCCATTTTATTCCAGCTAGTTTGCTTAAGAAATATTTCTAATTGTTATTTAGTTTAACTTTATGTATTAAATAAAAGAAAATTATTTTACACATTAAGTTTAAATGTCAAATGATAGCAAATGTAATATAAACATAAAAATACATATAATGACAATGTTATTACTACTTAATTAAATGCATTCTTGGCTAATAACTACTAATTCTTTATTTTAAACTTCAGTTTTATTTATATTGTCAAACTTATTAAAAATGACGTTTTGATTTATTTTTAACACATCCACTTTTTAACCAAACAATAAAGGATTATTTTGAACTGCATTACACAAACAACAACTGATTCAAATGCTTGTATATGCCTCAACTATACAGCAGGACTGGAGGCCATCTGTATAAGCCTGCAATCAGGCCTGAGCACCGCCATAAAGCACTAAGAGTGGAGTCGAAGCCTATGGTGCTGATTTATTATCTGCTCTCCATTGAGAAAATGAGAATGTATATGAGGCAGACGTTCCTCTGAGCACAAGGCCATCTAATGAGGGCATTTCAGCCCCACACCACTACTGCTGACCAAGACTGAGCTTTATTTCAGCGAAGCCCGAGAGCTGACACAGTAGAAAACCAATGGACTGTTGACAGGGGTGTAAAATACTTGAGAATTTTCACTTGATTCATATTTTGGAGGATCTGTACTTTTACTTGAGTACATTTCTGAAGATGTAACTTGTGTTTTTTACTCCTTACAATTTTATTTTGACAAAAAAAAAATTGTTTATAGTTTTGCATTTTTTTTGTTTTTCGGTATGGTAAACGAACAATCAAATGTGCACACTGTGTGTTTTTGAATATTCTCAGTTTCTCTGCACTCAAAAAAAAAAAAACTGATTGTTTAAAATATTTGGGCTAAAATATTCTTTCACAATTCTTGAGATTGTCACAACTTAATTGTTTAACGTTCAAACCACTCAACCAATAATAGTTAACTGTTATGTGTTGGGACAACATGAATGAGTTGTATGGTACCCTGCATTTTTAACTGTGTGGATTTATGATTTAAAGTGAATATATTGATTATATTTGGAGATGGAAAGCAGTCTAAAGACATGCAGTATTGGATAAAGAGTTACTTCTTGTTTTAATGTACAATTCTTGCTATACTTGTAAAATAATTCTTGGTACAAATAATATTCCTTAAGGAACAGTTTCGTACCTTTGTAAAACCTTATATAAAAGACCTCTTATAATACTGTTCTGTACCTTTTATGGTTCAATTGAAATGAAGGTGCACAATTGTTCTCATAAAAAGATACTTAAGTGTTGGACAACTCCTTCTTTATTACAATATCTATGAAAACAAATATGACTATGATTTTATCAAAAACAGTCCATATTAAAACATGAATCATCATTTAAAAGCATATGTTTAAAGAAATTCATAAACAATAATTATTAAGTTCTATAATACAAAACCAATTGTAAAACAAAATGATAGCTATTGTAAACTAAACATTTAAGGCATTTTTGATAAACATTTGGTAAGCATTTTCTGATAAATGCAATTTTCTTTATTGATATTCACACATTTTGGTGTTTGCTTTTTCCACTACACACGTGTGCTGGCAGAAGTCCTGCATATGCAAAGTGTTCATGCAGACATTCTTAAGTATAATTTAAATCTTAAGTACAATTAAAATTTAAAGTATTTTTTAATTTTTACTTTCTACCTCAAGTGTATTTTTGGACATATGCTTGTATTTTAACTTAGTAAAAAGTTCAGTCAGTAACTTTCACCCGAGTATCATCTTTGAGTATTTACCACCTCTGATCATTGTGTGTCTGATGCTAAAATGACTAAATGTGTGTTTATGTGTGAATAACCTTGAGTCTGTGTGTAAATGATGTTTTTTTAATAATCATCTTTCAGCAATTTCACTCGAGGGCAGGAGCACTACTGTTTTGATAATGTTTTTCTCAATGAAAGAACTGAATGATGATTTTTAAATGCACCTCGACTCCGTGTGCCATAAATATGTTGTATTCTGGGTAATCTTGTCTGAAGGCAATGTTTTAATGAAACATTAACTCAATTACAGGCCACCCAGCGTCCCGTTACAGTGGAGAATGAGTCAGGTAGAGAATGTCAGTTGTAGCGAGTCACATTTGTTTTATGCAAAGAAAAAGCAGCTAGGAAATAGCTCTGTATTGTGCTCAGAAATACTGATAATCAGTATAATAAAACATGGAATGTTTTAGAAATTTTGGGCATAATTACATGAATTAATCAATATAAACACATTATTTAATCTGCAAAATTACAGTAATAATCATTCCCCTTTGGATGGGGAACTTGGGGAATGGGGAATTTAATCCACGTATGGGGATTTCGTTCAGAAAGCCAATCGTCTGATAAAGTATGTAAACGGGCCTGGAAATGCCAAATGAATTGGCAGCGTCAGCTTGCGCACCTGATGCTTGTTGCAATCAATTTAGCATAAAAGCACAGCGAAAGCAAGAAGATGCAGAATTTTCACTTCAGAGACTTCTACAGCCTTCTGAGAGAGTCGATGAAGGTTCCTCCTGCTGATATCCAGCGATTTCGAGCGAACGAGAGCGGTCTCTCGGTCCAGAGTGTGTACACGCGGCAGCAGACATTGGAGCTGGGCTTCTTCCTTGCCTGGCGTTCTTTGGGTCTGGTCCTCCAGAGCGGTGCTCATAAAGTTGCAAATTTCAGTAAATAAGCAACACAGTCGTGCAGCACGTCCTTTTCCATCCCAAGCTCATTCTGAAAATGTAGCTTCGCGGACGTTTCAGAAGACCCTGATTTACGTGGCCGGAGGTGCGCATTTGATTTTTTTGGTTTGCCAGCCGGCTGTGACAGATGAAAAAACAGAATCCAAAAAATAAAAGCGAATGAGTTTGTGAGTTCGTGACGTCAAAATCGGACGAGGGCTTTTGCTTTCCTTTCGCCCAGACGATCGTTCAGTCATTCAGTCCCTCAGTTGGACAGATGGTCGCTCGACAGCGGCCATCGGTTGCTTTTCGCGCAAGAACAGTGCGGGCGCGAACGGTGCGAATGGCGCTCGCTCCCAAGAGGTGTTTGAGACGTGAAAAAGCGCGGAAACAAAAACTGCACAAATATGTACCTCCCGGGACATATTTCGCTGCCTCCAGAAACGTCCGCAGGGCTATGTTTCCACAATAAGCCTGGGTTGTCCTTTTCAAGATGGCGCTCTGACCGTGCGTTTCTGGATGTGGTGGTTTCCTGTCCCCGGATGATGGGCACTAGCACTGCGTTGCATGTCTGGGGGTCCAGCATGTTAATGCGGTGCTCGCGGGAAGTTCATGATGTCATTGCGATGCCATGTCTGTTGCGCAGTTAAGATCGCAGAATGAAAAACCAATTTATCCAGCATATGTTTTACGCAGAGGATGCCCTTCCAGCTGGAGCCCAACAGTGGAAAACACCCATACACTATCATTTACACACATACACTATGGACAATTTAGTTCATTCAATTCACCTATATCGCATGTGTTTAGACTGGGGAGAACATGCAAACTCCACACAGAAATGCCAACTGATAAATAATAATTTATTTATTTATTTTTAAACATTTGTCCCTATAAATCACTTACAGTCATACAGTCTCACAATGTTTATTTCTTTAATATTACAAACATGATTTTCTTTCATCCCTAACACTATATCTTCATTTTAATCCTCTCTGGCTTTTCTGAGAAATCGTGAGCAATATATAGCACGCTTAGCATATATTCCTCAGGGAAGGGTGTTGTGATTAATTTTGTGTCAGCAGAAATGACATCAAATCTACGCAGTTTACAGTTGCACAGATAATGTTGCATACACAAGAGTTGCAATGCCTCGACATAGAAGCAGCTGCTGTGGAGGAGGAACTTACATTCCCTGGTCAGCGTGACTTCATGTAATTCAGATGAGTAACGGAGAGCATGTTTATGGAGGGGTTCAGATGGTCTTATTAATAAATGTCTTCCTACTCATTTATGGATGCTCATGTTATACTTTAGCATTTCACGATTTGCCTTAATGAGAGATTGCAATGTATTTACAAAGAAAAAGAAAAAATGTGACTGAAAAAAATTTGTGAAAATGTGGGTAAGTTTAAGGCCAAGTTAAACTGTACTATATAATTATAATATAATTATACATACATACATACATATACATACTTACATACATACATACATACATACATACATATATACATACATACATACATACATATATATATATATATATATATATATATATATATATATATATATATATATATATATATATATGTGTATGTATTTATGTATGTATAATTATCAGTCAGAATAATCAGTCAGAATTATTTGCTGGAATTGCATCTGCAGTGTAAAAAAATATGCTTAATAAATTCATGGAGTTTAATTCTGTTGTGGCGACCCCTGATAAAAAAAGGGACTAAGCTGAAAGAAAATGAATGAATAATACTATTAATAATACTACTAATATACTACCACAACAACTACTACTACTAATATTTATTTATTTATTTTATAATTTTTATTATTTATCAAAATACTAAACATGACAATCTGTAAACAAAAGAAAAACAAAGTTTAGTTATTAATTTAAAAAAGAATAATAATTAATTTTTTCATAGGAAATTGTGGATTTCAGTTCAACATTCTGGAAATTTGTTTAAATATCCTGTTACTCTTTTCCAGATATAAGTTTATCACAAAAAATCAGGTAAAAGATTATCAGTCGATTTGATTTTATTGCGTCAATTTTTTGTAATGTGTTCTATGCTTATTTTGTAAAAACAAATGGTAAAATACCCATATGACTCAAAGCCTATTTATGATTGATTTTAATTTGCTCACAAATGAAAATTCATATAGGCAGAAATCATACATGCTATTGTAGGCCTAATGATGCTCCCTTAAAATAAAAAAATAAAGCAACAATTTGAGTATTCACGGTTTTGGAGGTTTGGTTTTCTTGATAATAAACTTGTATTCAGAAAAGATCTAAAACCACATATAACCCATATAAAGAATGCATATAACTCATTTAGACTTTAAACATGGCCTTAATGGCCTAAAACACAAATTTATATTTGTTATAAACAACTAGACTATTGGGTTTAGAAAAAAAGTCAAGTGGGGAGAAAATACTTTAAAGTATGTATAACTCAAAAAGTGGGGTGACAGTTAAGAGGTTAAAGTTTTGAAAGCTATCAACCGAAAACATGACTTTAGATTCACAAATTTATCTAGTCATACTTTAAATCATGTATTCAAGCTATTAACAGATCATTAACTAAGATTTTTAGCTCAAAAAACTACTAATTACCTGCCTATTAAGAGTTTGTAAAGTAGTAGTTTGGTTTATAGGTTTTGATTAGGGATTGCGTTAGGAAAAAAGAATACAGTTTTATTACTTTTATGTCTCTTTTACTTTTAGTAAATATATATGTTGGTTAGGTGATATAAACCAAACTTCTCTGAGTGTGATACGCTTTGCATACTAATAAAGCATTTTTGCAGAAGTGCATCAATATCTGAAAATTACTTCTCACTTAGTTTTCCTATATTGAAGCAAAGATGTGCTGAAGCTGAACACAGAATATTTGCAGTAGAGAAGTCTTATGCTTATAAAGTTATGCAGAGAATTTGTAGAAAAGAGGAAGTATGTTTGGGTGCAGGTGCCAGAGGACTGCAAAATGATTGACAATTGACAAATTACACCAAAACTCCATACTAACTCCAAACTAATAATAATTGTGTATAAATACTAAAGTCAGGGAAATGCAGAGTTGTTGGGAACCTCCTGGATGTTATTTGTGTATTGCCTTGGTGTAATGTGAACCAGAGCTCTGTTTATCGAATTATTCATATGTATATAATAAATTACTACAATTTTTGACATTGAAGAAAACCCTCTCCTGACCTTTTTATTAAACACACATGGAGTTGGTTAAATACTCCAACAATTGGACAATAAGATATACTTTATAAGTGCTAATAAACAGTTAATAGGCAGGTAACAAGCCAGTAATTAATGGTGTGAATTCATTGTTACTTAAACTAAAGTGTTACCAATTAATCCAATCTGAACAGGACAAAAAAATCTTATTAAAAAGTGTGGTAAACTCTTATCTTACAAAAATGATGTTGTTATATAATTATACCAAACTGCCATGAGGCATGCATGACAAATGAACAACAAATTAGTTTTGTTTTTAAAAATCATTACATTAGTCTCTCTAACATGCTAATGATGGCAGATGTCATTCTGAATAACTGTGACTTCTGAGGTGTTATGACCAGTCTGACACTTTCATAGGTCAGTGACATTTTGGCAGCAAAAATTGAGACTGATCCTGGACCAGCTGTCAAATGAAAAACAAACAAAATATTATTGTTCATTTCAGTTTACATAAACAGCAGTGAGGATCCAACACATTTCTAGTTGTTTTCACAACCAGAGAAAATAAATGAATGCTTTTACCTTATCTGAAAAGAAAATGGTTTAGGAGGAATAAAGCTGAGCCATTTATCTTCCATTACTGGATTACATGAATGAAGAAAATTGCTCTATCACTGGCACAGAGCATGCAGGAATGCTGAAATAGCAAGAATAACATTTTAATGCAATATTCGAAGAGAAAATAATGGCAAATTGTTCTCTAAATGCAATATATGCTTGGATGTTGAGCATTATTAAGGATTTTATAAGCTGTCTAGTGAGAGGACGGTGCAGTTCAATTACATTGTTCACTGGCCCAGAGCAACCAAACAAGTTCTACCCCAGTGACGGGACTGGATTTAGAGACTTCCGGATGCTTTGGTTTAAAATGTCTCTCATCTACATTATAATGTCAACTTTATCTCACATATTTGACACATGATTATGATGTTTGACACATGATGTTCACATGATTATGTTCAATCTTTTGTTGTATTATTAATTGTGACTTTAAATCTCACATCTAGTTTTATCTTGCAATTATGATTTTTTGTATCTCACAATTTTATTTATTTTTTTGGTCTGAAAAACTTTAGATCTCACAGTAAGTTGCAATTTAGGTTTATGACTTATAATTTGACTTACTGTAATAGCATATTCTTCTTACACAAATTTATATTGAGATTAGGACTTCATGCTTTTTTTATCAAAATGTCAAATCTGTTTCGGTAACTTTGACATAAATCTTTCATCTAGATTTCTTCTTGCAATTTGGACTTCTTTAATCTCATTATTTGTGTTTTTGGTCTCAAAAATAAAACTTCAGATCACAATATAACAATATGGTATTATTCTGTTTCATTGCAATTTTATATGACTCAAATGACAATTCAACTTGAGATTAGGACTTTGTATCTTTTAATTTGACAC
The DNA here is from genome assembly GCF_052040795.2 of Danio rerio. Lineage (NCBI taxonomy): Eukaryota > Metazoa > Chordata > Actinopteri > Cypriniformes > Danionidae > Danio > Danio rerio. The sequence goes on along the minus strand of NC_141041.1, from coordinate 26,269,128 downwards.
TTTGGTCTCTAAAAACAATGCACAGTGTGGCTTTTAAGCATGAAATGTCAACGTTGGTTTATTAATCCTGATTTTATATCTTACATATACATTTTATCTTGCTATTACGACTTCATCTCTATTATTTTGACATTTTGGACTTGAATATGAGGCAAAATATAGCTTTTGTATATCAAAATGTCAACTTTGTTTTAGCAATTTACATAGATATCATCTTATGATTTAATATCTCTCAATTTAAGTTTTTGTTCTCAAAAATGAGACTTTAGATCTCACAATATGACACAATGGGCTCTATTTTAATGATCTAGGTGGCAAGTCTAGCGCAGGGTGCATGTCCAAATCCTCTTTTGCTATTTTATGGATGGAAAACATGCTCTGCGCCCTGTGCATGTTCTGACAGGGTTGTGCTTATGAGTTTGGGTGTGTTTTGAGCATAACGTGCATTAAACCAATCAGAGTCTTATCTCACATTCTCTTTAAGAGTCAATTGCATTGCACCATGAAGCATTTGCTTGTACATAGTGGACTTTGTAAGAGGAAAAACTAAACGCTTAGCTAACGAGAAAACAGTTAAACAGACCATCTGCAATGGGAGGATAAAGAACAAGCCTCCTCCATTCGTCCTCTTTACTTTCTCTTTATTTTACTTTTAACCTACTCCTTTACTATACAGAAAAAGGAAATGGCGTTGTACACCTTCCACTAAAGACATCCATTAACCTAAATATTTAATTTCATTTGTTAACACAAAGATTTGTTTTAAAACTATTTCTAAATTCAGTTCTAATTTCCAGCAAAGGAATAAATGAACAATAATAACGAAGTGTTACGTCCTATTCTTATGCCCCATATGGTGATGCATACATCTCCAAAACCCGACAGGTGGACAAATCTAAACTTGTTTAATAAAACTACTACCAATAATTACATTATACAAATGCAAATTGTTGCAAATAAACTGAAAAAAGCCCCCAGGACATAAAGAAGGCATGGAGGTTGTAGTTTTTATATTTATGTAGAAAATAATAATTTTTGTAACATCTGAATCCTTACATTTTATTTATGTAAAAAAAAAAAGTGTATCGCTGTACATCCTGTGTGTATTAATTAAGCAATGTGTAAGCGTTAGAACTCACATAGGCACATAACTAACTCTCTCTGTGCCGGACTTAGGAGCAGCTTCAGTTGATCAATTGCGCAGTCTATTTTAGTTCTTCAAAATAGCAACACTGAAACAATGTGCCTCAACACACCTCCTTTCTAGACTAGAACACCCATGAGTACACATAGTGCTAAAATTTGCTATTAAAACAATATAGTGCAAAATTTGAAAATTAGTGTTGCACTGGTCTAAAAATAACAAATAATCGCATCAAACATGTCTTGTGCCTTATTGTGCTGGATTGCCCAGAATCTCAAACTTGCAATTCGGTTTAAATAGTTGCGACTTTATAATATTCAAATACAAATCATGACTTATGTATTAATGCGGCACTCTGGTCTCTATAAAAGGCATAAGGTGCAATGTGGCTTTTTATCTGAAATGTCAATTTTGTTTTTAGTGACTTTATATCTTACATCTAGACTTTATTCTGCATTTATGACTTCATATCTTTTTTTGACACTTTGGTCTTTTAATGTCAAGATGTCTAACTTGTTTTAGTGATTTTAAAGTTAAGTCTTACATCTAGCAATCATCTACTATGCATTTATGATGTTATCACATTATATCATATCTCTCAATAAGGGTTTTAAAACTCACAGTATGGCTTAATATCTCAAGAGCGCAACTTTGTTTTAATATTTGCAACCTCATATTGCTCGTTTGTGACTTTACAAGTTACCCACCAACTTTCTTCAAAGGCTTCAACTCTTCTATCCCAGTATGAGCATCCAACACATGTGCGGTGGTGACGTGTATGTGTCTATCTCAACTCACATTTTGGCCGTGACCCCTGTCCAGTGGGATTGCGAGTCAGCATGAATGTTCCTGCATGTCACTCAGAGCTCGATTCCTGATATCTTTATGAGAGCAGGTTAACATGCTCTCCACTGGCCTTTCTTTAACTGTCTGTCTGGAAGATATTTTTTAAAACTTGTTCGGTCGGCCCCATCCAGCACAGTGGAGGCTTATATTTAGAGCGTCTCGCACTTGTCCCTTTGTGTAATGTCCCGATGAACAGTTATTCAGAGCTCATTTTGCTGACTCACTCTGGAACATAAAGGGTGATTCACATTTTAATTAAGCCAAAGATTAATTTTAGAACAAAATGATTAGTATTGGAACAAAACATCTGTCAGAAGAGAGATATAAGAACAGGGCTTGTATGATTCTGTACAAGTACAATGTGTTGAAGCGAGTAAGATCAAAATAAAAAGTGATAATAAAAAGGGACTATTTATTTCATGCAAAGTCTTTATGTTTTATATCTCGCTTCACATCTGACACACAGGGGTGCAACTACACATTTACTGTGGGGTAAGCGAGTTCAAGTTTTGCGCTCATGTAGTAAAAGTATAATTACACTAAGCATGTTAAGTCACAAAGAATTACATCTCATCCCAATCCAAATTTCTTTTCAATTTTATTTTTCTCACTAAATGATTATAGCACCTTGACATGCTTTGCTTTTGTTCTTTTTGCACAATTGTGAAAACAACATGATAGATATGGGAGTCCTAAAGGGCACAGAAATGTAATCACATCTTATGCAAGGTGTTAAGGTCTGTCTTTTCATAAACAATTGACTGAAACTGCTATTACATAAAAGTGAAATAAGAAAAAAGACTAAAATGTTTAGTGTAAAAAATAAATGAAGACAAACTGCCTGAAATTTTATTAAAATGTTATGGGCAAACTTTTTTTTTTTGTAACTAAATTAAAATAGTTTTGAGCAAAAAAGTTACCAAAAGGCCTGGTGTATCAATAGGATACATAATTCATTTATAAAAACATGTAAATGGTATAAAAAATGGATCTTGAAAGAAGGATTAATAAACATTTCAGTTTCAAAAGATGTGAATATTCTGACTATTTGTTCATGTGTTAGTTTTACCAGGGTCTGTGAGGGGAATTTTTAATCCAAATATTATTTTCGATTTTATCTGAAATGTATTGAGGTCTGTCCTTACAAAAACATACAGTTTGCTTGATCCCTCTAATTTTGGCAATACAATTAATTACTTAATTAATAATAAATAAAGAATATTTTTCAGTTTAATTTTATAACTTTTGACCTCAACTGTATTGTATGTGTGATTTGACAGCTTATTTTAATAAAATTTTAAAAATCTAAACAGTTACAATACATCTACATAAACACTACACTTGGCTGTCAGACTGCTGTTTTAAATGATTTTAAATTAAAACGTGTGTGCCTACGTATGCAACTCATGGTATATTTTTTATTTAATAAAATGCAATATCATACTCACATAAAATGCAAAATAAACATTTTGAACAAAACATATTTATTTATGTTTATTATTTGAGACTTTTAATAAGGATCATTTCAAAAATTGCTTTGGCACAATAGCGCCCCTGCATGTGTGGCGCTCCTATGCGCCGCATATACTGTATTGCATAGCGTCGCGCCATGGAACATTTGCTATTTACATGACGTAAAGTAAGTGTAAGTGGAAAAACTGAGCATTTCACTAGCAAGAAAATAGTTAAACATAGCATGTACAGCGTGAGAATAAGAGATATGCCTCTTCATTATCTACTTTCACTTTCGCTCTCATGGATAGGGAAACCTTGTAGCACAGACATCCATCAGCCTAAAAATAATCAATTTCGTTTGTTAAGCGCAAAGATTTGTTTCAAAACTGTTTCTAAATTCAGTTCTAATTTCTAGAAAACTAATAAATGAACAATAATAACGAAGTGTGTTCAAAAAACTGAGTTATATCTAAATACACATGCTGTGCCCCATATGGTCTAAAACCTGACAGGAGGGCAAACCTAAGCTTGTTTTTAATAAAACAAATATAAATATGCATATAATAAAAAATACTGCTAATATTAATAACATTATACAAAAGCAAAATGTCATGAATGAACTGAAAAGGCCCCCCGAAATGAAGAAAGCATCAAAGTATGGTTGTTATATTTATGTAGGCTAGAAAATAATATGTTTTGTAATATTTTAATCCCTTATATATATATATATATATATATATATATATATATATATATATATTAGGGATGTAACGGTATTGTAAATACCGTCATACCGCAATATTAATTTTTTCCGATATTACCGAAGTCGCATGACTCGGTAAAACTATAGGTCTTCTGAGAAAATTTGCTCAGGCGAATGAAGCGAACGGGAGGTAGCGAAAACTACAATCCCCATCATCCCTTGCGGTCTGTTGTCGCTACAGATCCAGTAATGCGGAAATGGAGTGTGCTGCTAGAAGCGGGGATCAAAAAGAGCTGTAAAACTCTAAGGCCCCTTTTACAAGAGTGCGTTTTAGTTTTAAAACGGCGTTGTAGAATGAAAACGATCCGCGTCCACACTCGCGTTTTACCCAGCGTTTCTGAACTGCTCTCCGTCCACACCAAAACGCTGAAAACGCACATCACGTGACCACAGACACGCTCGGGCAAGCGCTCCAGCATTTCTACCCAGATGAGAGCTCTGCTTGTCGGACTGCTCATCAAGCATCTCCCGCTGGATCTAATCTCACTATATTTGCTAAACGTGATATTTCATTCATGTTGTTGTCTTTATCTAACGACATAGGCCAATTCCCTGACTTTGGTCATTGGAATCTATTAAGTTACTTGTTCACGGGTAACGTTAACATGTTTTGGTTAAGCGCAAAGATAAGTTAATGATTAATCCAGGTACATTGACTGATCGCTTGCCTTTATTTCCTACAATGTATAAACTTATTGTATGTTATACTTTTATAATTGTCGATTATTAAAACTGATATTCAGCAAAAGAGAGGGTGCGTTTCGTATTTTCACTGAAATTGAAAGGAGGTAGTTGTTATCGGCTCCGTTTTGTTATAAATATCCACACAGTGAAGGTGACGCTCATATATGCAGCACGGCGCCTCAACATTTCTGCTGTCTGTTAAGTTTTCTAATATTAAAAAGGAAATATGCAGTTCCTTAAATCATGTTTACATTTTATTTATGAGAAAGTGAAACAACGTAGCCAAGGTGATGTGAATGAAGTTATAAAGTACACTGTTCCCTTTGAAGATTCACGCGTGTCCTCGGTATGTTTTTCATATCAAACTGAGAAGGGGGAGACTGCAGCCTTGATCAAACTTGCGAAGTCTGAACTTACAAGAAGAGGATGCGAGACTGAACTGTGTGTGGGCTACTTAATATTGAGGAAAAGCCCCAATCAGATAGGCGAACGTTTGCAGCCCTGCCTCCGTTTTCAGATGTATCCGTCTTTCCCCATCCACACTGAGACGGAGCAGCAGCGTTTTAGAATGAAAACGGCTTCTCCAGCGTTTTCGAAACGCTCCGTTTTCGGCGCTCGAGAAATAAGTCATATAAGTCATATCTCTCTTGTCCCAGAAACCTCAGTACCAAATGAGAGGTTTTTTTTCTGTTGCAGGGGACATTGTAAATGCCCAGAGATACCAGCTTTTACCAGATTATATTTATATGATAATTTTCCTTTAAACCCATCTCTATCTAAGTGAGTGAGTGATTAAATGTTGAATGTGATGAGTTTTCAACAATACTAAATTAAAAACTTAAATTTTTTTTACATGGTTTAATATTTTTTTTGTTATTAAAATTGAAGTTCCTGTTTCAAAGCTTACAGATAGATGGCTAATTTGTATGTCATTGACACTTTTGGCACTTTTTTGGAGTATTTTTATAAGTTTTGTTTTTTTCCTGTAAATGATTCAATAAATACCGTACCGTGACATTGATACCGAGGTATTACCGTACCGTGAAATTCTGATACCGTTACATCCCTAATATATATATATATATATATATATATATATATATATATATATATATATATATATATATATATATATATATATCCTTAATATTTTAATTCCTTTTCATATGTATTGATGCATCCCTAACTGAAATATAGAAAATGTCCTGACAATTTTCTCCCTTTGGCTCTATAAATAACAGCAAATTAGAAAACTATAGGTGGAGGATTCCAATGCAGCAGAACTGGAAATTTATTTAAACAGTCCAGAAACATTAATAACATAAAACAAAGACAAGGTAAAAGAAAAAAAATGCTCAGATATCACACTGTTGATTAAAACAACGAGAGGCTAATGCTGCGGTCACACTAGAGTTAGAACATGCAAAATTCGGTCGTTCGGAGATTAAACAAGACTATTACACATTTAAAAAGTGAGCGATTGGTGCATATTTTAAATTTCTGTCCAGAGAGGTCATGTTTTGATCTATGATTATTGGTCTCACACAATCACGTCATGTGATTTTGCAGATCAGAGTTCACCAAGATTGAATTTTGCAACGCAGTGAACTGCGAAACCTGTCCAAAGACTATAGAATACACAAGACTCTCTCATACATGTACTGTATGTCACTCATACAGTTTTGAATGGGAAAAAGTGTAACAGTCAATATGGTGAATAAAAGCCTTGTGTTGTAGTCAATCTAGCCTACCAGCAATCTCTATAGACTGACATTTCTCCGGCGGAGAAGCTTGTACCAGACATGTGCTATTACGACAAGTTTTGTGGTCAAACACACTGGAATCTTAGCGAATACTTGCTTTGTAGTACTGACATAAGAAATATATCCACATAAAGCTTGAAATCTCTACTTTTAAATGAACTGAGTGCATTTGAAAAAAAAGTTTGTTGGCTGTGTAATCTGTATGAAACGAACACGAGGTAAAGTCCATCCTGTCAAACACACATCTTTTGACAGCAACTACTCAAATGCCCACAAACCTGTAAACAGTTGTAAAAGTTGCTGTCATTTCTGGAGGAGATTCATCATAAAGACCAAGTTGTGGATTACTTCTAAAGACCACTGCTGCTAAAGAAGTTGTGATTTCGTTCCTTTCGAGAGCGCATGCACATTAGCTCGAGCATCCTGAAAAAATGCTGATTTTGTTTGATTCAAACGATTAGAAAGGAAACTTATGAGACAGCTGTTGCTTAATTTTATTGGTAATTCCAAATATGTAATGTAATCGTAAGCTTGGCTAACAGTTTTGGAGAATTTGATGTTTCTGATTTTAGATAGAAAGTTCCAGCATACTGCCCGAGAGGCGTTTTTCAAAGATGGCTCTTGAGTGAAATGACTTGCCTCAAAGGGACTTTTACTTGTCGCACAAGCTTGCGTTTCCAGTCTGACGCATTCGCATGAGTATGAATGCAAATCTACGTGCGAAAAGTGCAGTGTGACTGAGGCTTTAGACAAGGTATATACAATATAGTTATGCAGATAATAGGATTATGAGTAAATTGATAACTAAGGGGTGAGGACAACAAAGGCAAATAACAAAGGTAACTAGAACCTAAAGTTCATTGATAAACTTTGATGTTGGCTTGAGAAAGCCAACGTGACTGCGCTAGGACTGGGAATGGCAGTTGGCAGGAAGCACGGCGGCGGTTGCTAGGCAGTTGCTAGGCAGTTGCTAAAACAATTATGGCATTGTTGGGTAGTTGCTAAGCAGTTGCTAAATGCCAATGCTCGTGAACATGTTTGATCAAATGCTAATACTTAGTAGGCATTTCTAGCATATGTTATTGCAATTAGATAATCATTCATAGCATGTAGCTAATCGTTATTAGCACTTGGCTTCCATTATCATTGTTACCATGCATAGTACACAGGAAGTCCCATTTGCTAGCATGAGTCAAACAAGCCAATGCCCAGGTCCCTACGATGTTCTGATGTAGAGATATTGCTATTCTTAAAAGGTTGCTAGGTTATACTGTTTTATTGCTATGGGGACATTTGACAGGTTAGTGATGATACATCAAAGCTTCTTGGCAATATGAGTGATCCTAATCAACCCCGATATTTCTATGACAGTCTTTATGAGTGTCAAAAACTGGACTCGAACATTATGTATTCCTGGTGTTGGGTTGCGGCTGGAAGGGCAATCGCTGTGTAAAACAAATGCTGGATAAGTTGGCGGTTCATTCCGTTGTGGCGACCCCTGATTAATAAAGGGACTAAGGGAATGAACATTATGTAAAAATGGCTTGCCGTATTTTTTTGAAAATACAATGCTTAATAATTGTGAAAGTGATACATGCAAAAATGGCTTGCCATATCAGTAAAAAAATATGGAGTTTAAGTCAAAAATATTTTGAGAAAAATAATGCTTAAAAATTATTTATTGGAAAACTATAAGTCTGATAAACCTTAAAGATATAGCAACAAAATCTAACGCATCTAAATACAGCTTTTGGCCAAATTTGGGGCTTGTATAATTTTTTTATATGCTCGGATTATAAAAATTTAATATTTAACATTTTTTATAAAAAAAAAAACAATAAGTCTTATAGGTATGAGGAGATATAGCAACAATCTTGAATGTAGAAGGCACATTTTGACCACATTTGGGCCTTGTGACATGAACGGCCTAGGGGGAGATACGCTTGTTTTCAAGGACAGAGTAGCATAACAGTATGTTGGCTTTCTCAAGCCAACATAACTAAAGAAAATGGGGGAAGCTAAAGTGACGAGAAGTGGCATGAATAAACAAGGGCAAAACAGAAGTAAACTCTAACACAAAATATGAACTGTAACAATATAATTACAGAAATGAACAATTAGAAAACAAGATAATCAGTTAACCAATATATTTTTTGTATAGGGAAGGATTTTGATGAGAGCATATGCAGGGCATTCACAAATATTTGAGTTTAGAAAGTCTTAAAGTCAGACAGGGAACAAAAACTTTAGTACAGTTTGGTGACTCTACGAGAGGCTGTTTTGTTCCAAATAAACCTTGTGTCATCATAATGACTCTTGAGTGACACATTCACAGCACAGTCTGTCAACAGTATGTCCATCACACATGCTGAGTCTGGCTCCATTAACCTTTAACTCTTAGTCAGAAAGTGTGAGATTGGGATCTCCACTCACACCTCTGACCTGACAGCAACAACAACGTCTGAAATACACTAATTAATCTTTAACCAAAAATGAAACTGTTCCAATTCCCAATTAGTAACCTGAAAGTGTAGCACTAATGATTTGGAAAGTTTTCTCAAACTCCACTTTCTGATTGTTTGACTTACACACGCACAAAAACCACCAAAAGATTTTATATTTATCTAATTCAAAGTTTTGGTCCTTTTGGCTTTTATAAAGTTACATTTTTTTTCAGTCTAATATAAATAAACCATACAAAATACATGTTTAAATGTGTTTTGTTCCACATAATTAATTTATGTCTTTAAATTTCAATAAAAATGCATAATTTAAGGCTGACTTCTCAATTTTTTTTTTATAAATCTCCACTTCAGAAGCACAGAAATATCTACAAATTTATACAACATTATTTTCTGAATTATGAGAGAGGTAACAAACTATATTAATACAAAAAAGTTAGCAAATTTTAATGTATTTAATCTATGGGATGAGTATGGTGATAACTATTATTCATTTATTAATTTTTCCTTCAACTAAGTGCTTTAGGACAGAAGTCGCCGAAGTGGAATGAACCACCAGTGATAATTATTTGTTATTTTTTAGTGTCTTGCTTGAAAAGAAATACACAATTGATTTCTTCATAAACAGAGACTTTATGGTTTAGAGAGTTTAATAAGTTGTGTCAATATTTTCAGACTCAATCATCTCATGAATCAATTGCATAAATGTAGATGATGTTGTTGACATATGTCAACAAATAAACCAATTCTCATTCACACTTTTGGTTACAACAACAAAACAGCAGTGATGCCCAAGGCCTGTTTGAGTCTCAGAGCAGAGCCTCACTTTGAACACAGCAATTAAAAATTAATCTAGAAACTGTAAACTGCAGAAACAAGTGTGTTTGTGTTCCTTTGAGGATCAATGCACTGAGAGACATGATTTCAATATCTCGAAATAACAACTGAAAGGGGGACAGACGAGATGTCGGCTTGTGTTACAAGATGTCGGCTGCAAGAAACAAAATGCTGGAGATTTATTTTAGAAAATGTGTTATGAAATAAAAAATACATTTGAATTTAAATTAGATATAAAATAAATAAAATATTTGTAATATTCACAAATATATGTATATGTATCACACATATTTATACCAACCCAGGCTCATTTTGATTACATACCCCAATATACATTTCTGGAGAGAGCAAATACTTTTTACACAGGCCACTGTGTACACTTTTTCAAATCTCAAATTTCTATTAATGAGTGCCATTTGCGCCTCCTGTTCTCACATAAATATACCAGAGGCTGCTGTCGACTGACTGACTGACCAACCGACCAATCTCCCACCCTCCCCCCTTCCCTAAACCCAACTAATAGTGTTTTCAAAAGCTCCGATTGGCCTGCCTACCCCCTTCCTTAAACCCAACTAATAGTGTTTTCAAAAGCACCGATTGGCCCACTCACCCACTTCCCTAAACCCAACTAATAGTGTTTTCAAAAGCACCGATTGACCTGCACACCCCCTTCCTTAAACCCAACTAATAGTGTTTTCAAAAGCACCAATTGACCTGCCCTCCCCCTTCCTTAAACCCAACTAATAGTGTTTTTAAAAGCACAGATTGAACCACCCACCCACTTCCGTAAACCCAACCAACAGTTTTGAAAAGCAATCTAGAAAAAGAAAAGCCCCCTGGTTTTTACCAGGTGTTCAGATTTTACCAAATTCTCACAACCCATCTTTGAGAAACATCCATACAAACTCATACACTACGGACAATTTAGTTTAACTAATTCACCTGTACCACATGCCTTCGGACAGTGGGGAAAACCGAAGGACCTGAAGGAAACCCACGCGAACGCAGGGAGAACATGCAATCTCCACACAGAAACGCCCACTGGCCCAGCCGAGGCTCAAACCAAAGTGATGGGGACTCTATACTGCTCAGTGAGTGCCATCTTTCGGATGAGAAGTTAAACCAAGGTCCCAACTCTCTGTGGTCATTAAAAATCCCAGGGTGTCCTTTGAAAAGTGTAGGGGTTTAACTCCGGCATCCTGGCCAATTTTGCCCACTGGCCTCTGTCCATCATGGCCTCCTAATCCTCCTCATTTCATAATTGGCTTTATCACTCTGTCTCCTCTCCACCAATCAGCTGGTGTGTGGTGTGCGGTCTGGCGCAAAATGGCTGCCGTCGCATCATCCAGGTGGATGCTGCACATTGGTGGTGGATGAGGAGATTCCCCTCTATGTGTAAAGTGCTTTGAGTGCCCAAAAAAGTGCTATGTAAATGTAAGGAATTCTTTTGAACTATTATTGCATCGCTCCTACCCTGTTAATAACTTGTTTATTTTATTTTATTTTTTGACTTCCATTTTTGTCTAAACTGCATTCTTCACCAGACTCAAGTAAACGGTCAGCAAGTAAGCGAGAAAAGGAACGGAGTACCGGCGTACCACCCTATAGCGTTCGTATTAAAGATAAAATGCAGCTATATAATTCATCATCTCCAGAAATGTATATAGGGCTACATATTCAGAATGAACCTGTTCTTGCAACATAAATTGCAATTCTTTATGATTTTGATTTTAAAAGACAATTCTCAAATGTTCAGAATTGATTACGCCAGTGATACGACAGTGTGTTCCCGCATGGGCAAGAGCTCTGAATAGAAAAACCAGCACCTGTAGCCAAGGAGAGGGAGAGACTGTAACCAGTACATACCACTGCTTCAGGGAACGATAACCTCCCGACTGACCCAGACGCTAACATTTCTCTCCCTCTCTTTACGGACTTGAGCAAGCGATCACAGCATCCACAACCCTCACCAGACTGTATTCAGCACCCCCAGGAGAACACCCTGCTCACCGTCCAGAAGCCTTTATCCCAAGCACTGCATACCTTTTTATTGCACTTACCTTCTGGACACTGTAAATAAATCACCCTCCTAGACTTTTGCTTGAATATCCACAATCCTGTGTTGTATTTGGTTCCTCTTCCTGCCACACTATTTTGTAAAAAATATATTTCAGTTAAACAGCCCTTGCACTAATAATTCTGACTTACACTGTACATGTACATATATACAGTTGAAGTCAGAATTTTTTTTTCTCTGTTAGATATTTCCCAAATGATGTTTAACAGAGCAAGGAAATTTTCACAGTATGTCTGATAATGTTTTTTCTTCTAGGGAAAGTTTTATTTGCTTTATTTTAGCTATGATAAAACCAGTTTTTAATTTTTAAAAGAAACATTTAAGGTCAAAATTATTAGCATCTTTAAGCTATATTTTTTCGATAGTCAACGGAACAAATTATCATTATACAATAACTTGCTTATTTACCCTAACCTGCATAGTTAACCTAATTAACCTGGTTGGGCCTTTAAATGTCACTTTAAGCTGTATAGATGTCTCTGGAAAAATATCTAGTAAAATATTATTAGCTGTCATCATGGCAAAGATAAAATAAATCAGTTATTAGAGATGTGTTATTCAATTTATTATGTTTAGAAATTTTTAGAAAACAGAAATTGGGGAAAAAATAAACGGGCCTAATAATTCAGGGGGGCTTATAATTCTGACTTCAACTGTATATATTTTTTCCCTTAACAGATTCTTCTACAAATTGCAATGTAATCTTTGTAATCGCCCATTTTAATGTTACATTCAGAGCTTGTTTGGTTTTTAAATAAACAATTTAAAAGGTGGCAGGACTGTCACTTATACATTTTAATCATTAAACAAAAGCGTAGCAATTTTTATTGTAGATAAAACGTAAAGATACTGTATAATAGTACAGCAGAGGAAATAGGAAACATGTAGTTTAAGAAAAGTTTTGGCATTGGATTGTGACTGCCAGAATTGGAATTGAATTATGAAGTCATTAAAAAGTATACATGTATGGTAAGTCCCACAATTCTGCAATTACTTTTTACATCTAAGTAAATAAAAAAGCTGAAACACAAAAAAGCATTTTTATTAGTGCTCTTAGATGTCTGGTCAAAGATTTCTGGTAATGCTTCTCAGAGTCAATGTCCCTGTGGCAGTGCTGTCCGATGTTGTTTCTTGCTCTTTATAATAAATCACACTTGCACCTTTGGCCTGTCAATAAGAATTACAGGCCCGTAATCCAGGCCCTGAGGCATATTACTGAGGAACAATCCATAAAGGATGGCATTTGTGTCAGCATTATTAGGAATGAGCGGTGTGAAATTTACAGTCATATTGAAGCATTGACTTTAAGGGAAGATAGTAACTATAGCAATGCCAGAGGCCGACATTCGTGGGATCTGTGCTTCTCACTGAATCACAGCGAAATGGCAAAAGATTTAGTGAAGAACAGCGTGTGCAGTTATTATCCTGGCAGTAAATGATGATGTGATCAAGTGTTTTATATGCAGAAGAAGAGCATATATTTTTGTTGATGAGACAGGACTGTAGCAGTATACTGTTAGTAAATGCTGAATAACAGGATGATGAAATTAAAATGACTGCTGTTCATGAGCCCCGTAACATTCACAGCTCCTCCTGTCATGTTTGTTGATCTTGATGTGAATGTTCATTCCAAACAGACCTCTAATGGTGTTCTTGCAATTAGGACATTCACACTATTCAAACCTGAGTCACTCGTGTGGGTTTTTAGATTCTTTGCTCATCAACATTTGTGCAATTAGTGAAACTGAGTGTCCTACGAAGGCATCAATACTTTTCAAACATCCTCTGCTGGTGAAGCTATGCAACTACACTGACAAAAGAGAATCACAGCCCTCCAAAAGACACTAAATAACAAGTCAAAAATTAGAAAACAGTTTTATTGAAGTCACAACATTAGATGAATTACAGATAAAGCCAAAGATCCTCAAACCATTTCTGGAATCTTGTCATCATCTGCAGCATTGTTTTATTCTTCTGAAGGATCTTAAAGTCTGCATGAACTGGAAGTTCTTGAGACTTTTATTTCATAATGTTGATATGCTTCCAACTAAAACTGAAGATTGAGTAGGGGAGAGGGGCTTTCAATTGTGCAACTCTGCCTCATAGCAAACTTATGAAAGGTAAGAAAAAGGATTAATATGTGGCTGCTATGGAAGCCCTCAGGCTGACGTCAACAGAAGGACCACTACTCCAAAAAATGTAAGCAAATGATCAGACTTTGATTGAAGATTACCACAACAAACGGTGGATTTACTTGGATAGACTAATAGGGTATATGCCGAGCTAGTGCTGTTCCCATGCTGATAAACTTCCGGTTACCCGTTGTTAGTTTTTGTCTATTTTAAATGATTCCTTTTACAGCATCGATGTTGTAATGTAGTTAAAATACAATCAGTTAAATAGACTCTGGAAATCATTTAGTTGCTCAAGCGTAAAACGAGACAAAAACCCGTTTACTCGTACGCGCCTGTCAGAATCGGCAGGCTAGAGCTGAAGCTTCATTGAACACACTGGGGTAAAAATAAATGCTCATATTTTAAAGACATGGCAGAGGAAAATGTAATTTAATGCAGTGCTTCTTGTACAATCTGAGACCCACTTTATGTTGGATATCACTCAGCCAGTGAAAATTGCTGATTTAAAAAAAAACTGACCTTAAACGCGCCGTTTTTGCAATGGCAAACAGCTCACCGGAAGCGCTTAACCCAACCTGGCAAATTAAAAGTCCTATTAGCATGCTTCGGCATATACCCTATTATTCACCTTAAGATTAACAATATAAGCTAGCAAAATTGTACATTTAGATTTCAAGCGGACATTTATGTTTAAGATTTTATTTTTTTATACTTTCTTAATTCTGATCATTTTCAGCTTGTATGAGACATTACAGCACAGATTGTTTTATGAACCTGCAAAAGTAATGCAGATTTTAGGAAAAGGGCTGTTAAAAACTGTAACAGACTGCTGTAACAGCAAACCTGCAAGGTGTGAGCAATAAAGCACTCGGCTCTGCTGCTGCTTTCACAGACAGATGGGAAGTTTTCTTATGAGGCTAAAGGGTGCAAAAGCAAAATGTACTATTTAAAGTTCCCCTGCTAAATTTTTAGATGTTCCTTTTCATGTACAGTATTAGCTTTTTGTTAATGTAAGAGGTGTACAATTTTTCAAAGATTAAGATAAAATCAAAATAATTGGAGCTATATTGTGTTCAGGTAGTGAACTCCATTGTTAAATCTCATCTTTCTTTCATTCTGTGCCGTTTGAAGGTTTGAATGATGTCAGTTTTTATTGTTTTATTGGCAATGTCTATGTTGGTCTTCGAACACTGTAGTTGAAGCACCGGTCTAGGAAGAGTTTGATTTATGTTTGATGTATATTTTGTTTAGTTTGTTTTTCTCTACTAAATTATGCTGTTAAATTGCATTATGGGACCTTGATCTTTCCTCCAAAAGCTTTTTGATTTTTACATTTTTACTAGTTTGAAGTGATATATTGTCTAGGTTGGTGTTGTAATTTACACTACAAAATCCTGGTAAAAGCTGGTAGTACATTTTTTTGTTATTTTACAGACTTAATTCTCTATATTCTATTTTCTTAAATAATACCTTTAATTTTCAACATCAGAAGTGTAAAGAGTAGAAGTACAACTTCCATAATGCAATTCGCAACCACAAAAAACAAACAAAAAAAAAAAAGTAATTAACAGCTTTATATTGGTGTACTCATACATTTTGACAAGGCCAGTTTCATTAGTTTCATTTAACTTTTATTTAATTTATTTTCAATAAATTTGGATCAATCATTTCTTTTTTCAGTTTTAAGTTATTTCAGTGACCACTAGGTGCCCAACAACTTTGTCCATGTCTGTATGTTTCATAATTGACTAGGGATGTAACGGTATTGTAAATACCGTCATACCGCAATATTAATTTTTTCCGATATTACCGTAGTCGCATGACTCGGTAAAACTATAGGTCTTCTGAGAAAATTTGGCGAATGAAGCGAACGGGAGGTAGCGAAAACTACAATTCCCATCAGCCCATGCTTGACCATCATCCCTTGCGGTCTGTTGTCGCTACAGATCCAGTAATGCGGAAATGGAGTGTGTTCCTAGAAGCGGGGATGAAAAAGAGCTGGAAAACTCTAAAGCGGGTGTTGTGGCCGCGCGCGTTCTGAATAGCGGTGTTGTCGCGCGAGTTCTTATCAGCTGTGTTGTCGCGCGCGTACTGAATAGCGGTATTGTCGCGCGAGTTCTTATCAGCTGTGTTGTCGCGCGCGTACTGAATAGCGGTGTTGTCAGCACACTGTTCAGATTGATGCAGACATGAGACCTCTATCTTACTCATGGTTTGTCCTCTCAAGTGGGGGAAAGACAATGCACAACGTTACCCACTGCTGTCAGCCTGGGCCAAGTCATATCTCTCTTGTCCCAGAAACCTCAGTCCCAAATGAGAGGGTTTTTTTTCTGTTGTAGGGGACATTGTAAATGCCCAGAGATACCAGCTTTTACCAGATTATATTTATATGTTAATTTTCCTTTAAACCCATCTCTATCTAAGTGAGTGAGTGATTAAATGTTGAATGTGATGAGTTTTTAACAATACTAAATTGAAACTTTATTTTTTTACATGGTTTAATATTTTTTTGTTATCAAAATTGAAGTTCCTGTTTCAAAGCTTACAGATAGATGGCTAATTTGTATGTCATTGACACTTTTGGCACTTTTTTGGAGTATTTTCATAAGTTTTGTTTTTTCCTGTAAATGATTCAATAAATACCGTACCGTGACATTCATACCGAGGTATTACCGTACCGTGAAATTCTGATACCGTTACATCCCTATAATTGACCAGTTTAAATTCCCTGCTACTTTAGATATAACTAGGTTGTTCTTTTTTAGAGCATCTAACAATAATGTTTGTTAAATGTATGTGTAAATAAAACAACTAACGGCTATTTAATAAAAAAGTGTTTATGATTAGGGGTAGGTTTGGGTGTAAGGAGGGCTCAACAAAGTATACATAACATCTAATACACCTAATGCGAATTAAAATTGTTACATATAGTGTAAATATAATGTCTCAATATTTGAGCAATATAAATAGCACAACAGTAAGATAATGCTGCTGTAGTATTTTCACAAATAACACCTCTGCCTATTTGCATTTACCATTTAAATAACACTAATTGTAAATAAAATATGCTAATTTACACTAACATCTATCACTGCCTATAAATATAAAAACGTTTAAAAAGAAATATTTATTTAACAGCACTTTACAACAAATAAAAACTTTTTAAAATGTTTTTGAAAAAAAAGTTGTCTTACCGATAAATTGTTACTTGTGGGGACGAATATCTGACAACAAAAGTAAGACTTCAAGTGCGATTTAATAAGAGTGTTTGTGTAAGCATGCAATGGTCAAAACAGGGGCAAAACAGGTACAAACATGGCATCCAAAACATAGTCAAAAACAGGCTTAAGGTCAATAACTAGGCGGCGGTCAAAATATAACAAAATTACAAATCTAATATCAGGGACACGGCAGGCAAAAACAAATAGCACACAAAACTAACACACGGTGACTGCAAACAAAGACGCAGTCCTGAACTGGGGTTCGATCTTTATATGTGGATTACTCAATGAGCTGGATTTGGTTGTTGACGATTTGACACCAGGATCGTTTCATTCTTCAAAACCCATCCGAGAGTTATTGCTAAATAAATATGCTAAATAAATTGCTAAAAAAAAAAAAAAAAAAAAAGCTAAATACTCTTAACACATGAAAGTGTAAAGTCAGTAGCCCACAACAAATGTGTAAAGGTATTGCATATCATATTTAACAAACCATTTACAATGAATTTTATGTAATTTTGCTCACATGGATAATTATGACGTAAATGTCATTACGCTGCTGTGCTGTCAACCAAACTTTGGATTACTGATAATAATTTCAAGAATTGATAGATCTGCCCCTCACAACTCATGCAGCGATCTCAGATTAGTTAATCTAGACATTTTAATATGATTCGCAAACTTGTTTGGAAAACCAAATTAGCTAAAGATCAGTTATCAAGATATTGGGCCCTATCATACACCCGGCGCAATGTGGTGCAAGTCGCGACGCAATTGTTATTTGCTACTTTCAGAGTCGTTTTTTGGTGTTGCGCCACGCTGTTTAAATAGCAAATGCATTTGCGCTCATATGTGCGCCCATAGGCGTTCTGGTCTAAAAAAGCAGCCGTGTTTTGGCGCATTGATGGCGCGTTGCTATTTTGAGAAACTATAATAGTCTGTTCTTCAGACCAGAACAAAGCCGGTCTATTGTCTGGTGCAGAGTGTGCCTGGCTTACACACTACTTAATACACACAAGATGTAGAGCAATACGCAAATATCTTTACATATGAAAAAGATATAAAATATTAAGGATACATATATAGGATACAATTGGGATATACATAGGATATAAATATAAGGGATTAAAATTTTACAAAACATATTATTTTCTAGCCTACATGAATTTAAAAACCACTGCCTTCATACTTTCTTCATCTCGGAAGACTTTTTCAGTTCATTTAATTTGCTTTTGTATAATGTTATCATTATTAGCAGTATTATTTATTATATGCATATTTATATTTGTTTTATTTAAAACAAGCTTAGATTTGTCCACCTGTCAGGTTTTAGACCATCTGAGTCACAGCATGTGTATTAGGATATAACTTAGGTTTTTATACACACTTTGTTATTATTGTTCATTTATTCGTTTGCTGGAAATTAAAACTGAACTTAGAAACAGTTTTGAAAAAAAAAATCTTTGTGCTAAACAAACGAAATTAATTATTTATAGGCTAATTGATGTCTGTGCGTACAAGGTTTCCCTATCCACGAGAGCAAAAGTGAAGCAAGATTATGAGATGCCTTATCTCTCATTCTCGCACTGTAGATGCTCTGTTTAACTGTATTCTTGCTAGTGAAATGCTCAGTTTTTCCACTTAAACTTACTTTACGTCATGTAAATAGCAAATGTGCTTATGGCGCAACGCAACTAACTCTTAAAGGGAATGGGAGATGAGACTCTGATTGGTTTATTCTCAAAACACACCTACAGTATAACTCATTAAGAAAATAAACTCAACCCTTTTAGACATGCAGATTTTTCCGTCCTTATATTAGCAAAAATGGATTCTGACATGCCCTGAAAGCATTTATCTGCGCTTTGCACATGGATCGTCAAAATAGAGCCCTAAAAGATCCAGGATCTGTAAAATCATCTTAGATCGGACCCCTGGTGTACGTGTGGTGTATAGTTCAGATGATCAGTGATGACTGGATTCAACTGTGTTATGTCATCTATGGTGAACGGCAACCGGTGTGTGTAAAACGGAATGATGGGAATTGTAGTTTGTTAGTGTGATATGTGTAGTTCATCAGCTATCAAGCACATATACAGTATGACAACATTTTTGTATTTTACACAAATATGATTATTTTATAGTTCTGTAATAGATTAAGAACATGTATTTTAAAACCTGTTTTAAAACTTTCAAGGACACCAACAGGCCAAGAAGTTTGTCTTTTGTAATTGAAAAATTGTAAACACCCCCTTCTGAACGATACAAAGTCTTTAATATTGATCACCTTTTTATAATTCATTATCAGGGATTTACTGAGCCATTTACTGTATTTCCAAACAGACAATGTGTTTAAAGCTGCACAACAAAAGCAACAAACAACAGCAACAATTTGACTACATATTTGTTTACATAAACGGATGATCTAGGGCAGCACATTTTCTAACTTGGCTGTGCTTTCAAATCATTCAAACTATATCCTCATAGGATAGAAAATAGTTGTTTATCAGGCTTGCATGATACACAGTGTTTGCCATGCAATGGATCAAGCCTCTGGCTTAAACATGCAATGAGCCCTGCCACTGAGCTTTATCCGATTACAGTTTGCAGAGCTTCCCTCTGTATGTTTGCCAAATAAAGCTCTGTTACATTCACCTCTGATTATATATACAGTATATAGCATTTAAGGTAGTATATTAATACCATGTATAATAGTGTGCATAATACATAAACAACAGAATAAAATCTGTTAACCATTCACCAGGGGATATTTGGTGTATTTCAACATTCAATTGCACTGACCTCTTTTATTATATAGTTTATCATAAGGCAATTAATCTCATTGCTTCACAGATTCATGGCAATTATTCCAAGGCAGTTGATTTCCCTCCATCCTTTTTTTTAAATTAGCACATTGTAGGATTTTATGAATAAAAAATGCTAGCGCGCTTCTCTATGTGCTCACAGGGGACTCATTTTGCCTTTTGGCCCAGATTCTTTGCTTAAAGCTTTCATTAGATAATCTCACTGACATACAGTATATCACCTATTCTCTCTATCACACACACACTCACACCCACTCCTTCCTCAAACCTTTCTTGCCATCTTTCAGTGGCTCAGCACTTTCTTCCTTCTAAATAAAAACCAATTAGTCCTGGCACCTACATTAAATATAGGCTAGAGCAGCCACCTATTCATCTTCAGAGACTGACACTTCTGTTGCGTCCTGGAAGACAAGAAGAAATGTGGTGTGTAGACGGCAATTGCAGCTGAGGAAACATAAATAAGTATTCTTGTGTGTACTAAATCAACAAAATTTGGTTTTAAAAGTCCTGTGTTTGATAAACAGATTAAAACCAAGCAATATTACACACAATATCGACTGTTGAATTTGTGCATTTTTGTTTCATAAGCAGAAACACAGTAGTGACACTTCTGAATAGGTCAGTGTATTTGAATAAACAGGTTGAGGAAACAGTTCAATGCTATCTCCAAAATTTTAATAAACAGTAGCAATGAAATCTGGTCAAACTACTTTCATCATGTTTCACTATCATGTTATTTACAAATTCAATGCCATTCACAGAAGTTCCACCATGTATTCATGGGATAGTACAATTCCCATTGAGATAATGCAAGGCTTTTTTTACACTCCATTCTGAGTGGGATTCAAACTGCGGTCTTCAGGGTGGAAGGCTGGTGCATTATAGAGCCATTTACACAGAACACTTTTTTTTTCTATTTCAGTGTGCTACTTTTTCTTTTTTTATGTAAACAAAGTGCTTGACAGATGTATGTGACCGCTTGTTACATCCCTTCCGTTAACCACTTTTTAATGGTCAAGAGGGAACGAAAAGGAAAACATTAAGCCAGTTGCATTTTTGCTGCTATTTACTATAGATGAGGAACAACAAGACACGAAAGCGCTATTTAAGTGTTATTATAAACAAGCTGTGTATTTTACATGTTTATGGAAAAATAAAGTAGTTATAATAAAGTTATATAAAGTTAGAAATAAAACAACGATTTCACATAAAATCTATTAACCAAGTTAAACAGACATAAGGAGGATAAAGGGAAGGGACTGTGCCAACAAAAGAAAAGAATAACACAAAAGTCAGCTAACTCTTCCCCTAGAACTACAAAGGTAAAACAAAAAGTAAACCTTCATCGTCTGAGATGTCGTATCTCACCTACTTTCTCCTTCCAAAGCAAAATTTGTGGCAAGTGTGGCACAAATCTGTAACCTAGTGTAAATAACTAAAAGAATGCTGCGTGTGTGCCATGTACAGAACTTACCTATTCCCTCTCCTCCGTCTAAAATAATACACAGATACGAGGTTCACACTTCAGTTCTCAAGAGTTTGAAACAATAATGTTTCAGTATTTACATGACAAACAAAGCAGACCAACAAAAGTTAATCAAACAATGATGGAACAAAGCAAAAGGGGAAGAAACACACACAGAAAACATATTGTCACCTTAGAATTATAAGGTTATACGTGACATTTTTGTCAAAATTGAGTTATTGGCATATTCATATTAATTAACAACTTATTTACATTATATGATTTTTTATAGGTTGTTTACATTTAAGACTTTTTATTTAAAAAAATAAATGTTACACACATACTGTTTTCTATGAAATGCAAAAAATTTGAAGCTCAATATCTCAAAATCATTCAAAACGCAGATAGAACCTTATAATTCCAAGGTGACAAAATATCAAACACAGCTCAAGCTCACACGAAATGTGCCAATCCCAAACTGATTTTCATTTTCCTTTTACACAGTAGTGTCCCACCATCCTGCAGCGCAACGATTGGGGCTCTTCTCAATTGCGTCATCGCAAATCAGTCTGTGTGCAGAATGGTTAACATACAACACAGCCAACCTGCATATCAAATAAACGCAAAATGAAACGAGCAAAAGCGAAACAACGGTCCCCAGACTGTATAATGTCATAGACTACAATGGAGTCTTGTGTTTATTGAAGCATCTTGCACATGTTTTAGGATGTCGTATCAATTTGAAAGAATTTCAACTTTTACACAGAGTACTGCTCATCAATGTTAGTTCCAAAGCTGTGGACCAATCAGAAAAACTCGAAGGCAGGGCAATCACTGCAAGCTACAGTAGCACAGTAGCAAGTTGGTATAACAACTGTTTTATTTATCGTTTGTCAATAGGTAGCAGGAACACCTCCAAGCACAATAAAGACTGTAGCCTCTAGCATTAAAAAAAAAAAAAAACTCTCACACCAATCTTGAGTTGGAACCAGCATCTCCAGGATGGGATTAAAGCATGCTAACAAGGATGCTAAGGACGACGACCTGTGCTGTCAGTCAATAGTGCCCTTTGCGAGGCGGAAAAAGTTAGATTTACCTGCACAGCTAAAATAAGATGGCCTCTGGTATTTATATTTCAGAATCTCACTGAATTATTTGTTATTGGATTTAGGGTGAGACAGTGGCACAATAGGTAGTGCTGTCGCCTCACAGCAAGATGGTCACTGGTTCGAACCTCGGCTCAGTTGGCCTGTGCTCAATGTGTGTGTGGATGTTTCCCAGAGATAGGTTGCGACTGAAAGGGCATCCGTTGTGTAAAAACTTGCTGGATAAGTTGGTGGTTCATTCTGCTGTGGTGACCCCGGATTAATAAAGGGACTAAGCCAACAAGAAAATGAATGGATGGATGAATGAATGAATGATTGGTTTTACTTTTAACACATTATTTTTGCCTATATACAGTGAGGAAGTACGCACTTTTACAAAGTCACATTTTATTCTTGAATGATTCATGCTTGTTAATGCTTTTTCGTCTAATTATAGGATCACCTATCATTGTAGTCCACAGAATGATCCCCAATGATAACACACAAAAACAAACAAGTGTATTATTCAAACTGCAAAAACCTTCCAGTGTTGCTTGAAAACATACTTGTAGGAAAATGTCAGATCCTCAAAGAAAATGTCAATTTTGATTTACATTTTACAGTGCTGTTTTAGATGTTCTGAAAGATCAGGACAGACAAAAAGTAGTCAAACTTAACGTATGGCTGGACGATAAAATCGGTATAGATATTTATTGACCAAACACCATAGTCAAAAACCATTAAAAAAAGGCTTTGGTTTGAAGGTTATAGTTTTATTAAAATCTGGCTGCTGTGTGTGTGCCTTGGAAGGAAAGCCAATAAGCTTTAGGGTGTAAGTTTGTCATTTCCAATGGAGGCGCACATGGGAGCGATACATCGTTCAACTTCACAATTTGTTCTGTTGCAATATGTATTTGAATAATGATGGTAAGTTCCTGTACTTGCAAGCTCAGATTTGATTATCATAATTTGTTTTGTTTACGGAGTTTGGTTCATTATTATTGACACCTTACAGATGTTGATCTACCTTCACCATTGCACACACAATGTAACATTTTATTTATCAAGTTTACGAGTCTCTTTAACACTTACTGTATGCTTATTTTATTATAAAAAGATGAAAAATTTTGTTAAAATATTTTTTTTTTACTATTAAATCTATTTTCCTTAGCAATGTTGGTAAATAAAAAATAAAGTTGTTAAATAAAAAATAATCCTAACATTCCTAAATGCATTGTTAAACAATATTAAATACTTTTTGATACTGAATGATATGTCATGATATCATGATACTTTTTGGCAATATTGCCCAGTCACAAGTTGTATATAATCTCAATATGCTTTAGAGTGACATACGCATCCAGCTTTACCGTAAGTAAACTAAATGCAGTACAGTTTCATTTGTTCATCTGGAAAGCATTGTGTGGACATTTTCATTTCTTTACAATCAGCCTGTCTTAAATGGTAACAATAAGAATTATATCTTTAAGGACTATGGCATAAACATATGCCATCTGAAGTAAAACTAGAGTCTACAAATTAAGGGTGCACACTTAGCTGATGATTAATTGAAATGCTTGTTTGGCATGCTGTCATGGGAAAGAGCCCTGAGCTTATGTGATTCTCGAGCCCTGGGCTTCCTCCCGTTTGCAGGGCGAGAGGAGAGTTTGAGATCAGGTAAAACTCAATAAACTCCCTCAGCTTTTTTCTGGCTAATGACAGATATGGATGGCTGAGGAGAGGTGTACTCGCTAAGAGCTTGGTGGGGGTAGGGTTGATTCTTCAAGATATTGAGATAAGAAAACTGGTTATTTATAGTGAGTTAGGAATCATCTGATTAGAGAGTCAATAGCTACCTCAACTCAAATCAAGTTAGTAACTAGATCAAAGGAATACCAAACGCTTCAGTAACTGGTTGAATAGACCAAAACATCAGTCTGGCGGGACACTGATATTTAAAACTGTTCACCAGTTTTACTTCTTATGTAAGACTCAATGTAATAGTGATTTTGTGTTACATAATTACACCTCATTACACATCATCACACCTTTCAGACATTATGGCAGTTTTCAAAAATCCAGTCTGGTACATAAATATCAGACAGTAGTTCACCTTAAAGTCACTTTTACAGAAATAAAATACAGCACTCAGATTTATTTTTTCTATGTTGCTCACAGCATGGAACAGATGTCTGACTTTTTCAAGTGTGAATATTAAGAGAAGTCTGTTCACTTTAATGGCTGGACACGAATTATGGGCTAGATGGCATCTTCATATGCGACGAGACGGCAGAACATAACTGTAATGACCTTGAATTATGCACATATTTACAGTTTGCTGGATTAAAATCTCACATGCTGGTGATAACAAGAGGGCAGTTGACAGTTGATTAGTGCCACTGACAGACTAACGACCCTACATTATGATCATTAGGGGCTGATTTTGGGCTTACAGCACAAGCACTCACAGTTACTATGGTTATAGTCCAAACCTTGTCTGACTAAACTGATGCTTTGAGTAGGGCTAATGAATGACTGGTAGGGGGTGTTGGTCACAAGCAGGCTGGAGTTGACAGGAGTCCATATGACCTACTTTCCATCCCCAATATCCCAAATCCAAAGTGCCACGGCCAGGCGTGTATGCCAAGCTTCCCATGAGCACAGAGGTGGGGCAGTGCCAGCCAACAGCTATGCAATTATTTGCTCAGCCCGGACCAGAATGAATGGGGATTGCTTTAGGTAGTTTATCTGGAAGGCACTTTTAAAGGTGCCCTTTATTGTACAGATGCCATGGTGAAATATTGGAGGAAATTAAACAGCTGAACACTTATTAAACAGGACGCACAGTAGATTACAGTACACAGAAAGAGGTCATTTGTAAATTAAAGAGCTAATTGTGGATGCAGTTTTTGGAAACATGACATTCATGGCACTGTAAACAAAACGGGTAAACACAGATACGGTTACAAATGTGATATGGACATGGGTAAATGGACACTGCATTTTCACTTTTGTAATTGTCACACACACACAGGCATGCACGCACACACTGAGACATGCACACTTAAAGGGAAAGCTCACCCAAAAATGTAAGTTTACTTACTGTTTACTCTGCCTCTTATATATATATATATATATATATATATATATATATATATATATATATATATATATATATATATATATATATATTTATATACAAAAAAAAGCTGAAAACCTGTAACCATTGACATCCATAGTGGGAAAAAAATTATAATATGGAAGTCAATGGATGCAGGTGTCCAGCTTTCTTCAGTATATCTTATTTTGTGTTCAACAGAATAAAGAAATTCCTAAAGGTTTGAAACAAAGAGATTAATTAGTAAACAATGACAGAATTTAATTTAAATTTTTGGTTCAATGTTGTATTACTAACATTCAACAATTTCTTATTTTATGCTGATGAGTGTTTGATGCATAAAATAATTAATGATCTTGCACCACCACCTCTCAAACAATGTTTGATTGTCTGCAAGGACAATATAAGACAGACTAGGTCATTGGTTGGAGGTGATTGTACAGTAAACTCAAAAGAACTGTTTTTAAACAATACATTTTTTAAAGAGCAGCAGAAAAATTGAATAAACTACAAGTGGATATCAGAGAGAGTACCACTTTTAATATTTTTGAAACTGTTCTTAAAGTTTGGCTTAAAGAAAATAAAATATGCAACCACTGATTTTATTTTATTTTATTGACTATGATGTATTGTACTGTAAGTGTATATTGTATTTTTGAAAAAAATATTGTTAAACTTGTTACAACTTCCTGCCCAGGGACTACAGATAAAAATTTGATTTAAAGCTAACTCTTGTCCCTGTATAAATAAATAAATAAATAAATATTCTTTTAAGGGTTTGTGATGATATTTTAAGTTTTTCCCCTAGGATGTATTTATATGAGAGACAAAAAATATAGAATTTTGAGAAAGAAAATAGTACAATTAAAAGTAACCATTGCATTTTAATAGATTTTGAAATATAATGTATTCTTTCTATGACAAAGTCTTATTCTGCACCATTTTTGCTACCTCAATTCAAATGCAATTCTGTCCTAAATAGGTCAAAGAAATATCAGAATCTTCAGTAATTGGTTACATGACCATAATTAGTCCAGGCTTGAAAGACACTGACATTTAAAAATGATCTCTGTGTTAAATCTTCTGTAAGACTCAATGGAGGTGTGAATTTGCATTACATAATTACAATTTTTGAAACTTTATATGCAATAATAATTCCAGAAGAAATTTATTTTACAGTTTTTTAAGAGATTCTTTTGTAACAATATATTTGTTTTTTATTCTCTACAGTGGCCGAGAGAGCTTAACTTCATTTTCTCACAACACTTGCAAAAAGGTCTGTTCTTTTTGCAAGTGCTGTGAGAAAAAGCTGCGTTTTTGTAAATTGTTTGCTTTGTGAGAAAATGCAGCACATTTTATTAATTTGTTTTCAGTGTGGGAAAATGCAGCGCATTTTTAAAATGTGTATGCTTTGTAAGGATTTGCAGCACGTGATCTTTTCTCAATTTGCTGGTGTTTTTTTGTAATTACAAATGTTTTCTTAAATTGCAGCACATTAAGTTCTCTCAGCCACCGCAATTACCCCATATTGCTGTATATATTGTATGTACAGCTATGAAAATAGACAGCCCTAAATTCGTAGTTTCTCTGCATTTGCAATTTGTAGTTACGTGTTCCAGTAAAATCATGTTTGTTTTATTCTGTAAACCTACTGATCACATTTCTTCCAGATGTAAATGTCTAATTTTAAATCATAAATAGAAAACAGGCATAAAAACAAAGAAAGATACCATTTTAACTTTTTAATAATCATGGAATGTTATAGAATAATGCGTGCAGAGAAGCATATAGTACTTAATTTGATTACCACTAGCATGAATTCAAGAGTTGGAAGAGTAGGATCAATAGTCCCCTCCCCATATACTGTATGGTGCAATTTGTCAATATGGCCCTAATATGGTGCTAACAAATGCATTAAACTCATCTTCTGCGTTAGTGTATCTTTTTTCTATAATTAGATCTTCCTTATTTGTTGGATAAGATTGATCAGACAAACACCATCATTTATTGCCATTTTACCCTACTGGATTCTTGTTTATTTAATCGTTTACAGCTTTTCCATGATTTTGTCTCATCATTGCTCAGATTCAACTCAATTGCATTCATAAGTGGACACAAAGGCTGTGAAAATAGCATCAGAGATTACATCTTTGCAGTTCAGAACACTAATTTGTTAGCTTAATTTACCATACAGAAAAAAAACTCCTAATGAGGAGATCTGTTTGTCTTTTTAATCCAGGAATCAATGATACTGACTGAATGAGTTGCTTCTGATCAATTGCAATTACTTTTACGGAAAACCACAGGGATGGGGAAGTAATTGTCACATCAGAATTGATACATAATTACCAACAACTTTTAAAGAGCGAGCAATATTATGTTGCTTTATTCACACAGAAGTGGATGATTTAAAACCATTTTTGCTCTGCTGTTCACACAAAAGATTACAAAAGCAGCCCGAAAAGAATTCATAACAAAATTCAAGCCTCTTTCTTTTTACAGACAGACTAAATTAGGTACAGACTAACAGGCTTAGCTATACTCACATGATGTTTCAAGCAGACATCAACATTTATGTAAAATCAGATTTTTCTCACTATAGTTACTGTTTGCCTCCATGATGTTTATCTGTTCTCTTTGTATTTCTTACAGAACAAAAGACTCTGGCCAAAGATGAAATGCATTCTTGTATTTGTCAAGTAAACAGTGGCTAACATTTGATGAAATGGCAGAAGGACCAAACAAGCCTTAAGCACAGAGAAAAGTGACAAACTATGGTGCAAAACATTGGCTTCTAATCTTCTAATGGAGTGGAAAAACACAAAAGTCCTATTTATTGTCCCCTGTGGGTACAAGTGAAAAGTTTAAAGCATTTCACTACTCTGAGCTACAGACTCGTGCCCTGGAGGACCTAATTTATGATGCATGCACATTTAATATGAGTGCTTATTATACAGAGTGGTCCTGACTTTCTGCTTAGCATTATATTTTTTAAAAAACTGTTCACCAAAAAAATTAAGGTTTATCTTCATTTAATTCCCCCTTATGTTGTTCTAACTTGTTTTATCTGTGAAACACAGAATAACAAGAGGTTTGTCACAAGCGGACAAAACACACACTCAAAACCTCTTTTTTTGTGTTCCACACTAGTCATGTTAGGTATAAAGTACATCCAGTCAGTTGTTATCTCAAGCCTCTCAGCCTGATAGGATTATCAGTTATTTAAATCTATTGGCCTTATTCAATGCGGAAGTGCGCTTGTTTTTGCGATTGTTTTGGAACTTCCGATTCAGTTGTCTATAGGAGAAATGACTAGGAATAATAAATGGCAGAAAATGGTCAAACTACTTGCTCTACAAACGTGTACAAAAGTGTTTACATGACTATACAGACAAAATATAATAATACAATAAGGAAATATCAGTTTGCAACATGAAGCAACAAAAGGAGCTGTTTTTAATGTCTAAAAATTAATGCAAGTGAATGAGACTAGAAGTCTTGAGCCAAAAAGTTTCATTTGGCTGCGCCCACTCACACACGAAGAATAAGGTGAATAAGGCTTAATTCTGCAAAAATAACTGCCTGGATATACTTCATTCTGCTTAGTACATGGCTACTTAAATTATCCATACATTATTAAGTCTTTAATTAATTGCTTAAAAGCTGACAGAAACGAAAATGTCCGAATAATAGAGTACACCAATACAGTGATTCTCAATCAGTAGGCCGCTATATAGCTTAATATTAACTCTCAATATCATATATTATAATTTTTAAATTTCATTATTAATATGCCATTTTAAAATGTCCAAAATAATGGACTTTCTCATGTTCTGTGATTGAAACTTGGCGCAAAAACAGCCTCATGATCGCATCTGTGACTAGCACTTGCACTGTAAAAAATGTTACCTAGATCTAACTTATAAAAAGTGAGGCAAGTGGTTGCATCGGACGTTTTAGGTTGATTCAACTTCCAGCCTTTTTTAAGTATTTTAAACACTAAAACATTGCTTAAAACAAATGCAATAAAATTAAGTTGAGCCAACTAATATTTCTAAAATTACTCAAATCAGATAAACTTACTTTTTTTGTTAAACTTAACTTACTTATACATTGCTATATGTTGACTGTACTTATTTTAATTAAGTATTATGAACTTAATTATCTAAATAAAATTAACCATGCATATTTGATTTAAAATTAATTCAATTAACTTCTGGCTGTAACCTTAGAAAATAAATCTTCGTTTCTATATTGTAAGCACAATATACACTAGGAAAAACAGATAAACAGACTTTCCTGTCAATAACAATTAAATAAGAATAAGAAGATGGATTAAAGACCATAACATGTATTCAATATCAATCAATGTTCCTTTTAATAGTGACTACAAAATAGGCCATTAATGTGGCTACACGTACACAATACATAAATAAAAACATTATTAATACCAGATCCTATTGAGAAATCATCCAAGGCAACTCAGTGAGGAGATTTGCATATTTTGATGAAGATTTAGGATGCATAATGTCCAGCCCCACAAAGAGTCTCTGATATATCTCAAATGTATACAGTTTTGATGGATACTTGTCGAGGACATCGGTAAGTCCAAACAGGAGCCATCATGCATTTGACAGGTTTGGCAAACCTCTGACAGTCCTATGATAATCCAAATTGTGTTGGGCTGATGGCAAATTTTTCTTGTGGGCAGCTGCATGCACCTCTGATTCCTCACAACTCTATTGGTAGAGACAAAAAGAAACAGGAGTTTAGGTGGTTGATACCAAACAACATTAAATAGCTAAATACTGAATAGGAAATAACTACAAGTGAAGTTACAAAAGTGCAGTGAGAATGATGCATGGATGAAACACCTTAGTTTATCAGTTAAAAATTACCTTAGTAAGTTACCTTTAGTAAGTTTGGCAACTTATAAAGCATAAGAATGTGCATGCAATTTAGATAGTAAAACTGTTTGAAAATGGCTATATGAAAATTATAGAATACAAATTCTATAATTTAATCGTCATCTTCATTTTGCACCAAACTTTGCACGTCATAATACAAATTCTATTAAATAAATAAATAAATACATTGCCATTTTACAAATTACATTAAGGTTTACATTAATTTTTTGCTAAAGCTACATTTAATTGACTTTTTCTATAAATTTAATGTGACTGGCAAATGACAGTTCAGTGATTCAGTGTTATCAGTTAGCTTTATTGAAAGACTGACAGATAATAAGAAACTGCATTAGGATATTTTTTTTTTTACTGTTTTTACTGTTGCACACATAAAAAAAATCTTCAGATATCAAATGTAGGTTAATTCTATGGAGCCCACTATTTTTTGCAATTTTACCAATGTTTTACTTACCTGCAAATAATTATAGCTGTAATTGTATCTAATGTTTTTCTTACCTGGATGTGAAGTTTGAAGATCCACAGGTAACAAAATCACTTTGGTATCTAAAGACCAAGAACATGCATTTTAGAATGAGGTGCATACAGTTTAAATGGTTCTGTAAACATCAGTAAATGTAATTTAAGTTAAAATAAATTGTAAATCTGTAATTTATTCACTATGCAGCATTAAAAAAAACTTATGGAATAAATCTCTAAAACACAAACTTTAAGTTGTACTTTCTCTTACGTTAAACACAAACTACTTAACTGTTGCATATGTTTCTGCATTTAATATCCATCCTTAATGTGCTGCTATAACTTAGGTGAGCTAACTTTAGCTAAGTTAGCGCTAACAAACTGAACCCCCACAGCCCGACCGCCCACCAGTGACCTTGTCAATCGGTTCTGTAACGTTAGTTATACCTACTATTTGTTTTAAAACTACTTTCACTATTTTTCTCAATAATATCACTTTTAATCGTTAGCATAAACTAGCGTTGGTTAGCGTTAGCCAACTTAGCTTTCCATGTGAGAGCAGTCTAACTGTTAACATACCTAAGGCTACAGTACAATTTACAAAGCTAAAACCTCACCTGCCTAGCGAAGACAGCAGTTTTGCATGACTTTACAATTATCATTCGGCTACATTTGCAACTTACCGTGTTAATCAGATCCGCTGCTGGGAGCAGTTAATGTCGACCATTGCAGAAGCTGCGTCTGCCTGCTAAATCCCGGGCAATGAAAAAGGAGTCACGCCAAACTATTAAAATCACGTTTTATGAACACCTGCCCACATCGACAGCTGCTCTAATAAATTGTCTGTGTCAACTCACTTTTATAACATTTATTCTACACAATAACCACGTAAAAAAATCTACTCAAATAAATTGCATTAGTTTTATTCAAAATATACAGTTATATAAAAACTGATATATTTTAAGTAAAGAGGAAGCAAATTTTATTTTTTTGGTATAAAACAAATAAAATTAACTAGATTGCAATTATTTAAAGTAGATAGAACCAACTTTGTGAGTGTAGCACTTTTTACAGTGTGTAAGCCTGTTCATTCACAAATTATGCATGAAGTGAAAGTCAAAGTCTCTCTTTGTTTATATTTGTGTGAACTATTTCATATTTTTTTTATAAAAAAGACAACAAATTTATATATATATATATATATATATATATATATATATATATATATATATATATATATATATATATATATATATATATATTGTTAAAGGTTTAAATGAGCATTTCATACAAACATTTTAGAGAAAATTTCAGACAGATGGACCTTCAAAAATTGATTGGAGAAAGAGGTGGACCCCGAAGTGAAAAAGGTTCAGAACCTCTGCACTAATACAGCTATTATTAAATTACAAAATAGCACCAAACAGTCAATAACTGCAGCATGACAGATAAGCATAAATATGGATGTGAATGTCATATTCACTTACGGAAAAGTGGTTACGATTTGAAGTGGTTTGTGACTGAACAATCAGGTATTCCAGAGAGCCACATAATAAAGGGTTTTAAGCAACATAGGCTCATTCTGAAAACATAGCCCTATTTAGGTTTTTGGAGATTGCCAATTAAGTAGACAGAGCTACATATGGCTCCATTTCGTCTTTAAAACGAACACTACGGGGCTGTATGACGCCGTGCTTGCATGACGGTGTTCCTTTTCTTGCTTACCAGCTGACCGATTACCTTTGTATAGATGGCTTTTCCGCTGTTAGTCCAATTAGCTCAATGCGTATGTTGGCGCACAAGAGATGCAGAAAGGAGGCGACAGGGTTCAAGTCAGGTTCAGAATGATACCAGAAAGCAGATAAGACAAAAGTCAAAAAATAAAATAAACAAGTAAATAACAGGGTGAGAATGTGGTAAAATCTGAAAATGTGGTAAAAATCAGGGGGCTTTTCTTTTTCTGGATTGCTTTTCAAAACACTGCGGTTGGATTTAGGGAAGTGGGGGATGGGTCAATAAGTGCTTTTTAAAATATTAATGGTTGGGTTTTGGGAAGGGGGGTGGAGGGATTGGTCAGTTGGTCAGTCAGTCATTCAGTCAGTCGAAAGCGGCTTCTGGTGGATTTACATGAGAACAGCAGGTGCGAATGGCACTCGTCAGAGAAATTTGAGATATGAAAAAACATACACAGCAGCCTCTGGCAAATTTGCGAAAACAAAAACTGCAAAAAAACTTAGCTCTCTTCAAAAGTGTGGTATGCAATCAGAATAAGCCTGGGTTGGTTTTAAGATATGAGGGAGAGTAAATGAGAAAGTAATTCTTTTCAATAAACTATTGCTTTAAGTTCACATGCTTTTAACTGAAAATAAACAATGGACCCAAATTGGGCCAAATTTGTATGCTACATATCAAATGACTCTTTTAGTAAATCATTTAAATTCAGCATTAGTAAATAGACAGGCAATGTATTTCATTTTTGAGCAATATGGACATTATATCTAAAATGTACCCTAATGAATCATCATCTAATCACATTGAAAGCTTGTGAATCAGAGCTGAACTAAATCTGAACATGTTGATCGATACTCAACCTTATTCACTTTATCTTGATAACTCCCCGTTATTGAACACATTCACTGGTGGCATAAAACAAATCAATTGCAATGTGTCGGCATAAGTCCAAGATGACTGGAACATTGGCCAGTGTAACATAAATATTGACTAAGTCTTGTTTCTGTATACACTCACAGACCACTTTATTAAGTGCACTTTGGTAGTTGGAGCCCCTTTTGCCTTCTCAATGCCCTAATTATTTGTGGCATAGATTTAACAAGGTGCTGCAAACACATTGGTCTACACTCAAATAATAGCATTCCATGGTTCCTGCAGATTTGTCAGCCAACATCCATGATGGTAATTAAGAAATTCTGTCTTTAATCCAGGATTTCATGTGTCTGAGTCAAATTCTGGCCCTACCATCCTACCATCATAATGTAACAGCAGAAATCAAGACTTATTAGACTAGGCAAATATTTTCCAATCTTTTATTAATTTTGGGAGACCATGTGAACTGTAGCCTCAGTTTTTTCAGCTCATCTTCTGCTGATGTAGCTCATCTGCTTCAATGTTGCACATGTTCAGAGAAGCTCTTCTGTGGGCCTCGGTTGTAACAAGTGGTTATTCTAGTTACCGTTACCTTTCTATTAGCTTGAACTAAATCCCAGAATATCAACAGTATCTAACTCAGACCAGCAAACCAAAAATCATGCTAATTTCATGGTCATTTCAGTCACTTAAATGACACTTTTTTGCATCTCATTCTCTGTGTATATGCATAAATGCACTGAGTTGCTTTAATATGATTAGCTGATATATTCACAATAACAAGCAGGTGTACTTTATAAAATGGCAGATGAGTGTAGTGTATCAGTACAATTTCAGCATTAAGTCAGCATTTCAGCATTCTGCATTTTTCTCACACTCTCATATACTTATGCAGAACATTAGGGTTAAAAATCAGAAACCAAGATCCTGCCCATATTCACATCTGAATGCGATAAATTCATTAAAAACAAACTCTGCTTATTACCAATCTACAACCTTTTCAATGAAATTCAAGCTAAAATTCACATAAAATTCAATGATATTCAATGAAATTCAAACTGAATTCAGGCTTAAGAAAATGTCTCTTCATTTTTAAATGTCTGTTCAGTTGAACAGTGCCCTACAGTGCCCTCACACGCTTATAGTGGCATTGATCTTGTATTATGGCTGTTTTAATTATGTGAATTTTGCGTTCAATCAGGCAGTCAAATATTAAGATTGGTTTTTATCCTTGTTATTATTCATTTTCTTACTACAAGATTTCTCAATTTCAAATATGCACCTGAAATTAACAAACATACATACTAATATAGTTATTCAGATTTTCTGTGTTGCCTGAATTTGAGAAAAAATATACTTAATTATAAAAACTAAAAAAGGTGACGCAGTGGCACAGTAGGTAGTGCTGTCGCCTCACCGCAAGAAGGTCTCTGGTTCGAGCCTCGACTGGGTCAG
The DNA here is from genome assembly GCF_052040795.2 of Danio rerio. Classification (NCBI taxonomy): domain Eukaryota; kingdom Metazoa; phylum Chordata; class Actinopteri; order Cypriniformes; family Danionidae; genus Danio; species Danio rerio. The sequence goes on along the minus strand of NC_141041.1, from coordinate 26,233,805 downwards.
TTAACATTTCTGTGTGGAGTTTGCATGTTCTCCCTGCGTTCGTGTGGGTTTCCTCCGGGTACTCCGGTTTCCCCCATAGTCCAAATACATATGGTACAGGGGAATTGGGTAGGCTAAATTGTCCGTAGTGTATGAGTGTGAATTAGTGTGTGTGGATGTTTCCCAGAGATGGTTTGGGCTGGAAGGGCATCAGCTAAGTAGAAACGTGCTGGATATGTTGGCGGTTTGTTCCGCTGTGGCGACCCCGGATTAATAAGGGGACTAAGCCAACAAGAAAATGAATGAATGAATAAAAACTAAAAAACTATTTTTTGATTAGTCCAACTGGTTTTTTAAATGAATCGCTTATAGGGCACCTATGATGAAAATCATCTTTTGTAAGCTGTTTGGACAGAACTTTGTGTAGGTATAGTGTGCCCACAGTCATTTTGGAGTGAGAGAACCACAATAAGTTTTTTAAATTTCCTAACGTTAAAATATAATCCATATCTCTACTATTTAGAGGCTCACAGCAACTTGACATAGGAGAGCAGTCACCCCGCCCACCAAATTGATTGACAGCCACGTATTAACATGACAGGACATGCGCAAAGCAACTGTAATTAAAAGATCTGTTCAGCCCTCTGTGATCATCAATCATCATCAAATGTGATCAAGAATGAGTTTTACAAGTTTAAAACGTTTTTCAAACAGTGCATGTTTGTAATGAATTACAGCAATTTTACCATCTTTACTTTATCACCACAGCCGCATGTGAGTACAATTACAAAAGAAGTCGAAGTCGTGTATCCTGTCACATTTGCAGTGCAAAACAGTGGAAAGTTAACCTTGTGCGCTGTGTTTGTGTATCCACTTTGTGTGTGCGTGCTTGAACTTTGTAACGACATTGTGTGTGACTCATCATTGCAACTCCTCAACAAATACATCAAATAATAATCATTGGGATAGTTCTTACTGTATTATTTCTCACAAACGTTACGTGAGATCTGCTTTCTTCATGTCTGTCACTGTGCTGTTTATCTGAAAGACACATGGGAAGGATTAACATTAAAGGGTACAGGCACCAAAACACAGCTACATAGTGTTAAGAGCAGACAATTCCAATGTTTTAAGAGGTATAATAAACAATCTGATGGGTGTTTTGAGGTGAAACTTTGCAGACACATTCTGGAGACACAAAAGACTTACCTTAAATCTTGAAAAAGCGGTAAAATAGGTGCCCTTTAAAATTAAGCGGTACGAACAGTACTGAATCAGTTGTATTGTATGTGAGCAAAATTGACATTATGATGGAAAAATATGCTAATGAATAGGCTTCAAATAAAAAAAAATATATATAAGTTCATAAATCAGAATTAAACTAAAAATGTTTGATAATGAGCCCTGTATTTCCTTATAAACTCAGTTATTGAACATATTCACTCATGGAATAAAACATACATTTTGCATGCTGCTGGTATACTTCACTGTGTATTTAAGACGACTGCAACATTAGCCTGTTATATATTAAAAAAAACTGTACACTTGTGAACTTGTACCATTACATGCTTTCCTGAACATCATCCTGATGACGTATCTGAAGGTGAGATAAAGGGTACAGCTGAATATCCTTATCTGCCCCTCAGCTAGAAAACAGGCATGGAAATTAAGAGCATTTTCAGGCCTGTGTGTTATTTTTTTAGCACAGATTATAGTACAAAACCTTTTTTGTTTTACCATAGGGAAAACATCTTTTCATCTGTATTTTTTCAGAAGAAATACAAAGACATCTTTCTGTGAAATAATACAGCTGTACCTACAAATACCTACATATTTACTGCATGTTCAAGCAGGTTAATAACTTATATGGGTGAGTGGGTGGTATAAAACTTAGCAATAAAATACATTCTGAGACAGATACTGTACGTGCAAGGTTATAAGAATTCATAAAACCTTCCAAGAGTAGGGGAGTATTTCTTAAAGTTGCCTCTAAAGAGTGTGTGTCATTGAATGTGGGTTTACACACAGCGGTTAAGGACAGTACACTCATCGGCTAAATACAGTCTGAATGGAGGCATTTATGGAGGATTTTAAAAAGCTCTGTGATATTAATAATGTAATAAAATTAAGCCTGAATTTTGCATGGCTTAAAACTTTATCAAATCGTATCAGAACTTTTAAGAACTTTAACTGTAAACAAAGCATGCAGTTCTTAGCAATAAAGAAATGCACCTAGTTCTCTTGTATATATAATTGGGATGTTTTTTTTTCAGAGTTTAGGAGATGAGTAAAAAAGATGCTGGTTGAGAAATGTCAGACTAAGCTGTTTTGCCATAAACTCTTTGACGTGGATGGAACTTTTAAAGTCTATAAGCATTGGCAGAACACCAGTGTTTCCATTAAAGGTATTGCTCAAATGGACTGTATAGCAGATTCGAGCTCTAAAATTGGAAGAGAAATGCTGTACATGTGAGTTTGCAGCTGTCTGCAATTGGGCTGATTTGTGGATGTTTAAAACCCACCAATTTAGTAGAGAACACATCATGCATAAACAGTATGCTGTTGTACACTGTAATTATTTGACTATCAAATTGCCTCATAAACACTTTTCTTTGACTGAATACAAACTGTATCTCAATTTTAACAACAAATGACAGACGCATGAGTTAAATACTACAATAAGCTTTAAGGGACGATTCTGTAATTATACTCACCATCATGATCTTCCAAAATGGTACATGTCATAGTTTTCTGAAAAAAGTAAATAAAGGGAAAGTAAATAAGGATCAGCAAACATTTACATTAAGTCACTATTTTTGAATCTGAGCATTGATGTGAATACTTTTTTTCAGTACATAATGTCTGTTCTCAAATGTATTGCATTCAGAGATGTATTGCTCAGACATGACTTTCGTGGCATAATATGAATATAATAAATACATATATATATATATTTTATTATATAATTTATATTTTATTATATATTTTATATTTTAACTTTTTTATTTTATTTTATTTTATTTGTTTTGCTTTTCTTGATTTTGTAAATTTTTTTTGTGGTGTAAAAATGCCCTTAATTTGTTTTCATTAAAGAAAAAGTGTTGTGGTCTTGAAACAATTACCTTTTATTTATTGTCCCATATATTCTTTAGCTAAGAACAATAATTTCACTTTACAAGACCTCAATATGGGTGATTTGGTGGCTCAGTGGGTAGCACTGTTGCCTTACAGCAAGATGGTCGCTGGTTCGAGCCCCAGGTCAGTTGGCATGTTCTCCCTGTGTTTGCATGGGTGTCCTCCGGGTGCTCCGGTTTCCCCCACAGTCCAAAGACATTCGGTACAAGTGAACTAAAAAAGCTAAATTGGCCGTAGTGTATGTGTGTGTATGTAAGTGTGTATGGATGTTTTCCAGTGCTGGGTTGCAGTTGGAAGAGCAAAACATATGCTGGACAATTTGGCAGTTCATTCCGCTGTGGAAACCCCTGATTTTTTTTAGGACTAAGCCTAAAAAAAATGAATAAATATATATTAAGGAGGAGCCACTAGTAGCCTACTTACCGTTTCACGTGTACATAAAACAATACTTATTTTTGCTTTCTTATTTTTACATTTTGGATGGCCTCAGTTTGAATCAATTAACAGCAATCTGTTCTTTTTGAGTGAATTATCCCTTAAAGATATTATTTACCCTATATTTCAAATTGGAATATTGGTATACCAAAGTAATACCTAAAGTAGACCTAGTATTATGGTGTCAGGGGACGATAAACCCTTATGTTTGAGCAATTGCACTGTTATTACACTGATTCTGTCTTAACATTATGGTGCTCTAGTTACTTTGAATTAGTTTAGAACTGAAAATTTAGTTCAGCAATGATGTCACTAACAAGTGACATCATTACTACCGGAGAAATCACTGTCTTCAGTTTCGTGTGTCCATACCGCGCGCAGTGCAATCGATGGGATGAAATGCGAATGACGCATACAGGTTGAGGATTTCCTCCCCACACATGAACGCGTGACGTCCACTCCACTCCACCGCACCTTTAACTTTCCCAGCAGGCGAAGCCTCGTACCCGGGTATCCGACAGGCTGCTTACACGACTTCTCTTTTGCGCATGATACTGCGGTTCCGACGCCACTTCACGCTCCAACTCACCTTGAAACGCGGTGCTCTCGGCTTTTACATGGAGAGCGACGGAGAGGCGACCAATCTCCGCCCCGACGCCTCCATCACTGGCCAATGAAATTCAAGCGGGGGCGGAGCTAACAGCTAAATTGTCATGCTTGGTTTCACGCTGGCATTGCCATCGAGCCGCGTCTGGCTGCCGTGCGCTGGTGCAGGTGCTCTATTTCATCGAGAGAGGATGCGAAAGGAAAGAAGGGGAGGGAAAGAATGAAGGGAACCGTCGGAGAAAAGTATGCAGGGCATGAGTAAAAGGGTCTCAGCAGCTGACAGCGCGTCTAACGACCAGGGGCTCGGCTAAGAATGATTTATTGAAAGGGGCACTTTGAGATATGATGAGGTTTCTCTCTGGTTGGCAATAGTACTATGATTTGGTATGTGGCCACTTTGATAGCAAGTGTATTCAGCACCAGAGGAACAGCTGCTCAAGGTGAGTCGAAGTGCAATTTATTACATACAGCCTTAAGTTTGTTGTGGAATATTGCTGTGGATATTTTCCAGTCATTGATATTATTCCTGAGATTGTGTTTATTTTTCGGAATAATATTTAAATCTGGTAAAGTTGAATATTTTAAAGTGGACAACACTACAGTTCTAGCCATTTTTGAAGGGTTGCATTTTTTATTTTTATGCTTGAATAATGCTAAATCACTGGTTTGTGATATAATAGTTGAAAATCTAGTTTATATAAGTCACATGAGCTTGCAAAATTGGAAAATTTGAGCTGTTGCTGCCTATTTCATCCATATTAACCAATTGTTCTCCAAGCGTGTATATACTTCACATTAAGTATGTTTTATGACACTAAAGGGATTGATCTCCTCAAAACATGCATTTTACATCATTTGCAGACCCTCAAACATGTATGACTTTATTTGCTGAATACAAATTGAGATTTAGTATTCAGTTTCAATGCATATATTTGGTGTCTAAGTCTTTCTGTCATATAGGATTTTCCACCCCATGTCATGATATCAAGTAAATTGTGAACTGTACCTTTAAAGTCTATTCATATACATGAAAAACTTTAACTACACATCTTAAGGTGCTTTGACTGGGAATATGCATCGATGGTATGATGCACAGTAGTAGTATTATATCAGTCCATTTGGGTGCTTAATGATTGAATGACTTTTTGAATATATCTCTAAACCTTGCTCAGATGGCTTTAGCTCATTAAACCCGAGAACACTCTAAGATGGCTATCATAATTTCAATTCAGCTTCTTCTGTAAATCTGATCGACCTTCAGACTAGTTTAAAGTGGTGTCTTTATTTCAAATGTTGGGCTGATGGACTCACATAGCCCTGCAAATTCAATTTCATCCACTAGAGGGCTGCTTACTGATGATCATCCAGTCTTTGGTCACATTTTGAGAACTTTTCCCATTGCATGCCTGCACTGTGAATAATTACACATTTCCCAAATCACGACAGACATCACACCTGGCTTGAAAATCGTTGAGTATATGCCAATTCTGATTTCTATATTCAAAGAGCATAGCAAGATCATCCCACATCTCTGAACTTGAGCTGTGTCATCCCCTCTAGCTGACAGTGAGACGTCTTTCACCTTGGTGTTCTGACTGTGCACTTTGCTTCATCCGCTCAGTGTCTCCCTCCTGTGTGTCAGAGCCACGCTGCAGAATCTCAGCCCCAATGCAGCTCTTTCCCTGCCCTGGCCCTGCCGTCTCAAGCTGTCAGCTGGCAAACATGCCCACAATCACCGGGTACAAACCTGGACGTGTGCCAGATCTCTGCTTTGTAGTTCTGTCTAAACAGAGAACTCAGACGCAGCTGTCTGAGAGCCATGAGCTGATGCATTGCTTCAGGAAGGCCCATTGCTAACCGACCACTCTGAACTTGTTGAGACCTCCAGCCAATCACCTCAGGAACAGCACATCTTCCTTTGTGATTAGAGCATAAGCCCAACATCTGTCCTCTGTTAAGCTTGTTTTGCCAAATCGGCATGTCTGTACGAATGTCATTTTGGCAGTTGCTCAAATTGGCCTAAATATATCTAGACTATTACCAAGGGGGCTTATACAGTAACTTCTATAGAGCTATTGGATAGTGTTTCAATGACCTTAAAAGATTTGTGCCAATCACCTGAGCCCTAAAGGACAATATTATATTATATTATATTATATTATATTATATTATATTATATTATATTATATTATATTATATTATATTATATTATATTATATTATATTATTCATTCATTTTCTTTTCGGCTTAGTCCCTTTATTAATCCAGGGACGCCACAACGGAATGAACCGCCAACTTATCCAGCAAGTTTTACACAGCGGATGCCCTTCTAGCTGCAACCCATCTCTGGGAAACATCCACACACACTCATTCACATTCATACACTACGCACAATTTAGCTTACCCAGTTCACCTGTACCGCATGTCTTTGTACTGTGGGGGAAACCGGAGCACCCAGAGGAAACCGACGCGAAAGCAGGGAGAACATGCAAACTCCACACAGAAACGCCAACTGACCCAGCCGAGGCTCGAACCAGCGACCTTCTTGCTGTGAGGCGACAGCACCACCTACTGCGCCACTGCGTCACCATATTATATTATATTATATTATATTATATTATATTATATTATATTATATTATATTATATTATATTATATTATATTATATTACAGTATATTATATTATGTTATATTATATTACAGTATTTTATTCATTTATTCATTAATTTTCTTTAATCTTTAATCTCATTAATCTTTCTTTTTTTTATTAATTTCTCGCAAAAAAATGTTTACTAAAATGTAGAAAATAATTAAAATAATTTAATATATGACACAAATATTATTATATTATAAATGGTAATTTATTTTGTAGCAATGGAAGTTTTTTAACAGTAGTTTATAAATGTGTTTATTATTATTATTATTATTATTATTATTATTATTATTATTATTATTATTACAACCTTTATTTTACCAGAAAGATACATTGAGATTAAAAATCTTTTTATAAGAGCGTCCTGGCCAAGATTAGGCAGTACATGTCACATGGGTCAAACATACAACAAACAAAAAACAATTAACAGCTAACACGAATCACACATTGACAAACAAACTATTCAAAACATCTTTAAGTCTGAGTTTCAATTTTTATATCATTTATACTCCTCATAATCGTTTAGTCATCTTTTACAAAAATGCATTTATTAAATGTAGAAAATAATTTCAATAACTTAACATATAACACAAATATTATTGTTATTATATTATTCATTCATTCATTCATTCATTTTCTTTTCGGCTTAGTCCCTTTATTTATCTGGGGTCGCCACAGTGGAATGACCCGCCAACTTATTCAGCAGTGTTTTACACAGTGGATACCCTTCCAGCTACAACCCATCACTGGGAAACACCCATACACTCTCCTTCACACACATACACTACGGACAATTTTAGCTTACCTAATTCACCTATAGCGCATGTCTTTGGACTTGTGGGGTTCTATTGTCTTTGAAACCGGAGCACCTAGAAGAAACCCACACGAACAATGGGAGAACTTGCAAACTCTGCCAATTGACCGAGCCGAGGCTTAAACCAGCGACCTTGCTGTGAGGTGACAGTGCTACCCACTGTGCCACCGCGCCGCCCTATATATTATATTATATTATATTATATTATATTATATTATATTATATTATATTATATTATATTATATTATATTATATTATATTATATTATATTATATTATATTATATTATAATGTTGATATATTATATTATATTATAATTTCTAAAGATTACATTTTAGCCCCCATGATGTTATTAGTTTTTTTTTTTTTTTTTTTAAGTACTGAGCCCAAAATTTTTAACATTTTCATACAAACATATTACATTGCATTCCACTGCATTACATTATATTTCCAGTGATTAGATTTCATCCTCCATCATGCCATAATTGCATCATCTATGAGAAAGGTCTTACAGACCTGGCTAAACCAGCCAAATTGTGACTCCTAGTCATGCTTGAACAGGATATGATTTGAGCTGATGTGGATACATATGAAATGATGGTGATTTGTTTTAGCAGTTAGCACCTGCTAGCAGACTAGATTGTGCCGAGTTCTTAACCCCAAGGCAGTGCTGATGTAGTTGCCAGCTGGAAATGTTGAATCCAAAGAAAGCTCGCACTGGAGGTTTGCACCCGACTCTATGTTTCACGGAAAGCCTGTTAGAGGAGGGCTGGCGGGGGACCTGACAGCTGCTCATTTTTAAGGGGTGTTGGATAACATTGGATGTGTTTTCCAACAGTCATCACTTTCTCTTTCATCCTCCGGCTGTGATGGCTTGATCCTTATCCAGTGGAATGATATGTATGCCTCTTCCCCGTGGAAAATTTTAAATTGTTTATATAACAAACAAGCTGCCTGTCATCACATCTGGCTTGGCTTTCCGGTACAATGTAAATGAGCATGTTAATAGAGTTTTTATTGTGTTTTAGTACTGCAAATAGCGAAGAATGGACACTTAAATTGTTGTAAATCTACTCATTGACTCTCTTGACAGATACTTCCAATGTCTTGTAATTATGATTTATAATGTCAGCCATAATCCAGCCAAATCCACGCCAGGCATTCCAATCAAACAATGAAAAGCAGCTGACTTACGCTGATTGCGTGGAAAGCTGCAGAATGCGAACCACAGAGGGCACAGCTGAGGCAGCCAATTTCCAAATGCATTTTGTTGGCTCCAGTGATTCTGAGTGAGGGGGAATGCTCTGGACTTTGAAGAACACAGTGGAATTACAACTAATAGAACACAAACATTTTTAAGTCACTTTTTATTTGATTTTACGCACTTTTGCACACAAGCCAGGGCACAAGGGGGCACACAAGTTGGACTGAAACCCGAAATGTTCATTGCCAAATATAACATTTAATAAATAAATAAAACAACCTAAGTGAAAATTAATTTTTTTAACATGAACCCATAAAGAATGTTACATTTAGTTTCTTTTATAATTGATTTTGGGTTTTTTTATTTGTTTTTTAACTCTTTATTTACTGGTTTTAGTGAACATACAAACATAAACAAAAAAGGACAAAGGGAAGGGTATCAGCAAGTATAGCAACAAAAGTCAGAGAGAGAAAAAAAATATAATAATAATAATAATAATAATAATAATAATAATAATAAATAAAAATACAAACAGAATACAAAATTTATAATACACAAATAAAGTAATGTTGTGATTAAGGTCACACATATTATGCAAAATACATCAGAAGTCTTCATAGAGTGAGAGGTTCATTAGAGGCATCCATATAGGCATCCATATTTTTTGAAAGGCATTGTTTCTTAAGTACTATGTATATTGTTCCAAGAGCATTGTTTCATTTCTAGAGTTGTATGAACAGTTCAAATGTTGGAGGTCTTTGTTGGTTCCAGTTGAGCAAAATGCTTTTTTTTTTTGCTAGATAGGAGATAATGCAGAGTCTCTTTATTAAAGTAGGATTAAGTGTCTTGTTCAGTTCTGTACCAAATGGAATTTAATGTTATCCAATGGAATTTGCAAAGCTTTTGGCTGTAAAGTCCTGTACTACTTTCTGTAAAAAAAATTAGCTTTTTGCTTTCCCAAAAAACATGCATGATTGATCATCAATAGGTTTTACATCTGTGACACCTGGGTGATACATTAGGGTACATTTTGGAAGCCTTTAATTTTAATAAATAACTTGACTGTAAATAACATTTTATATAACATTTAAATCAATATTTAACACAACCAACATTTTATATAACATTTTAGTATACAAACTATATATATATATAGATATACAGTTAGTTTCTGTCTGAACAAGAAAAAGCAAAAAGCTACCGGCCTAACTAATGTGACGTATTGATCTTTTTAAGGCGTCAGTTGCCAAGTGGTATTGCGCGCTGACATAAAGCACCAATGTGCTCGCAGCTCCCTGAGTGCGATTCCTGGCTCAAGTTCCTTTGCTAGGCAACACGATGGTGCAGTACGTAGTGTCATCGCCTTACAGCATGAAGGTTGCTGGTTTAAATCTCAGCTGGGTCAGTTGGTGTTTCTGTGTGGAGTTTGCATGTTCCCCTGCATTTGCGTGATTTCCTCTAGGTGCTCCGGTTTCCCCCACAGTCCAAAAACATGCAGTAAAGGTGAATTAAGTAAGCTAAATTGTCCGTAGTGTATGAGTGTGAATAGGTTTTTCACAGAGATGGGTTGCAGCTGGAAAGGCATTTGCTGTATAAAACATATGCTGGATAAGTTGGTGGTTCATTCCGCTGTGGTGACCCCAGATTAATAAAGGGACTAAGCTGAATGATCTTTTAAAAAATAAGATAAGTAAAGTTTCAGAAAAAATACAACCAAACAATCAGAATACGATTAATTGCACAAATACAGCCCAAGCTCATTGAAAATATGTGTCTAGGCCACATAAATACGTTGCTCTGTGTAGGTTTTGTTGCACGTTTCAGATGACAAATTCTTTAAAGAGCACTGTCTATGTTTTTGCAAATCTAAAATGTTTCTTTGGGTATGTTTTGTTTTCTGTTTCAGACACACATTCTACTTGTACACACGTTCACAAGAAGGCAGGCTTGTAACCCAATAAATAGTGTTTTCAAAAGCAAACGTAAGAGAAAAGGACACTGTGACCAGATAGTTTTACCTTGATTTTACATTGCTTTTATCTCTTTTGTTTTACCACAAGCACTCAGCAACATTGTAGAAAGTGAGCTAAAATTAAGCAAACTGACAATGTCAGTAAAGCGTCCGTATAGAGATCGATAGGGGAGGCAAATGTATTTGATTACAATTTGTATTCATCATTAAGTTGTTTTGTGGTATTTATTTGTTGTTGTGCACAGACCATAAAATTAAATCTTTATTTGTCGACAATGTGTCTCTGTAAGTATATCATGTCTGATGTAGTGCAGGTAATAAAGGTGAGGATCCCAATGCAGCCAAACAAATATTTATTTAAACATTTTAATTTAAAACAAACCAAAACAAAACAACGAGTGAAACACGTAGACATCATGGGAGTGACATTAAAACTAATGACAACGAAGTGCTAACAGAACAGGGTATAAATACACAAGGAATCAATCAACTTAACAACATGACAAGAGGTGGAGACAATTAACTCAAAGATTAACAAGATTAGGGGAAACTAAGATGAACAGGAAGTGACATAAACACGAAACTGAAATATACAAAAAACAGAAACCAGGACATTACAAAGTATCATTAGTGTAAAAAGAACTAAAATGGTTGATGTCATAAAGCATTTAAATAAGTAATTACAGTCAAATGTTTAAGTACATTTTGTGGTTTTACTAAAATTTACTCTGGAGCACATATTTCCAATGAGCATTTGTTTTTAGATGTGCATTATTAATCTTGTGTAAAACAGCCTTTCCTGCAGTAGAACGTGAATCATTATGCTTTGTCACACCAAATACGTGTTCAAGATATCTTGTTCAGTTTTAAACTGACAAAAATCTTCAAATAGCTCTCCAGCACTGTAACATATTACGTGATTGTCTCATCTGTGCCTATGGCTGGAATCCATTTCTACTTTCTCAGCACTTCAAAGGCTGTTTCCTGTCTCTGATACTCTTCCTCTCCTAGTCCAGCACCTCAGCCATGTGTCCGAACAGACTCCCCGCTGATACAACAGCAGAGGCTGCCTCATTCACAAATTTGTGGTAGAGCCTTTCAGGTTTTGATGTTTGTATCCTGACAGCTGACTCATTCAACTGATTGAAGGATTAATACATTCTGACCATTTTCTGAGTACAGTATCTGTCTTTTTATGGAGAATAATAAAAGTATAGAGTGATTTCTATAACATGGCTGTTAAGTTACACACATGAAGTCTTAGGGCTCTACTAAGAATCCACTTTTGCTGATTTAAGGACGGAAAAATACGCTCTGCGTCCCAGTGCATGGTCTAAAAGTATTGAGCTTATTCTCTTAAAGAGTTATAGGTGTGTTTTGAGAATAAGTTTATTCTCAGATATATATACAGTTGCTTTTATATACAGTTGTGTCAGCCCATAGCACATTTGCTATTTACATGGCAGACTTTGTAAGTGGAAAAACTGAACCCTTCACTAGTGAGAAAACAGTTTAACAAACTGCAGCGTGAGAATGAGCCTCCTCATTCTATACTTTCACTTTCACTCTCTTTCGTGAATAAGGAAACGTGTTGGATGCACAGACATCCCTTATCCCACATAATTAATTTTGTTTGTTAAGCACAAAGATTTGTTTCAAAATTATTTCATAATTCAGTTATAATTTCCGGGAAACAAATAAATTAACAATAACAACCAAGTGTGTTTAAAAAACTGAGTTATATCCAAACACATGTGCTATGCCCCAGACCTGACAGGTGGACATTCTGTACAAATCTAAGCTTGTTTTTAATAAAGCAAATATAAATATGCATATAATAAATAATTGGAAATTTAATTGCCTTAAATAAACTGCAAATTGTCATTAATAAACTTAAAAAGCCTCTCAAGAGGAAGGCATTTTTGTAATATTTTAGTCCTTTAATTCTTTTTCATTTGTAAAGATATTTGTGTATTGCTGTACATCCTTTGTGTTTTGAACTATGTGTAAGCAAGGTGCACAACTAATGCGCTCAGCACTGGACTTTAGACCTGCTCTTATCTGGTCTGTTATGCAATCTATTTTAGTTCTTCAAAATAGCAACGCGCCAGCAATGCGCCTTAACAAACCTCTTATCTAGACCGAAACACCCATGAGTCCACAAAATGGTGCAATGGATTTGCTATTTAAACAACCTGGCAGAAAATGGGAAAGTTATAGTTTGAAAATAGCAACATGTCTTAGAAACACGTCTTGCGCCTTATTGCACTGGGTGTATTATAGGGCCCTTATTTACTATTATCTGTTTAGACTCCAGTGATACAAATTCCACATTTATTTTTGTGTTATGTGTTTTGCAAGTTTACATAGTTCGCGTTTTTAAAATGTGCAATTAAAAATGTGATGTTGCTTTTATCAAATTTTGCATTTTAAAGCAAAATATCAAGTGAACTGTGCTAAAATTCAGTTCAGTTTCCTCAGAAATAAGTGTACTGTAAAAAATCTGTTAATTAACAGTTTACTTATTTTGCTTAGGTGTAACAGATCATGGTTGATCAGCGATCTTTACGGATCACAACCCACAGGTTGAAATGCACATGACTCACCGATTAATAACTTTTTTGAACTTATAGGCTAATCCAATATTTATTACAATTGCAGAGAGATCACCTCCTGCATCATTCAGATCACGCGTGAAAGCATTTTAGCTTTTCTGTAATATATAATGATGATGAAAAAACTTATGGTTGGACCTACCAAAATGCTTTTCCAATGTTTATTTGATTTATTTAAAATTGGCAGGATTTACCTTTCATGAATTCAAACCCGTACAACACAAATGATAAATGATAATGATTTGCATATGCTTATTAATCCTTCAAATTTATTTTCGAATTTATAATTTTAAAATCAGATTTAACACTTTTTTAGTTAGTTACAAACAATTAAATAACACAGAAGTACTCGAATAACAGTTTATAGTTCAGATATAAACCCTGATGTTTATGGTAAAAATCACTGTTTGATGGAACTTGACACTGGTGATTGTTGTAGCACTTACATTGTGTAAACAATGGGTGGCGACAAACAACTATCAAAGTAATATCACTGAATAGGTTTTAAAAAATGACCCACCTATAATAAAATACGAAGTTTAATATTGGAGTAGTTGAATCATTAATTGAAAATAAATTTAGATATAGATCTAAATATAGATATCTATATATAGCATTATCAGCAACAGAAGCAAAAATAATTTTTCTTTTTCTTCTTCTTCTTCTTTTTTTCAGCTGGTTCTTTCTTGATTTCTATTTTTATTAAATAACCGGTTCTAAGTTTTGTTTGTTTAAACCAATGGTTTTTGCAGTAATATTTTTGTGTAAATGGAAAGCAAATGACATTTCGTCACCTTAAATTATAAGGTCTGACATTTTTGTCAAAATTGAGTTATTGACATAGTCTTAATAAATGATATCTTATTTTATATTATGGGATATTTTTATAAGTTGTTTACATTTTAAGACAATCAAATGTTACACACATACTGTTTGCTATGAAATGCAAAAACTTTAAAGCTCATTATCTCAAAATCATTCAGAACGCAGATAGAACCTTATAATTCCAAGGTGACGTTTGTCTCACGTTTGTTTGTAATTTGTCTCTCCCTTTTGTGCTGATCCAAAAAATGGTCTGATCCGTGACTGAAAAACCATAATGTGATCCGAACCATAAGATTTGTGATCCATTACACCATTTTGTGATTCACAAGGTTATCTGTTTGTTATTGTTTGTGGATTACATTATGGTACCTTGATCTCTGCTCTGTCGAATTTAAATGTTAAAAATTCAACTCTAAACTTTAACAAAGTGACTTTAGACTATAGACATTTCAGTAGTGAAATTTGAAATAAAGTCCCTTTTTCAAACTTTTCAAGGTTACAAAATTGTTGAAAGAAAGATTAAGGTCCCATAATGCAATTCAAAAGCACAAATAAATGGGTAAAAATACAAAAATAGAATACAGAAAACTGCTAATATATATAAATAGTTGAAGTCAGAATTATTAGACCCCCTTAGATTTTTTTCTTTTTAAAATATTTCCCAAATGATGTTTAACAGAGCAAGGAAATTTGTCTGATGATATTATTATGATATAATGATATATTATTATTATTATTATTTATTTTGAGGGCGACACAGTGGCGCAGTATCTAGTGCTGTCGCCTCACTGCAAGAAGGTCGCTGGGTTGCTGGTTTGAGTCTTGGCTGGGTCAGTTGGCGTTTCTGTGTGAAGTTTGCATGTTCTCCCTGCGTTTCCCCCACAGTCCAAAGACATGCGGTACAGGTGAATTGGGTAGGCTAAATTGTCCATAGTGTATGAGTGTGTCTGTGAATGAGTATGTGTGGATGTTACCCAGAGATGGGTTGTGACTAGAAGGACATCCGCTGCGTAAAAACCTGATGGATAAGTTGGCGGTTCATTCCACTGTGGCAACCCTGGATAAATAAAGGGACTAAGCCGAAAAGAAAATGAAAGAAAGAATTACTTATTTTTTATTTTTTGGAAAAAGCTTATGGGTAATTCCAAAAGGTTAATTCTCATCACATTTAAAATACTTCCCACTCTAAAATCTATGCTAAAAGTATCAATTAGTATTAGAGCGCACTAGTGTTAAAGTTCATTTGCTAAATCAATCATGGTTGCACAACACTCAAACATGTTTATTCAACATTACAGTAGTTTGTAGCATAATATCATAGATTACATAAAATATTACATAATACTGTTCAAGGATTTGTTTGGAAGTCAGGCTTCAATAATTGATAATCTGCCTTATAATCAAAATTAGGATGAAAGGGAATAAAAGATTTGCTGCCCCTAGAGCTCATTCTATGTTAAAACCAAATGCAATTGTTCTGTTTTTGAAGTTTTGCAAAAATTGTAGGCCATTTTTTCCCTAATCCGCCTGAGTAGCAAGCAACCCCCCACACTAACATATGCAAAAAGAAATTTTGAATAGCAGCTTTAAACCATGGTCTCCCGTGATCCTCCTCAATAAAATCACTCAACACTCAGATACTGTACTGTAGAAACAGCATGAAACGTGCGAGTGCTCTAGCATCAATTTTTCACCAAAGGCAGGCCTGCTTCCTGACTGATGTGAATAGGAAGTAACAGGCCACCGCTGGCCCAGGGCAAAGGGCTTGTTCCATAAAAGTCATCACCCTTTACGTGTCAATCAGCTGGTATTTGGGCCAGCATTGACTTTGGTACCCCTCCCCCCAACTGCATTCTTACTTTGTCTGATAGATGCTTGCAAGACAACACTATATATAGATACCTTCAAAAAAGCTCTGTGGAATTCGGTTAATTATGCATGACGTAGCTCTGGCATTAAAGTTTAGACGGTATGATTCTAATTCAAGCTCATCAACTTATGAAAATTGTCGCTTGAAAACATGCCAGATGACTATTTTATTCACTTCAAGGCACACGCTCCATTTAAAGATCTAGATTCTGTACACTAATGTAAAAATGTCATCCGCGTGGACAAACTTGGGGGTACTAAAAGTTTGAAAACCCCTGCTCCATACTGTCATTAATATCTTAGGATTTTGCAGTATACTATTTTCAATAATTGTTGACTCGCCCCAAATATAACATTGCCATTTGTCGGTTATTTTCTTTATGTGCGTTGCAAAATTTCCATACTCAAATCATTGACCACCTTCTTAGTCAATTATCTGTTCTGATTTCAAACCTAGGCAAATAACAGAGAAAGCATCAATCAGAAGCCGCAGTTTTATGATATCATGTAGACTTCTGTCTATTCCAAATTCTATTTAAAAAATATAACAATACAAAACACTGAAGTATTTTTTTACCACATATTAGCTCATTTTCATAAAGCCTATCAAATACAAATAACAAAATACTATTTTGAATTTGAAATATGTATTTGAAATACTTGTATCATAAATACTGTCCATCTCTTATAGTAATCACATGTTAAAAAGATAAAGTGCTTTGATTTATGTTTTTGGACTTGATTGTCTATCTTATCTGACACTTGACATTGGCAGCACTGCTTTAATAACCTACCTCTCACCTTCTCTTTGGTTTATCTTATATATCATCCACACCAGAAATAAAAGAATTGGGAATTCTGTGTTTATTCTGTAGAAAACAGCCCTATGGTCTAAATAAAAGCTACGGCTTAATGTCTGGTTTAGCGCTTAGGAAATCACTGAAATGAAACCCTTTGATCTGTTGAGAATTGAGAGCATGGGCCTTATTGATCGATACACTCTTGTTCAAATCTGCATCTGTGATGTGGTCATGGCCTACAGTACACCCAAAGAAATGAAATACCTTGTTTATATGCTGTTTATGGATGATGCATCATTTCTGAACTGTATCTCGATTTCAGATAAGAATGTCCCTTTTAATTGTCACAAGTAATAGCAAAGACACTTTAAATGACGTGCTTAATATGACTCAGCACCAGAAGGAACAGAGGGAAAATTATGAACCATCATGTGGTCGAGAGAGTTGGATTTACATTAAGAGTTCAAGAAAATGTGTAAAGATAGTTTTAAGATTGGTACAATCAAAATATATTTTTTCAGCTTTGATAATAATAAGGGAGCAGCACAGTGGCTCAGTGGTTAGCACTGTCACCTCACAGCAACAAGGATGTTGGTTCGAGTCCTGGTCAGCTGGCGTATCTGTCTGGAGTTTGCATATTCTTCCAGTGTTCGTGTGGGTTTCCTCTTCTACTTGGTGCTTCTTACTGGCACCAGCAAGTTTGAACACATTACTCCTATCTTGTGTTCCCTAAATTGGTTGCCAATATGTTTTAGAATTGAGTTAAGCATTTGAATGTATGTTTTTAAGGTATTAAATGGCCCCGCTCTGACTTATCGCTCTGATCTTATTACTGTTAAAATATCTGACTGATGTTTAAGGTCATCGAAGCAGAAAATGCTTGCCGTTCCCAGATCCCAGATTAAAGAAAAAAGGAGATCAACTTTCTCTGTTGTAGGTCCTAAAATGTGGAATGGGCTACCTATGTCCATTAGAACAATTTCTAATACATCTTTGTTCAGATGGAAACTTAAACTACTCCTCGTAGAGAGAGCTTTAAAAATTGGGTGAAACTTGATCCATTTGTATCTGGAGTCTTGTTATTTATCGTTGATGCTGTGTGGTATGTTGGATGTATTCTATGTTGTTTTATCTGTTGCTGTCTATTTTTGATAATTTGCTTTTAGGTTTGTATACAGCACAATGGTTAACAAATGATGTTTTATTGTGCTTTATACATAAATAAATAAATAACTAAACTAAACTAAACTAAACTAAACTAAACTAAACTAAACTAAACTAAACTAAACTAAACTAAACTAAACTAATGCATGTTTCCCAGTAATGAGTTGTCGCTGAAAGGGTATCCTCTGCCTATGATGGATTAGTTAATGGTTCATTCCACTGTTGCGACCCCTGATTAATATAGGGACTAAACCAAAGGAAAATTAATGAAGGAATGATAATAAAAATTATTTCTGAAAGGATCACTACGCAGAATTATTGTTAGAGTAATGATAGAAATACATTAAAAAAGTCTTTAAAAATCTTACTGATGCCAAACATTTGATAGGATATAAAGTACATACTGTTATTTGAACTATAGATGATCTGTCAATACTAGCCTCCATTTTGAGTGTTAGTTGGATGTATGCCCAAAAATGAGGATGATATCAGCAATTTTTCAGGTTATGATTTTGTTGAACATTTTGAAACCACTGGCATGTGGTTTAACTTGGAGTTAACTTGTTTGCAAAGGTTCATCAGCGAAACCATTGTTCACTTTGTCACCTTAACCAATTACCTTCACCCTAAAAACGTTTTTTTATACTTACTGTCTAGCACTGCTCTTCTTATTCTCTTGAACCCACCCTCCTTCCCTTTATTTCCTCGCTTCTTATTAACAAATCTATAACACTCTTCTCCCAGCTAGGTTGAATCGAGTGGTCCAACCACTCTACAAAATATTAAAGAGACGGTACCCCCACTCTGAGTCTCTGGGCATCATCGTAGGACACCCGATCAACCTACCTGTTCACTGTTTATCCTCTTACTTCCCTTCCCCTTCATACCACTGTTTCCTTACCATTCCTTTCATTCCTACATCCCTACTATAAAGTCTAGCTCAAACTCTGGTGTGGTCCATGCTGGTGAATATAGTGATTAAATGTAAAATGATTTCAGTCAGACTTTTAGATGCATCTAGCTTTTTCTCCATGTCTAAGTTTGAATGCAGAACATATCAGGATTGAATTGTGGGTAATATTTGAGTTTTTAAAATTCATTAATTCAGTTTATTGAATATGTTTATACATTCTAAATGTTAAATTCTGTATAATGTACAGTAGCTATACTTAAAATGTAAACTTTTAAAAGAATTTATCAACTGGTGTTTTGTTTTGTGGAAGATTTGGTGTGCAACAATTCATAAGCATCACTGATAAATATATTATCTTCTTGACTTGTTGTATTATTTCTAAAGGGTTTGGTCAGACTCAGTACATCCACTTCTAACACTCTGGGCATGTTTGATTGCATAATTATAAGAAAAAGTGAAAAACTAGCATGGATTAAAAAGCAAGTTCAATAAACCACATATTGATAATGGCTTCTTTTTATGAACATATCTTTAAACATGACATCCCTACAAAATAATACAGAATGTGAGATTGATCCATTCTTAATCAGAAGTGCAAGTTCGGTCTAATGAGATTCCATTGTGAGTGGTTCTATTCTTGGTTGATTAGGACAAAACCTCTGTAGGAAATACTCATGGTCTGTCTCTTTAGTTCTTTGGTCTTGACACAGTGTTACATGGGACATCATCAACCATGAATACACTACAGTGTCATCAAATAAAGAGACTGAGATGTCAGAGTTTGCATGTACACGTTCAGATCTTGCTATATTGTATGTGTCAGGATAGGCTGCTGGAATTCAGAATGAATTGAGAGAGATGTAGACAGCGTGTGTGAGCCTGTGACTCCTCTGACGTGCATGAGCCCGGCAGGCAGCCAGGCATCGTGCTGATCGTCTCTCTCTCTCCCGCCCCCTGACTGGACCACTTCCCCTCACGTCTCATTTTTCAGCTGTCCATTGATGCAGTGCAACCAGCTTCCTCCCGCCCGGCTCCACCACAGCCATTAAACATTCATACTCTGGCCATGAGATACTTCAGTACTGTACCCCAGGAAACTCTCTTTCTCACAGTCAATGCCTCCTCTCGTTTTTCTCTCCAGCCTTCATTTTCTGCTCCTACCTCCGCCATCGTTCAGAAGCCAATCAATTCCGTGTGATCTCTGTCTGTGCATCCATATCTCTCAATCTGTCTGGCTGTGCTATA
This sequence comes from Danio rerio, assembly GCF_052040795.2. Taxonomy (NCBI): domain Eukaryota; kingdom Metazoa; phylum Chordata; class Actinopteri; order Cypriniformes; family Danionidae; genus Danio; species Danio rerio. Next base: position 26,213,577 of record NC_141041.1, on the reverse strand, counting down.
GATCTATTAAAATTGGATTCATCATTTGACTTGAGTCCACATGTTTGCTCACTGTGCGTACTGCGGCGGACGCCTGGCACGGGACATGACGTTGGCGGGATGCTGACTGGCTGTGATTAATCAGGCCCTCCTGAGCTCTTCATGGCATGGCGCCCATCTTCGATCACCTTTCCCTTTCAAAACCTAACTATCCATCCTTTCACCGCAATCATATGCGCCCTTCAGCTCACCCCTTTATTTACAGTTCATCTGATCCGTAACTAAGATTAAAGCAGGGGTTTCCATTCATGCTCCTGGAGAGCAGATGTCCTGCACATTTCAGTTTCTACCCCAACCAAACACCCCTTAACAAAGCTAATTATGGTGTTTATTTGATTAACTTGATTACTGCAGGATAGCAGCTGTTCAGGGGGTTTTCGAGATCTACCTGAGCTCAAACTCCCGTCTTGCCCTGCCAACGGGAGGGAGCCCTGGGCTCTAGGATCTTACGAGCTCAGGGCTCTTTCCCGGGACAGCATGCTAAACTAGCTTTATTACCAAAGAAAGAGTTCTTGGAGGACTTCCAGAGTTCATCAAGATTCTTTGAATTTATCTCCAATGTCTTCTCCTTCACCTTACCCCAGACTGGGCTGGCCAATTGTGGAGCACCTTGACCTTGTTTGCTTTCAGAAACTTTAATGTGGAGGCTAAAGTATGAGAAGAAGCGCTATCCTACTGAAGAATTGCCCTCTCCTGTGCTGTCCACTCTGCAGATCTCTCGCACGTCCCCATACTGAATCTTACTTTTGAGGGACTTGAAATTCTGTTTAAAAATGTATTTAAAGTGCAAGTTTATTTTAACATTTACAAATTGTCCCCATTCGCTTGCTTTTCAATGAGTATGTTTACATGGACACCAATAATCAGATTTTAATCCGATTAAGTAATACTCTGATTAAGACTTTATGTAAACAGTGATTTTTAATTAATTAATCTAATTAAGGTCATAATCAAACTAAACAGAAATCAAATTAAGACATGTGGAGTATACCGATTTTAGTCGCATTATTGGAGTGCAGTGCAGACATGTAAACACTGCACTCAAACTATTACCGTTGTGTAGGAGTTTTGCTGCATTTACGAAAGGATACTCTATAACAGGGGTGACAAACCCTGTTCCTGGAGATCTACCTTCCTGCTATTTTCAGTTGCAACCCAATTCAAACACACCTGCCTGTAATTATTAAGTGCTGTTCAGGTCCTAATTAATTGGTTCAGGTTTGTTTGATCAGGGTCCGAGCTGAACCTTGTAGGAAAGTAGATCTCTAGGAACAGGGTTGAGCACACCTGGTATATACACATGGCTGTTTGACACTATTCTCTGCACCTACCCAGTCAGTATAGGATGACAAACAGACAAATTGTAAAAATTTTTTTTTTTTTTTGCCATACGGCATGCTGTATCAAATTTCATTAAAACAGCCCTCTTCCTGCATATTCACATACAAAACCCTGTTTGTCACAGGGGCCATTCATGAAATGTTCCTGAATGAAAGTGAAAGTGTCAAACTGCAGTTAAAGTCGACAAATTGAAAATGAAACCTGAAATTACATGAAACTCCAGAGCAAATGTGGATTGCATGCTGACGCAATGATGGTAATCGAATTATGTATTATAACATGTAAACGGGGATCAAGAAAGTAGCATTCAAAAAGCAACTCATGTAAACACCTTAATCATATTACTGCCTTATTCAGATTAAGGCAAATAATTAAATTTCTGATGTCCATGTAAATGTAGTCAGTGTTGTACTTTATGTCAAATTTTTGCAGTATTTTTGTAATAAATGTTTTTTTTTTTTTGTGGTAACCAATATTATCTGAGGGGCTGTCAATTGCGATTATGCTTTTAAACCCATTTTGAAAACATGTTTGCTGTTCCATCTTGCCTTTTGCAAAGTCTCAGAAGTGTTATCTTCAGACAGACTGACACCAAGTCATCTTTTAGCACCCATATTGGAGTGATGAAAGGGACATGTGTTCTTTGTATGTTTTAATTTTGGGCAGACTGGTGCACATTTCTACATTGCAAAGTGTCTGTTGAACTATGCGGATGAGTTCTCACAATGCGCCAACCCTCACAGACCAAACAAGCCCAACTCATCTTCCCACATCATTAGCCAATCAGTTGGACCAGCAACAAACTAACAGCATGGCCATTCATGTTGGTCTAAGCTGAGAAGTGTGTTTGTCCCATGGATGTGGTCCTTCTTTCCACCAACAACAATTTTTGGTGGGAAACAATTTGTTAACGACTGCTTGGTATTTCAAATGAAACAGTTTGTTGAGCTAGCTTGCTACTGTTTGCATGATCTCTGGATTCTCCCTTTTTACACACAATAGTGGATTGAACTCATATGAAAGGCATATGAAAATCAAATAGTGAAAAGGTGAGTGGAAGGTAAACAGGGAATAGCTGTCAGATAGAAATAGAGAGATATATTGCCAGAGAATCCAATTGCTGCTTATATAATGCTAGCCAGTGGAGAGAATCGTAGGTGTCTTCTGCCATTGCTAACCCAAATGTGCATGTGTTTAGGAATATATTAAGACACTGCTTCTGTTTTTGTCTAGGTTATTTTTATGTTGGGTAGAATTAATGACCTGATATTTTTTAAAGGTGTTCCCAGGAATTGCTGTAGCAACTAGCACTGTTTTCTTTGAGTGAAAAGGAGACAGAATAGACTTTTTTTTTTTAATGCATTGTTGTAATCCATCCCACCAAGCAATTTTGTGTTTAGATGTCTATTAGACATCTAGACATATATGGCTTTACTAAAGCAAGACTAAATTTGGGCTGTCATTAAAAATCTAAAAGAAATTAAGAATAGACCAAACCTAAAATAGTCATCAAATACAGATTAGACAGACTTCACATATGTATTGTTATTATTATTATTTTTTTTGTATTTGATGACTAGTCTAGTTTTGCGCTTTTCTTAGATGTCTAGATGTTCACTGACAGCTCAAATTTAGCCTTGTTTTAACAAAGTCATCAATGTTTAGACGTCTATTAGACATCTATTAGCCTTCTTAAAATGCTTGCTGGGATATTATCTAGTTAAATTCCAGATTTATTAAGAGTTATTGCAGTACAATAGGGATTCTGATTAGCTTAAAAATAAAATCCTGCTTTTTGAGAATCATTCAAAGCCAGTGTTAGCATGTGCCGGTTGTAGCGAACAATAGGTTTTAATTGTCCAATCCCAAAAGGACAGTTTTCCATATTTGTTTTCTCTGTGCACATCATTAAGAAATCCATGTGATTGGGATGCTCGCTGCTGTTTTATTAAATACAATAAAATCTCACACAAAACACATTTATTATGATATTGTGCCATTCAAATTTCTCTTTTGAACGTTTACAGTACCTCATGAGAGAAACCAGGTACAAGCTATTAGGCATTGAATGACAGACTACAATATTTGGTAGACATCTTGATCATTTATGTATTAATATAATATTAAATGGGGGACACTGTTGCTCAGTGGTTAGCACTGTCGCCTCATAGCAAGAAGGTTGGTGGTTTGAGTCCCGGCTGGGCCAGTTGGCAGTTCTGTGTGGCGTTTGCATGTTCTCCCTGTGTTTGCGTGGATTTCCACCAGTGTCCCCTACAGTTCAAAGAAATGCTACAAGTGAATTGGGTAAACAAAATTGGCCGTAGTGTGTTAACTTGAGAGTGTATAGGTGTTTCCTACTACTGGGTTACAGCTAGAAGGGCTTCCATTGCGTAAAACATATGCAGGATAAGTTGGTGGTGGGGATGCATGATATTGTAAAAATCTAACATTGTGATACGTTTATATTTTGTGATATATATATATTGTGATATGAGTACCATTTTACTAGATAAATTTAATAGCTATTTGGAAAAATGTATAATTTTAGATTGGGATGATTCTGTATGGTAGTTTGTAAAATATATTAAATATCTACAAGCGCAGATAAATTCAATAAAGAAAAAGATGCTAATTAAATAAACAGTGTTTGATTTTTTTTTCCTGAGGAGTCGAACAGTATTCAGGCATGCAATAATTGAACAATCAAATGTAAAATGATTCTGCATAGTCTTCGATTTATAAACAATTCAATAAATTGAATTGCTGTTAATTTGTCAAGGGTACAAACAGTAGAATTTCTTACGCCTGAATGCTTTTAAAACCCTCACACAGTCACAGGCCTTAAAAAACACAAAATTATCAATTATAATCCAGACTCAACGTTGCATATACCCACGATGTGCCTATTTTGAATCATCACATTGGAATATCGATGCTGAAATGATATATTGTGCAGCCCTAGTTGGTGGTTCATTCTGCTGTGGCGACCCCTGATAAATAAGGGACTAAGCCGAAGGAAAATTAATGAATGAATGATAATATTATATGAAAAAAGCTAATGAATAAAGCTATAGAGATGCTTCTTAGATACAGTATATGTGAATATTGAGAAGTAACAATGCATAAATCTCATAGATTACCAACATGCTAATATCAATATATATAGCTGGCAGCTAGCTCCCTGCAACTCTCATGTGGTCACCCACTGAAGCTAGGTCAATACCTGGATGGTAGACCACTTGGGAAAGCTTGGTTGCTGTCGGAAGTGGTGTTAGTGACGCCAGCAGAGGGCACTTAGCCTGTTGTCTATGTGGGTCCTAATACCCCAGTATATTGATGGGGACTATATACTGCTCAGTGAGCGCTCTCTTTCAGATGAGAGGTTAAACTGAGGTACTGACTCTCTGTTGTTGTTAAAAATCCCAGCATGTCTTTTGAAAAAGAGTATCATGGCCAAATTTGCAAACTGGCCTTTGTCCATCATGGCCTCCTTACCATCCCCATCCCGTTATTGGCTTCATCACTCTGTCTCCTGTCCACCAATCAGCCGGTGTGTGATCTGGTGCAACATAGCTGCCGTCGCGTTATCAGGTGGATGCTGCACACTGGTGGTGGATAAGGAGATCCCTCCCCAAAATTATGTAAAACACTTTGAGTGTCCAGAAAAGCACTATAAGGAATTATTATTATTATTATATATGGGAAAAATTTGTGAAAACCTGTTTATACCAAGACAAAAAAAATCTGATTTAATTTGAATGAACATCTGCTTTGGCCAACCCATTTACACATTGAGCCTGTTTGACTTTTTTTAGGCACATTGACCCAAACAAACAAATCACATCAAATCACATGTTAGCTTAAGTCTCTCATGCTGAGTTCAATTTGTGATGCTTGCAGATTTTCTGCTAATGTTAAGAGCGTTTAGGCGCAGTCACTTGTGAGGTACCATGACACTTAGGATAATTTCAGGAGCAGCTGCCCATTAAAGCATTGAAATTTAGCTAATGTTTCCCATCCATCCTGTTTGCCAAGCATGTGTAATCAGTAATGTGCAGAGATTTTCCTGGGAATGAGTTTGGAGCTGCTGCTGCGCCGGTTGCAGACGTGAGGCTGGAAGCCTGGAGATTAATCACTGACTCTTCAGCCATGAAAAGTTGCAGACTAAGAGGATTGAATACAGACAACATTTCCCCAACAATATAGGATTAGCAGCCAGCGTCTGCCATAGATGCCTGACTTTGTTCACAATCTCATATATTACAGTCGCCTACTATTGTCAGATTTGCTGCCTTTGCTGTCAAATGAGCATGATTTAGCTTAATGGAATTTCTGCAACATTCAATCAGCACTTATATATTTCAGTCCACTTTCTTACCTTCCTTAAACAGGAATTTAGCATATATATTTTGCTTCTTTAACTTTTATGTACTGTTAGGGATGTTTTTAACCACTCTGGGGGGATTTTGAGTGTTAATTTGGTCACAACCTTTTCTGTGTTTCAGCTAGCAGAATGATTTTTGGTGAAAAAAAAAATCTTAATTTGACACACATTTTGAAAAAAAAAAAAAAAAACCTTAACGAAACACTCTGGTCAAAATTTACTACCCTTTTCTTATTTTTAGAGATGAAAACATCCACTGAATTAAACAGCAGTAAAAACGTATCAGAAAAATATACATACACACAAAAATGATGTGTTTTCAATATAAAAAGTAAGTCTGGACTGGATTTTTTACCACAGTATTAGACATGTGAAACAACATTGCCTTTGATGCAGTGTTTTTTAATTAATTTTCTTTTTTTTTCTCCCTAATTTACTGTTGGTGACTGTTTTTGCCCCATTGACATCCATTATAACATTTTTTTATTACAAAACCATGACATCCTATAATCAGGCATTTTTGATTGTTAATGGTTTTCCCTGTTGTGAAAAAGGTAAATGTGTAGTTTTACTGTTAATCATCAGTCGGCACCATTAATCCTTTAGATAGGCCTGTGTGAAAAAGGCTTAGTTTCTGGATTTCATATGGAGTATAAAAGTAAATAAAGTGTGTGTCTGTGAGTGTGTGAGAGTGACCAGCTCTCAGAACTGTATGGAGTAAATAAAAACAAAGACCATCAAATATGGTTATAATGGGGATTGATGGGGCAAAACAGCCACCAACAGTAAATTAGCAAGACAAAAAATGAAAATTTAACAATCCATCAAAAGCAATGTTGTTACTAATTGTTCACATGTCCAAGGCTGTGATAAAAGGCAAAAGAAATCCAGTGCACAATTAATTTTTATTTTGAAAATTAGTAATTTTTTGTGTTTTTTATGCAAAACTATTTGAAAAAAATGTTTTTTTCTGAAGCATTTTACTTTAATTCAGTGGATGTTTTCTTCCCATACATAACAAAACGGTTGTAAATATGATCAGTGCACAAGGATTAAAAATGATTTATTTATTATTTAAATAAAATATGTAACAAAAAAGGAGATTTAGCATCCTTCAAAAGCATAAAATGTGCGTTAATGCAACAGTAATTATCTGGGATACTATTAGTAGTAACACTTTACAATAAGGTTGTATTAGTTAATATAAGCAAACAATGATTAATACATTTATTACAGGTTTTCATTCACATTTGTTAATGTTAGTTGATGGAAATACAGTTGTCCATTGTTAGAAGATATAAATCACAGCGCATTACTTAATGTTAACAAGCATGAATTTGGAGTTTAATATTGCATTCTTTATTGGCGAACTGTGATTAATAAATACTGTATTGTTCCTTATTATTTCATGTTAGCAAATACATGAACTAATGAAATCTTAGCAACACAGTTGTGCAGTAGGTAGTGCTCGAGCCTCACCTGGGTCAGTTGGCGTTTCTGTGTGAAGCTTGCATGTTCTCCCTGCGTTTGCGTGGGTTTCCTCCGGGTGCTCTGGTTGCCCCCACAGTCCAAAGACATGCGGTATTGGTGAATTGGGTAGGCTAAATTGTCCATAGTGTATGTGTGTGTGTGAATGAGTGTGTATGGGTTTCCCACTGTTGGGTTGCTGCTGGAAGGGCATCCGCTGCGTAAAAACATATGCTGAATAAGTTGGTGGTTAATTCGGCTGTGGCGACCCCAGATTTAAAAAGGGACTAAGCCAAAAAGAAAATGAGTGAATGAATAAAATCTTATTGAAAAGTGTGACCCAATAAATGCTTTGAGTTTAATTTCAGAAAACAAATACTAAAAAATAGACAATAGACTTTTCTAAATCAGTTTTAAATTTGAAACATCCTGAAATATTACGGTACTGTATAATTCATCGTTACCCTAGATTTAAACCAGCATGTGTCAGCCTGTTGGCTTTTGGTTACATGCCAGCAATCAGAAAAAAAGGCAATTGTCACAGAAGCTTTAAAACCTCATTAGCACAATCCAATATTTTCGTTTCTGTTTCTGCCTAGCCTGTTATTGAGTCAGCCTCTAACATCATTACTGCACAGTCGTTTACACACATGCCTACAGGAGAGTGAATGCTGCCTGCGAGAGTTGCGGAGGAAATCAGACGGTGTCCTAGGAGGGGTTTGTGGAGCTGGGTCTTAATCATGTGGCCCCTATCTGGAGGGAGGATAGATTAACCTCTGTAGCCCTGACAACAGGAGCTCACGACAGCTGGGGGATATTGAAAAGAGAACTGGCAGTGAAACGAAAAAAGGAGACACGTCACAAAATCATTTCAAGAGAAGGGAAGTTTTCATTTGGTTTTACATGTCATTTATTCAGCTCCGAGCTTCTCATTCACCGATGTCAGACCATTCAAGGGGGATACTTCAAAATATGCATAAACATATAAAAGTACAGTAGTGTCCCATAGTTTTTCTTATACTACAAACAGCTAACAAAGCTGTACAGAACTATTTTGAGGCACTACCTATTTCATAGTAATGACAATATAAAGGATAAACTACAGTCTGCTACGCAACAAACAACAAAATTGTAGCTAACTTTAGCTAATGCTAACCATAGCAACAGCTAGCTATTTTTTTTATTGTTTTTGTATCTAGAAGTGTGTTACTGGCACCCATATATCAGTGTATATTTTCATTACAACAAATAATTATGGGTTTTACACAAGCGACAACCTCCCACTCTCCTTCAGGAAGCCAATACAGAAGTAACTAAAACTGCAATTCATCAACTCACCTTTGGGGGCTGGCTCCAAAGTTATTGGCCAAATTTACAGCTGATAAAAACATGTTTACAGCCTGGTACAAAATATGGTTTTGGTGCATATAGATTACCCTTCATGACAACTGTGAGGGGGTGAATTTTTTTTTAACTCATCCGTTTAATTTTTATTAGGTTATATTAAGTCTGCACAATTAAGGACGTGGCCACTTGAGTGACAGCTACTGTAAGTCTCGCTGCTCGCTGTCTCGTCATTTCAGCTGATTCCGGCTGATTAGCCGCTGAACTATTCAAATACATCATATTTTCGTGTTGTTTTCTGTGGCTTCACACAGTCAGTTGCTTTTTGGAATTATTCCCTACAATTATCAAATAATATGGCATGCTATATGTACTTAATTGTGCTCACAAATGGTTGGTCACACCTACTTGTTGCTTCATTTGTGCTTTTCAGAAACCTTTGGGTGACGTCACGGATACTACATCCATATCTTTTACAGTCTATGGTTTTACATTATCGGTAGATTTTTGTCGATCAACAAACAAGATTAAGATATTTTTAAAGCAAGTTAGTACAATGTTTGTTTTATGATATTTAAATATCAATATTACACAGGAAGGATGTGCACTTACTGTAGGAATACAGGTAAATTTAAATGTGATTCTTCAAACTATTTATTTGATATTTAATAAATGAGATATAAAAATAAAGCCATATAAATTGAGAGAATCATTCATTTATTCATTATTCATTGAAGCCTTCTAAAAAGACACAATCACATTATACAGGATATGATGATAAAATTTAATCTGGACTTTTTAATGTAAGTAGAAAAATTGATCTCTGAACAGTGTTTACAGTATTCAGTTTTGGTCACAGTATTTAGTTTTGGAGTTTACACAAAGCCTATGAGGTTTATCTATAAGATGAGCTTTTCTATAGTCTATGTTCAATGACCAATGTGAATGGAAGTCTAAATGAAATCTGTTCATCTTATAAAGGGATCATGTCTCATTAGATACGTTGGATTAAACCTTTTGATTCATATGGATTTTTTTTATTTTTAATATCTTTTTTATGAAGCATCTGAGTTTTGCATAAAAATAATTAGACTTTTAATGAAAAGACAAAAATAATGATAATAATTTCTTCATTTGTGTTCTGAAGATAAACAAATCAATTTGGGTTTGGACTGACATAAAGATACTGTAACTACAGTAAATGATGACAGGATTTTTATTTTCTAGTGAACAACCCCTTTAAATGTCTGGGTTTGATTGTGTTAAACTGTTTTTCATCAATTGACCATAAGGTGCCTCATGTACCATGTGACCATAATAGATGTGTGGATAATTTTAGTAATATACGGAGCGGATTTGCTGTTTACTATATATTTTGAAGCTGATGAGACTCTTTCTACTCTGTAGAGGACATGCTGAGCTTTCTGAAGATCAGGTTTCTCAACCTCAGCCAGCATTTCATCCTCAAGCCATCTTTCACATTGAAGTCAGTTTTGTGATATTTCTGCATTTTATTTGGGGATTTGATGGTTCATTTTACTGTGGCGACCCCTGATAAGTAAGGGACTAAGTCAAAGGAAAATGAATGAATCAATAAATGAATATTTAGGAATTTAAACTAAATGGCTCAGTGGTTAGCACTGTTGCCCTACAGCAAGAATGTCGTTGGTTTGAGTCCCAGTCAGTTGGTTATTCTGTGTGGAGTTTGTATGTTTTCCCTATGTTCGTGTAAGTTTTCTCTGGGTGCTCCGGTTCACCCCACAGTCCAAACACATGCGCAATTGGTGAATTGAATTATCTAAATTGGCTGTATTATATGTCTGTGAATTAGGGGGTATGGGTGCTTTCCAGTGCTGGGTTGCAGCTGGAAGAACAACCGCTGTGTAAAACATATTCTGGATAAGTTGGTGGTTCATTCCATTGTGGTGACCCCTGATGAATAAAAGGACTAAGGAAAATGAATGAATGAATAGTATAGCATATACAGCATTGATATTGCATTGTGTTGTCCGCAATAGTCACATCACAGGTCGTACAATGTTGAGTTTATATGGGATTATAGTTGAACAGGAGCTATAACTTAGATTTTGAAATAACTTAGAGTCTTAGCCATAATTAAATAAAAGTTAATGATTTGCATTCAGGAATTCACATCTATCTATCCTTTTAATTTGTTTATTATACTTTGTGGATGATTCACTTCCTTAAAAAATAGTCCCAAGCAGTCTAAATTAATGAAATCTTTTAAAAATAGAGTTATTTAAGCTATCTGGTGAAATTGTATTCAAATTGCAATATGGGGGGTGTGGTTGAGAACCGGGCTAGGATGCAGTGGGTTTTGGGCGGCCGCTTCGATCGGGTACTGTACCAGAGTTGGCAACCCGGGGGTGTTTAGGTTGCAGGAGACAGGTCCGAAATACAGGATACTCCCATGAAAAATGGAAGTGTTGGCAGGTGTGCTTACCAGTTTAATATTGATATGATCTGCTGTAGTTAGAAATATGACTGTTAGATCTTCTAAGCGTAAGTGCTTATTATGCGGGTTTGTCGCCATCTTGTGGATAGAAAACGTCAACCGTCGCCGACCAGCTTTCTTAGAAATTGAACATATTTAAAAAAGGCACTATTCTTACAAATAAACTGCATAGTTGCAATCTAAACAACTACTGTACATGCTCAACTAAAAAAGCCTCAAAGGTACATTTTGTTGTCTAACAACAGTAATATTTGTCAAACTGTAGTGACTCTCTGTTGCTGGCTGTATGTAGGCGGAGTAATACACAGAGGTGAAGGGTGAAGAAGCCTTTGTGTAATGTTACTGGCGAAATATCGCACGGCTATCAGCCAATCAGATTCAAGAACCAGACAGAACTGTTGTATAAACTAATATATATATATATATATATATATATATATATATATATATATATATATATATATATATATATATATATATATATATATATATATTTATATATATTTATATATATACCCTAGTTGATAAGTTTCTAAGAAACCTTTTGATAAGTACGTTTTATTGTGCATGAGGAAATGTATTCATCCTCAGGCCATCCAATATGTAGGTGACTTTTTTATTCAGTAGAACAATATTTTTTGTAGAAATGTGCTACTGAGTGACCCATAAAATGCAGGTCAGCAGCTACTTGCACTTTGAAAGTTCAAAAAATAAAAACATGCAGACTAAATATAATTATTAATATGATGACTTCTGACAATATATGAAGCTTCATGAAGCATTGCTACCTCATAAAATGTTTTTGGCGTGAACTTTTGATGCTGTTTTGTTATTTTAAGGTGGATAACTGGTCAGACACAACATCCATCATACATTTTACTGTAAAAAAATCAGTTAATCAAAAAAGTTCAAGGATTCACTAATAGATCTGAAAGCAGTTCAGTGTGTCTTGCTGTCTCCTGTGTTTCTCCTTCATTGCTGAAAAAGCCACCAGTCTGTCTGAAAAAGCCCTCAGTGATTGTGCCCCTGCAGAGAACATTGTACAAGCGCTATATTAATTATATTCTCCATTTCCATCTCTTTGAGAGCACTGTGCTAGGGGGCTGAAGGAAACATCCAATTAAGTGATTTCCTCTCATCGCATTTTAAGTGTTAGGTATTTAGCATTGTTGTTTTTAATGGGAGGGAAAAGCCTCCAATAGTATTTCTGCAAGCGGAGGAAACATACTCTGAAGTTTTCATTGCAGGTCAAATGCAAATGAGATTTGCCAGAGTAATTTCTAGGGAGGATATAATTTGCTTTGATTAATTTTTTTTACTCTCCAAGTAGCAGTGAAAAGTATGGTTTTAGGCATTACTGTATATATTAAACATAGTCATTCTAATTGGCTTAGGTTAAACAGAAAAAGCAAATGTGTTTGGAAATATTAAGCGTTATGTGCTGGTCCATAATGAAAAGTGCTGTGTCGATCGGACTGAAAGTGCATGATCCTAATAAAAGAAAATGGTTTAAACCTTTTTTCTGATTAACTACTAAGTACTTCTTCTCATTTCCCTGCGCCAGTTGGCCTGTAGATCTCATATTTAGTTGTACAATACATCGACAGACTGAGTCTTGCCCCATGTCAAATTAATGTTGGAAATATCTGGCACTTTAGGAGAAAACAGCTAAAATGATTACAATGCTATTATAGTTTCAAGCTATTTTATAGTTGTTCATCAATGCTTGTTTTTTTCTAAAATTTGGGGTTGAACACATTTACAATATCAGAGATTTGTGTAATATTTAAAGGACTATATGATCATTTATTTTAGCTACATTTTTCTAAACTACAAGAAGCTAACAAAACTGTATACTAGATATTGTTGATTAGTATAATATTGTGAGGCCAATAAGGATGAATTTACACTTGTGTGGACAATAAAGACTTCTAATCTAACTATAAAACTATTCTATATAGAATATACTAGTCAAAAGGCAGGCAGCAGCCAGGGTAAAACAAAAACAAAAATCAAAGTTCAAAAACAGGCAAGGCAACCATGTTGTAATTTTCACAAACAGTATAATAAGACTCAGCACTGAAGTGTGTGTGCTGTTTAAATAGTTCTAGTAATCAGTTTATGAGTAGCTTCAGCTGTGTCAGTTTGCAATTATGGGGATCTAGGCCAGGTGTGTGAGTGGTGCATGACTGGATTTTGTAGTATCTCAGATATCTTGTCATGTCAAATCCCTCTTCTATTTCTTATTGAAACAACCTTTTTGATGATATTAAATGGTCGTATGTTTGGTAGATCCCCGGATTTTTTAAACAAATAAAAAAAATAATTATCTAGGTTATCCAGTTTAAAAATATTTACAGAAATTCAAATATTACATTGTCGTCTCTTGCTCTTTCTGTAAGACATCTTCTGAGTCTGTTGCTCACTTGTTTTGCTCACTTGTTTAAAAATGTCCCTTTATTAAATATTTCTGGTCTGATGTGAATTCTCTAATTGTCTAAAAGGTTTGGGGTTGTTTTTCTTTAAGCTATAGATATTATTTCGAGGTTTTACACTAAAGAAAAACAATTCCTTAATTGTCATAACTAGAAAGCAGTTAAAACTTGTGAAAAATGTGCTTTATTTACTATTCTGCATTCATTTGTTTTATTTTTTCATGTGCCCTCTCTTTATATATATAAGTGTATATATATACAGTGTATATATATATATATATATATATATATATATATATATATATATATATATATATATATATATATGTGTGTATATATATATATATATATATATATATATATTTATTCATTCCGCTGTGGTGACCCCTAATTAATAAAGGGACTAAGCTGAAAAGAAAAGGAATTATTTAATTAATAAATATTTGTATTCTGATGGTTTAGATTTACTGTAGGTATGAAATATCTTTTATTACATAAAACCTGCAACTTTTAACCAGATTTTAAGAAAGAAAGTTTTCTTCTGATCATATTTTGATCTAAGTCTCAGCCCAAGCCAAACAATTCATAGATTAATGTCGCATGCACAGAGGTAAAGCTCTAAATATGGATGGTATGCCATGACTGTCCACTCAGTAGACTCAAAGTACGCTGATCCACCTTAGCCATCTGCCCCAAATACTAGGCTTCAGCAGGGGGTAAGAAGCTTGGCTTGGGACCCAAATTTTCAGCACCCTTTTAAATCTAAAGGCCAGCTTGGTCTAAGATTTGCATAAAATCACATCTGAAGTTTTTCATTTTAGAAAGCTATGTGAAGTTAATAAGTAACTATAGAGTTCCTGCTAGCCTTTGGCCCAGAATGACCCCATTCTGCCTATCTGTCCGTCTGTCTGTCCGTCCGTCCGTCTTCACAATAAGCTTTTTATTCTGATTATACTATAAATAAACATATAAAAGGCTATATGGATCATTTGTGATGGAAATCAGTAGCATTAACACAGTAAATGGCCATATTAAGGACCAATAAATTATGCCAAATGGTTTAGGGGGCTGTCAGATGTGATATTCACCTTGAAATATGTGCGCGTGGCTGTGGCAGGTTACTGAGTAGCAATCAGGGCCTTCATTAAGGATTCTGCTCACATGATTTCACCAGTTGGTGCCTCAAAGTTATGCACTGCCCCCAGTTCCTCCTTTGCAATTAGAGGGCCATCAACTCTAGCATCTTACGCTGCGGTCATTACTTAGTAGTAATTTATTGTTATTTATAGAAGCAGGTCAAAATAAGCTGACCAGTGGAAAAGCTTATTGCTTAGAGGTGTGCTTTTTATGAGTCTGGTCATTACAGCTCAGTAACTGTTCATAAGATCATTGATTCAAAGTCATCTTGAAAGGAAACTGTGGTGGAGTGGTCGAGTTTTGAACAGGATGAACAGGAGCCCTGTTTATTTTCACTGGGGCCATAGGTTATCAGCACCATCCGATCACAGATGAAAACATAGAATTCATGTGAAATGTCAGTGCAAATGTATACTATCTTAAAGAGCCCATGTTGTGGGATTTTAAAAATTACCTTCCATGAATTGTTAATCAGTTTTAGGTGATTGAAAACATCAAGCCAAGGGTTAAATCTGAAAGTGCATCATGCATAAAACTATTGTTTATAAAATAAATACTTGACTCGAGTCGACTCAATCGAATCATTTAAACAATTTGCCATGCATTCAGATGTTTAGCGTTTTGTGGTGACATCTGAACAAAACATTGCCCTGCCCACTTGTTGCACTCATAGAACTGGGAAAACTTTTCAGTACACAGTTTAATTGGACTAGTTGTGTATTTAGTTGTGTGTTGTATTTAGTCAGAACAGCTTGTAGCTCTCTGGTTAACTAAAACTGCAAGGCTTGCCTCTTCATTCACCAATTTCAATGTGCTTCTGAGCTTGCAATCCTGTGGCATTTGCTAGGCCACCATAAGCTGTGCTTTCATACCGTACACGGAAAGCACTGCTCTATGAACCTATTTACCTTTATTTTAGTGGTTTAAGCTATGCCAAAAAGATTGCACCTCAAAAATCAAACATTTTTTTTGCCTCTGTGTAATATATTAATACTGAAGGAATATCATTAGTACTAGGAGTTATAGTTTAGAATAGCGCAATAAACATTATTTCTTCTCGAGCATATTAAATCCTTTAATATCTTGTTACAATTTAAAAATAACAGTTTTTTTGCATCTCCGTGCATTTTAAATTGGATTACTTTGATAGTAAGAAAAATTTTTGCACTTGTAGTCTTTCAAGAGTTCACACTTAGCTGATGATTTACAAAGCTTATTTGGCATGCTGTCCCGGGAGAGAGCCCCGAGCTCAAGGGCTCATCGAACCCGGGGCTTCCTCCCGTTGGCAGAGCAAGAAGGGAGCCCGAGCTCGGTGGATCTCAGAACTCCCCTGCTGCTGTAGCTAAGGGAACGTATGGAATTAGACAAGCTTGATTGTTATGTATGTTGAATGTCTTTGGATGGTGGGAGGAAACCGGAGAACCCGGGGAAAACCCACGCGGACACGGAAAGGACATACAAACTCCCCACAGAAACACCCACCGGTCCTATAGGACTAGGACCGGCAGTATTCTTGCTGTGTGGTTCGCAGTGCTAACCACTGGACCGCCGTGCCGCCCAATCACAGGTAAAAGAGGAGAATAGGGGAGGAGGGGGGTTTCTTCCAAACGAAGATAAAGTGAACTGAAAACTGAGGCTATTTATGGTGCCTTAGGGCTCATATGATTGGAAGATTAGTGATTAGCAAATACGAGACTGGCCGTGATAAATCATAAGCACGTGATCCTCTCGAAATTAGTTTATAAATAAACTTCACTTAATGTCGCATAAAATGAGAAAAATGATTTACAAGAAACATTTTAATTTCCTTTTTATAAAGGGTTTTTGCTATACCTTATAATGAATCCTTGTCTGAATAAAGTTTTGAAAAGTACAGTAGAGTACAAGTATCCTTTATACTAATTCTTCTGAAGTCATTTAAAGAGACAGAAAAAAAGTGATTAATGTACTCAACGTCAGGTCATCTATGATGTAGTTGATTTTTTTCCTCAGTAGAATACTAAAGAAGGGTTTTACTTGAAATTGTGTTCTTTGGTGTTTTAAAGAAGAGGTGCAGATGACACCCAACTCTACCTCTTAGTCCAGTCGGATGATCTGATTGTTGCTTCCTGGATATCAGGATATCCAACAGAAATTTCTTGCTGGATGAAATACCCTCGCCTTCAACTCAATCTTTCCAAAACTGAACTGCTGGTAATTCCAGCTAGCCCAATGATTAGCCATAATTTCTGGCTGCATTGCTGCAACTGCCTGGGCATGCAGATTTGCTATATATCATTAAGAAGATTTAACCTTTCTTATCAGAACATGCTGCTGAATATCTTGTCCTAGCTCTTGTCCTGTCCAGGTTGAACTATTTCAATTCTTTCTTAGCTGGCCTTCCAACCAACACCATCAAGCATCTGCAGCTGATTCAGAATGCAGCAGCTATACTGGTTTTTAAAGAGCCAAAAACAGCCCATGTCAAACCTTTCTTCAAAAAAAGTGCTGATAAAAGCTTTGATAATGAGGAAATTTAAATGTAAATGTATACAGTGTTTGTGTTGATCAGCCATGACATCCATTGGATGTATACTTAGACTTATCAGTGAATACTTGAATTGTTATTGACAAACAGGATAATACATTTAAGCAGCTACATAATGTAATCAATTGATTCACATTTGAATTCCCCTGAAATGAGAGATCAGCATCGCTAGAAAAGGCGAGTACTGATCAGACTCAGAAAACAGAGCCTGAACCTCCCAGGGGTTTGTGCAAACTCTGTGAGTGATCCATGCCAGGGCTGGTGTGATCCAGCCAAACTAGGTCAAGTCCTTCTCTTCCATTAGAGCGTCATTAGCTTTCAAAAGCCACCGTGATATAATTTTTTTTTCAGCCTTGTCAAAATCGTCTGATACAGATGAATAGGGGAGCTACAGTTGTTTGCCAAAGGGAGGTAGTGTCATTTAATTTGCACTGTACAGCTGAGCTCTTTATACTTTTTACTTTGCGTTTCACACTTTGCAGCCTTTACACCTCTTATCTAGCATTTCCAAGATATTCGCAAACCATTTGAGCTTGTTGTTTGGAAATAATAATAATCAATAATGAAATAAAAATGTAATTAATAATTAAATAATTGCAGGAGTGTGCATGTACTCCCTGCGTTTGCGTGGGTTTTCTTCCGGGTGCTCCGGTTTCCCCAAAAGTCCAAAGACATGCTGTACAGTTGAATTGGGTAAGCTAAATTGTTCGTAGTGTATGAGTGTGAATGAGTGTGTATGGTTGTTTCAAAAAGATGGGTTGCGGCTGGAAGGGCATCCACTGCGTAAAAACGTGCTGGATAAGTTGGCGGTTCATTCCGCTGTGGCAACCCCGGATTAATAAAGGGACTAAGACGAAAATAAAATGAATGAATGAATGAATAAATGCATGAATAATTGCACAGTAAAAATCCATCCTGTTTATTTGATGTATGATCTTTTGGCACAGCAAATCAGAAACTCTCATCAGTGACTTTTAAAAGTTATGCTACAATCATGCAAGATTCATGTTTGATGTATGCCTGGTGCATTTTCTGGAGGAAAACAAATGACTACGTATTTAAAAGAATCCAATATATACTTTAAGTAGATAAAATGTATTAGTTGAATTATCTGTTTTATTTGCCCAGTACCTCTCATTTATTCACTAAATATTGGCGATTTTTTAATTAGTGCATATATAGCACTGGTACAATGATGATAAACACGCTTACTGGAACATTTCCTGTATATAGATTTTTTCCTTAATTAAGATTTCTCATTTGTCTTGCATATTGATTTTGTTGCTGGTTGAAATAGTTGGCAATATTTCGACCCTTGGGTGTTGATTCAGTGTTTTCAGAGGAAGTTCTTGTTCTGAATCAAATGCTTCCCTATCTCTAAACACTTACGGGTTACTTTGACCTACTTTCCTAAGTGGGATTTTCAAAGGAAGTACGGTGCCTCCAGCCTTCCGTTACATTTATGTATAATGCTGAGCGAGATCTGTGAGGATCATGATATGCTGCAGATCATTAATATATGCCTAATGTATGTATTGATGCTTTCCAGCTGTACTTTCAGTCAAATCTTATGCTAAGACAGTTATTTTGAGTTGCAAGTACAATATGGAAGCTATAACGGTATTTTTAGTTAGATAGTTATCGAATAAACACATTTTTGTTCTGCATGGGATGATAACCATTTTCAAGGCATACCACAGTTTGGAAAAGTCAGTGTTTTAAAACCGCCAACATTTTCTGCTATACTGTTCCTAAGGTATGTGTAACATTTTTTATTTACATTTTTTTTAGGAAAACAATATTTTCAGCAGAAAAGATATCCAAAGATGCTGTTAAATTGTAAAGTCAATTATTTATTTTGCCTGACATGTTTACTGTCCCAGAAAATATTAAATATTTCTCAAAATAAAGCATTTTGTGTTCAAAGGGGGAAAAGTTCTGTTTTTTTACCCAAACATTTAAAAAGAATATATTTTTTAGCAGTAATTAATACAGAGAAACCATGATATTCTCGCTCAGCACAGTGGAGATTTCTTTAGGTATATCGCTTTAGTCATTTGATTATCAGTGACACGCAGTCAAATATTTTGCCGAACAGATCAGCCACTTTTGACGCTTACAAACAATCATAAAGTCCTTGTGCTGCTGGAATTAGGAGGTTTGCTGAAGCTGTGCAGCTGTCGTGCAGTGAGGGGTTTGTGCCTTTAATAATCTACGATAGTTTGCGTTCATTGAACAGTAAGAATAATGAATTAATCCATATAAAACATAAAAATCACATCTCGCTTTCAGTTTCAAAGTTTGCACTCGCACACAAGCATACCGCGGCAAAGGCCAAGTGAACCGCTAGGCACACCACTTCCAACCTAACCAGGGCCGGCCAAGTGAACCATGCCTGAGCCCGATTCAGAGCACTCACAAACTGGGCTGGGCACAGTTCGGATAGCATTGTGTTAGTAGGCCCTAAATTTTCCATAGTTTATGAGTGCTTGTGTGAATGTAAGAGTGAGTGTTTTTTGTGGCTGGAAGGGCATAAAACACATGCTGGAATAGTTGGCGGTTCATTCTGCTGTTGCAACCCCTGATAAATAGGGGACTAAGCCAAAGTAAAATGAATGAATGAATGTTTAAAAGAGATAGTTTTCCCATCTGCTGTACTGAAATTGTACCAAACTGACTTTAAAACACATACCAGGTACATACCACAATGTGAATAATATTAGTGCATATCTACAGTATTACAGGGCAACTAAGTTACCATATATGTGATTTTTTATTTACTTATTTGCATGAGCAAAACAGAAGTATACATTTTTTTCAAGGAAACTTTCACATTATGTGTGATAATATTTTTTTTTCTGGAGGAAGTATTTTATTTTGTTTTATTTCGGCTAGAATAAAAGTAGTTTTTAATTTTTTAAACACATTTTAAAGGCAATAATAATAGCCCCTTTAGGATATATGTTTTTTCCATAGTCTACAGAACAAACCATCGTTATACAATAACTTGCCAAATTACCCTAACCTGCCTAGTTAACCTAATAAACCTAGTTAAGCCTTTAAATGTCACTTTAAGCTGTATAGAAGAGTCTTGAAAACTATCTAGTAAAATATTATTTACTGCCATCATGGCAAAGATAAAACAAATCAGTTATTAGAAACGAGTTATTAAAACTATTATGTTTAGAAATGTGTTGAAAAAAAACTTCTCTCCGTTAAACATAAATTGGGGAAAAATAAACAGGGGGGCTAATAATTCAGGGGGGCTAATAATTCTGACTTCAACTGTATGTATGCAAAAGATGGATTTTTAGCACAGAGAAGGCTCTTACTGTTGTAAATGCACATCCTCTTTCTCTCAGGGCTCAAGTGCTTTGACTGTCTCTCTCCCCTGTGTCTTTCATTGTAAACGGGAGTAAATCTGATGGGAAGAGGAGGGAGAGCAGCTTGTTAACCGCTTGTTGCTCTCAGTCGTGCTAACAGTGAAGTCATACCTTCCAAGGCTTGTTTTGCTCACTGGTGATGTCACCAGCAGCCAATCACAGGCGCTGCTGCAGTAGGTAGTGGGTGCAGCGGGAGTCTTGGGTATTTGCATGGGGACGCGCTGGCGGCGCTCCGGCTCTCATCATCACATCATTACAGAGAGAGAAAGAGAGAGAGAGGGAGGAGGGAACACAGCAGCTGAGAATATCTAATCACAGTCGTGAGTCAGTCATTTGATTCCCCAGCTTTTTGGATGTGATGTGCCTCACAAAGGAAATTACACATTGAATAAATCAATTTTAGTCCACCTCGGTTTGGATTGAGCTAGACTGTTTTATCTGTCATGTTATAGGCACCTTCTACAGAAACCATCTCTCTTTTTAAAACACTGATCATGATATTTTTTCATCTGCCAATGACCTTCATTCAAGGTCAGTTTTTCTCCGTAGGAGAGGAATATCTATAGTATATGTACAAATATTTCCTGTTCGGTTTGTTGAGACAGTTAGCAGACTGAAAGGTTGATCGCTCTTTGATTTTGTCTCTTTTATGTTGTATGAACTAAAAAAATGTGTGTGTGTGTGTTTTTTTTTTTTTGTCAAATCTTTTTAATAAATGTAATTTTTGTGTGTGTTGGTGGTAAATGCCAGGGATGGGCAGTATTTATGATGCATGTATTTCAAATACGCATTTCAAATATAAAATGGTATTTTGTTATTTGTATTTGATAGGGTTTATGAGAATGGGCTAATATTTTGGTACAAAATACTTTAGTGTCCTGTGTTTTTTTTTTTTTGTATTTTTTAAATATTGTAAAATACTTTGTAAAAAGTCTGTCTGATGACATCCTAAAAATGCAGCCTCAGATTGATGCGTTCTTAGTTATTTGCCCAGGCTTATGTTCAGAACAGAAATTTGATTAAAAAGTTGGTTAATGATTGGAGTATGGATGGAAATTATGCACATATAAAGAGTAGAGTAGCTATATTTGAGAGCAAGTTAACAATCATTGAAGATAGTATACTGCACAATGCTAAGACCAGTGATGTGCAGTGGCAGTATAGTGTACAATTCAGCATCAGCATCCTTGCTAAAGAATTGAGATGAATGAAAATATCAGTCCTTAAGATGTGGATTCTTCGAATAATCATTCTCAGTCTCTGTGCTGTAGCTGAAAATGCAGAGGAAGTTTGACTGGTGTTCACTAATGGGGTAAACTGTAAACAGTTAAAGAAAATCTAAACATTTTGGGAGAATTAGTAAACTGCACAAGTGATAGTAATTGCCGATGTAGATGGCAAGAAAATAAGACAAACAACATAAAAATAAGTACTACAGTGGGGATTCCTACAATACTTCATTGGCATTAGAAGAAAGATGTCTGTCTAAAGACGTCAAAGTGGCACACAAATGTGAGACACAAATATTTAATAATACGCCAGTCTAAACAAACTGGTCAAACAATCCCCCGTTACACGGCAGCAGCAGGATGTATATGAAGAGTTCATTTGCAAAGACAGATAAAACATGAAATCTAAAAATGGAGTAATGTTGTGCATTGAAGAGTACACTTGCAAAATACATGATTTATTTAAATGACTAAAACTACAGATGTTAGTAGTTTCAGAAATCATGTATTTACATGAAGTTGTAAAGATTTCAAAATTTTGATTTATTAAAAAATCACCCTTAATATAACATAAAATATGAAACTGATAAGAGATGATGTCAGATTTACCAGCCACGCAATAGACAGAAACACAATGAAGAGATGTTGTACTATATTCCAAAGCATTATCTGGTTTTTACAGTGATTAAAGAGATCATCTTCTAGACAGGACTACCTGTATGAAACTTGTACAAAATGTATACTAAAATGAAAAAAAAAAATGTTCATAAATACCTCCTCATGTACAGGAGTAGAGGTGAATGAGATGCTCAGAGAATTTGCTCAGAGAAACACTGTTGCTGTCAAACGTTTACTTCTGAGTCAGTTTAATATGAAGAGATTGATCGAATATACCTATTGATGGAAGGTTTGCGAAGAAATGTCATGCTCCCTTGTAAAAGTATTTTGTAGCATTTTCAAAATACAAAATATATGAGTTTATATTGATACACATAAAATTGAAGTATTTGGTATTTTATTTTAAAATATATTTCAATTTATTTTTGCCCATCCCTGGTGAATACCATCACACACAAATGTAGGGAAATAGAAGGGAAATCTTGATGATGATGAGGAACACTCAATGACTCTTAATTGACCCAGATTTTGGTAAAAACCCAAACAAACAATTTAAACATAAAAATAAACAAAACCAAAAATAAAAATCTGAAAAATGAATTATGTGTAATAACAAAAGAATTACACAAGAGAAGGTACTTAACTACTAAAATGTGTTTAATACTTTGTTTAAAAAGCTTTTTTGGTATCTTCATGGCACCTCTTGTATGGAAAATGACTTGTATGCATTGCTCAAGAATGACTTTTTTACAGACCTTAACAGAGTCTTTAAATCTTGATGAAACTGTAGGTATTGTGTATGATCTTTGACCTTTAGTTCTTATTTACTATTGAATATAGTTCAGGTGATTGGCTCAGCCATTCTAGCAGCTTTATTTTCTTTTCTGAAACCAACGAAGGGTTTCCTTGGCTGTGTTTGGAATCACTGTGTTGCTGTAATGTCCACCCCGGTTTCATCTTCATCACCTGGTGATGTAGGATTTGGAACTGAAGCAGCTATCATACATTTACACTGACCAGGAGCAGAATTGCTGAATAACGTCTGACAGTTTTCCTCTGATTTCTGTGCTTTCCATGTCTTTTTACAACTCTCTTTCCTAGTTTATTCAATACTTTTTCTCTGTGTCATTTCATTTTATTACAGATAGCTTAATTTCTGAACAAATTAGTTTAATATTCTTTGTATGTAATGATTACTTTGGTTGTTATCAACATATGGTGAAAACTGCAATCAACAGCACATTTAGATGTTCAATACTTGTTTTATATATGTGAGATATTTATTTATTTGAGAGCTATTTTACAAGTAGCACTGCTATACAACTGTCATGTAATGTGAGTGGGCTTGACCTGTAGAACACACTCTCATCTTTCTGCATTAAAAAAAAAAAAAACTAAGTTGTACATGTCATAACAATTATATACTGTTATTCTCTGATGATTTGAAGAGCTTATTTCATCCCCATTTGTAATATTTAAAGAAATAATAAATGTTGAATATATATTGTCATTCCATGACATACTTCATAATGCCAGCTTACACATCATTCAAACAACAAATACAAAGTTATTATGGATAAACACCCTACACTTATGTGACATATTGATGACACTTAGTTAGGTCACAACTCATTAACTAATACTACTTACTAGTTTTTTATTAATACACCGTAAAACCCAACGGTCAACTTTATCAAATGAAATAAGTGTAGTTACCCCAAATTTAATTCTACTCATTTGAAAAGAGTTTTGAACTCAGTGTTGAATGTTATGAGTTAATTAGTACATTAATTAGTAAGTTAGAAGTTGAGTCTAGGGTTTAGGGAGGATTAGGGATGCTGAATAAGCTCATACTTTTACAATTGCTAATGAACAGTTCATGTCTTAATAATAGTCAGGTAATAGGCCAAGTGTTACCATCAAACTTAACAAATAATGAACATGTGTGTGTATATATATTAGTAAAATGATTACAGGATTTCCAGTTAATTTATATACAATTGAGCTTTTATCAGTGCTGTAGTGTAAACCTGCTGATCTCCCGCAGACTTACTAACCAGAATCTGATTTCAGCTGTTAGATGAAACCTTTGCTCCGCAGAGCAGTTTCATTGAGTAGATGGTACAGTCTGGTATGTGATTTGCTCACCAAAGTCCATATGTTGTCACAGGTGCCCACGGAGTCAGAGAGGAGCCCCAGTTTGTGACGTCCCGCGCTGGGGAGACTGTGATTCTGGGATGTGACGTAGTTCACCCACTCAACGGCCAGCCCTACGTGGTGGAGTGGTTCAAGTTTGGAGTTCCCATCCCCTTCTTCATCAACTTCCGCTTCTACCCTCCCCATGTGGACCCCGAGTACGCCGGTGAGCTTAGATTTCCACATTACTACATTACAATGCAGGTTCACATAAAGTACAAAGATCAGTAGGGATGTGCGATTACATTTACATGATTTTCATGCTCATTTTGCCAGTAAAGCGGGTTCTACTAAACCTCCAGCATGTGCGTTTAGTTGTATAATCCAATCAGATGCAAATTGCACAGATTTTTATATAATGGCATAAAGAATTGTTTATTCATTTCATTTTTGATGTTATATGGTAACGCCCACAACAGTCTTGCATTTTGGCCTTTTCATCTTTTATTATCTTTGTTACATTGTTTACTCCAGTTTTATCATTTAGGAAGATAAATAAAGTATTGAATTAATTATTGTTACATTTAATAAAGTCTTTTTTCAGTCAGTGTTAGTGACTTTTATTGTTAGTTATATTTGTTTTGTACTTATATTCATTCAAATGTTTTGAAGCTAAATTTGTCCTGTTTTTGAGGTAAAAATGGTTACTTTTTAATTATTGCTGTCATAGACTTCTTGTTTTTCTCATTTGTATTTGGTTTGCCACAAGAAACTATTGAAAAGCCAGTTTCTATTAAGTTTGACATTATCTAATTTCTTAATCTGCTAAAACCTGAATTTATCCCAACAAAAGAAGTGTGATTCTCTCAAAGCTACACTTACTGTATGTGAACCCTACTTTATACAGTAGCTTGAAGGTTGGCTTTTTATGTCTCATTTTTATGTTCATAGTTAAAGAGAACAGCATTTTCGGATGTTTCAGGTAGGGAAGTGTCTATTTAGAAATGTAATACTTTAATTTTAACTAGAAACTATTTGATAATAATGAGTGTCTTTTTGCTTTTATACTACAATGATCATGAATGACGCAAAATAATCACAATCAAAGAGGGTCTGGTGAACAGTGCCTGGTGAATGTTCAGTTTTGTTACTATCGCTGTTAGTATATACCATTAGACGGTTTTAGAAGGGATTGCATTTTTATGTGTATTTATTTGTAAACCAACACACCACTTTATTAGGTACAACTTACTAGCACCGGGTTGAACCCTCTTTTGCCTTCAGAACTGTCTTAATCCTTCATGGCATAGATTCAACAAGAGACTGGAAGATTTTGATTCATATTGACATGATAGCATCACACAGTTGCTGCAGTTTTGTCGACTACACATCCATGATGCGAATCTCCCGTTCCACCACATCCCAGAGGTGCTCTATTGGATTGAGATCTGGTGACTGTGGAGGCCATTAGAGTATCGTGAACTCATTGTCATGTTCAAGAAACCAGTCTGCGATGATTCATGCTTTATGACACAGCGTGTCATCCTGCTGGAAGTAGCCATCAGAAGATGGGCACACTGTGGTCATAAAATGATGGACATGGTCAGCAACAATACTAAGGTAGGCTGTGGCGTTGACAAGATGCTCAGTTGGTAATGGGCCCAAAGTGTGGCAAGAAAATATGCCCCACACCATTACACCACCACCACCAGCCTGAACCGTTGATACAAGGCAGGATGGACCCATGCTTTCATGTTGTTAATGCCAAACTCTGACCCTACTTATCTAGACTCAGGCAAGGTTTTTCCAATTTTCTATTATCCAATTTTGGTGAGCCTGTACAAATATTAGCCTCAGTTTCCTGTTCCTGTTCACCTAGTGTTGTCTTCTGCTGCTGTTGCCCATCTGGCTCAAGGTTCGGCATGTTGTGCATACAGATATGCTCTTCTGCATACCTCGGTTAACGAGTGGTTATTTGAGTTACTGTTGCCTTTTTATCTGCTGAAACTAGTCTTGCCATTCTCCTCTGACCTCTTGCCCATTCTGATTCTCAGTTGGAACTGCAGCAAATTGTCTTGACCATGTCTACATGCTTAAATGCATTGAGTTGATTGGTTTATTAGAAATTTACATTAACGAGCAGTTGGACAAATGTACCTAATAAAGTGACAGATGAGTGTAAATACATTTTTATTTATTTAATTAGAATTTTTCATTTTATTTTTTTATTTATATTTTTATTATTTTATTTCATTGTGTGTGTTTTTTTATTATGTTATTTATTTGATCATGATTTGATTATGTTTTTAGTTTAGGTTGGCTTAGTTTAATTTAAACTCAGTTTCTATTTATTTATTTTATTTAATCTCATAATCAGCAGCAGCCCAAAAAACATCAGTGTATTTCTGTTGTATTAGTGAATATTATTTTTCACCTATGTTGAATGTAAAGGCCTACAGGATATTACTAAATTTAATTAGTAAAATTGAATTAATATTAGACAATTTAAAGACAACTTACTTACAAAAACAAACCAGTATGTAATGTTTCATGTTAATGGCTTGTAAGATTTAATTTGTTCAGTAATCTGTCAGTAAGTACACTTCAGGCAGTAAGACTACATCTATATTGTTTATCAGTTTCAGTTTTTCCATGTACAAGGTATTGCAGCAGGCTTTATATTTGACCCTCTGAAATGAAGACACATAATGTTGTCTGTAAAAATCAGCCCAGTCCAGACCTCAGCACAATATTTAATCTCTAAAAGCTTTGTCACAGGGTAAGAGGCGCCGTGTCAACAGATTATGAGTCAAAACATGTGGACGGGTTAGAAAAAAAAAGCTAATATCTTGTGCTCCAGATCTCCGGACAGGTAGAAGGGGTGCTGATCTCTGAAAGAGGGCCGAAAGGGGGTGTTAGGAGCGCAGAGGATCAAATGTGATCTTTTTTTCTTCCTAATTGAGATTGGAAATTACATCATTGATAAGGAGTGGAAACAGAAAGGGCATAATTTAAGAGCATGTCAGATTTATAAAAGCAAAGAAACTGTGATAGTTTATCAGACGTGGCTCGGGGCAGAACATGCAATTTTAATGGCTCTCACTCACAGTGAATAGTAATGAGATTTGGGATTTTTTTAAACTCTCATCCTGAATCTTCCAATGAATTTTCAGCAGAGAGTTTAAACACATTGTGGAAGGCTGAGCTGTATTTTTAAAATAGGGATTTAATACTGGAATTTTACATTGTAAACATTGTAAAGGTATTGGTCTTACTGCTGGGAAACCTGGGATGTGTGTAATTAAAATAATATTTCTTCAATAGAATAGAATAGAATAGAATAGAATAGAATAGAATAGAATAGAATAGATTAGAACAGCAGAAGAGAATTTGTGTCTTTGGAGGGTAAAGAATCAAGTCAAAGAGCACTTATAAAGCACTTTACAAACACAGACGTGAGCCAAAGTGCTGTACAGAAAATATAAAACCAAATAATCATAATTGCCTATAAAATACGTAAAATGCAAGGTAATATTTAGCTAAACTACCACAAAAGGCACAAAAAAATTAAAATAACCAGGTATTAAGAAAATGCCAACGTCAAATGCCAACAAAAACAAATGAGTTTTAAAAGCTGATTTAAATGAGAGCACTAAAGAGGCCTGTCTAATGGGTATAGCGGCAAATCACTCCAAAGTCTACGACCCGCCACAGCAAAAGCACGATCCAAAGGTTCCGTTTTGTTTTTGCCGAAATCAGGAGAAGCTGATCAGCTGACCTAAGAGAACGAGTGAAATCATAGGGGTATATCAGATCAGAGATATAAAGTGGGGCAAGACCATTTAGAGATTTATAAACAAATAAAAGAATTTTAAACTATATTATAAAATGAACTGGCAACCAATCAAGCGAAGCTAAGATAAGTGGAAATGTGTTTATTACACAGCAGATGCCCTTCCAGCTGCAAGAATAATATAATATAATATAATATAATATAATATAATATAATATAATATAATATAATATAATATAATATAATATAATATAATATAATATAATATAATATAATATAATATAATATAATATAATATAATATAATATAATTAAAGACATTTTGGTAACATTTTATAATAGTGGTCTATATATAATTATAATAAATAATATCATTATTATCATTTATTAATCACTATTCAAAATTTACTAAAACTTACATTTACAAAGATGAATAAGCACTGTAATCAATTTATTATTAATGGTTTGTTCATGTTATTAAATGCATTAACATTAACTAATGCAATAACATTAACTAATGGATCAAAATATTTTAAATGTACAGTACAGTACAGTACTTGCGTTTTGATTACATTGTGCCAGGTCATGTTCGGAATCTTGTAAATTATAATCCTTAAAATTGTTGTCTGTAGAATATATAAAATCTTCCAGTGATGTGTTTTTGTTATTTATTTCAAGCAACAAAACTGGTTTAGATTTTATGATTTTGGATTTAGATTATAATAATCCTGCTTTGTTTGAGTCATGTATTCACTCTATTCATATCGTTCCACACAGGAAGAAGCCCTGTATTTCTGTAGTTTTTTTCTTTCCACAGAGCGGGATCTATAACCGTGTCGTAGACAGTCTGTGTGCCTCTCTGACCTGTAAACACACACAGCCTCATTGAGAAGTGTATTTCCTCTGACCTCTGGCCTGTAGAGGCTCTGTATCCACCAGACTAATGACTGCACTCAGCACATCTACAGTAGCTCTGTGTGTCTCAGTGCGTGAGACTCGGACACAGATACACACAGATACAGTATAGATATCCCAGATCCACCACAAAAAGCCTGCTTGTCATCAAATCACTTCATTTGAATGGCATGTAATAGGCCTTTGTGTAAGCATGAGATCGAGAGATTACATATAGAGACCACATCACATAACTTAATAGTCACTGTATTATTCATGAATGCAAAAGACAGATGACATAGCAATTCTTTTAACGTTTTAGGCTCAGATTCTGGGGAACTAAAATACACATGGAATACTGGAGATCTTTGAGATACTGTGTTAAGGAATGAAATTAATCCCTTTAATCTCTTTATTAACCATAGCATATTTTACGCAGCAGATGCCCTTCCAGCTGCAATCCAACACTGGGAAACCTCCCAAAAGGATTTTCCACTTTATTGTGTTCATTAATTTTTTTTTGAAATACAGAAATACTGTTGATGTTGGTTTTATGTATTTATTACTGTTTTATCTAGTTTTCATATATGTATGAGCCATATTGCACTGCTACGAGTGTGATATTGTGTATTGTGTATATAAATAAGAAAATCAAACACGGAGAGTCTAAAAACCCTTTTTTATTAGGAACTACTTTCTTCCGCTATTCATTCACTTCTGCAGCTGACGTCCAAACAGCAGAAGCCAGTACTAATTTACCAACGTCAATTTAGAGCTATTGTTTGAATGACTCTCTATAGCGTAATGTCAAAAGTAATGACAAAAAAGCTGATTTTGGTCACACTTTAAGATTATAAGGCTAAACGTGACATGAAATGCGATCCATCTACAGAGGTATCTTCTTACAGTCTTAACTTATAGTTTTAAACTTATTTTAATAAGTTAATCAGGTTTCAACTAGATTTTTAAAAATTTATACAAAGTTTAATTTAGTTTGATTGATCTAAGTTGTCACAGCCATATCACCATTGCAGCCCAATTACTCACTGAATCTAAGCAGGGCTGAGCCTGGATAGGAGACCACATGGGAAAACTAGTTTGCTGTTGGAGGTCAGTGGAGACCAGCAGCGAGCACTCCTGCGGTCTGTGTGAGTCCTAATGTCCCAAAAAAATGAGGGGACACTATACTGTTATTGATTCAACAAAAAAATTAAGGCAGCAAGAATATTTTTTAGTGTTCCAAAAGAAATTTAATCTCATTATATATATATTTTTGAAGTATTTAAATTTTAAGTATTTAAAGCATTTTAGCCTTTTTATTAAGCATTCAGCTCTAATGTCTCTGTTAATTTAGTTAATTAACTATAATGCCACTGCATCTTTTGTATTCACCCTATGGATTTTTTAACATTCAAGCATTACACATACAGTATACAGGTTAGCAATACCGATGGAGACAATGGAAAAATGCACTTCCGTACTGTATTGACCTCTAGTGTGTGACTTCCTGAGGACTATCTTTAACCTACATCGCGTGTCAGCGTTGTTTCTCCCGCTCTCATCAACACTCTCTCCCAGCTGTAAAAATAGGCCAGGCGTTTGACCGTTCTCGTTTCGCTTCTGCTTCTCCTTCAGTGTTATTGATCTGCCGGTCCTCACACAAGCTGCTGTGTGTAAGGAGGATTTCTAAAGGCTTTTGATTTTGTGACCTTGGTTTTTCAGAGACATATTCAGGGGACACATTTAAGTACCAGTTTAATTAAAAGGAGAAAAAGATAGAAATATTTAAAACCATTTGTTATTTTGAAACTGTATTTTAAACCAAGGCCTTCTTGGCGCCTGGATTTAATGTGTTGTCATTGATTCATTTACAAGTGTTTCCACCTGACATTAAAGGGGTCATGAACTGCCTTCTGATCTCCATTTAATATTATATGATTGGCTATCAGTTTGCATATTTAAACATTTTTGAAAGTTGGTAAGTGTAAGTTGCATTTATGAATGTCTGCATGTATGTATGTATGCTGGAAGGCCTAGATCAGGGGTACCCAAATAGGTCCTGTGGGCCCGATGTCCTGCAGAGTTTAGTCCCAACCCCTATTACACACCTGAACCAGCTAATCAAGCTATTTCTAGGTATACTAGAAACTCCCAGGCAGGTGTATTGAAGTAAGTTGGAGCTAAACTTTGCTACGTGGTCACCAGCCCATCAGAACCAAGTTTGGCCACCCCTCGCCTAGACCATAGATGGACACTTTAACACATAGATGGCATTTGCCCCCTCAAGTCAGTTATAATGACAAACTGCAATAGGATTGCAGATAAGCTTCCCTGAGATGGTTTCTTACAGCAGCTGTCCAGGTGGCTTGTTTTAGACAATCTTGGAGGTAAAGATGCTGGATGTGGAAGTCTTGAGATGGTGTGATTACACATGCTGTGTGGTTCTGAAGCCAATTTGATGTACTTCCAGTTCTTTGAAACACCTTTGGAGATGACTTGTTGTAGAGAAATGAGCATTCAATTCATGGACAAAAGCTCCGGTGGACATTCCTGAAGTCAGCATGCCAACTGCATTCTCCCTCAAAACTGGCAACACCTGTGGCAGTGTACTGTGTGCCTAAACTGCACATTATTGTGGCCAGCCTAAGCCATACCTGTGCAATAATCATGCTGTCTAAACAGCATCTTTATATGCCACACCTATGAGGTGGATGAATTATCTCACATAGCAGAAATTCTATCTTACTTTTAGACAAATGTGTGATTAATGTTTGAGAGACATGGGCCTTTTTGTGTACATAGAAAAAGTTTTAGATCTTTAAAACAAAAGTATTACATATGTTTTTTGTTGAGTGTGTATGTAGGCAAAACAACACCGGTGGCTTCTGACAATACTGTACATTAAGAAAACTAAAACTGCGCAAGAAACTAAGCATTATTTACACAGTTGATCCACAGCCTCTGGAAATAGTCCAGAGCAAACCTTCTCTGCACTCCAGAAATTGCAGTTTATTTATGCATAACATTTGTTTTAATTTTTTACACTGTGGGACTATCACAAAGTCTTCATCAACCGGCTATTGGCAGCAGTTTTAAGGACGAACACAGGCCCTTAATAGCCTTTAACGCCTGTCCTGCAGTCCCTCTGCCTGTGCTGCTGTTGTTTTCTGCCATCTGTCCAGCAGCGTTGCCAGAATATAGAAAAAAAGGCATAAATCCCGCTCACTGCTTGACCCTCGAACACAGCCAGCCAGCTCTATCATAGTGTCATGATGGATTTGGCTATGTCTGCTACGGTTAGAGATGTGTGTTTCTCCATGTGCTCATGGGAGTGTCAGAAATGACTGTGGGCCACTTCTTCTCTCACTTCAGCCTTCATGGCCCGTGGATCTGACACTGCTGTCACCAAAACAGCCCTCTTGAGTGATGCGCTTGTGGAGCCAGGCTGTGTGCATCATGGCAGAAGTGAAGATAAACTATTACATTTAATTTACTCAAATGAAATGTGTAAATGGCTGTGGGGATTTTCTCTTATAGTAGGCATCAAACTAGAAAGCTGTAGCATCTGCTAAAGTCCCAGTTGAAAAAATTCCCATTTATGTATTAAAATTTTTATTTTGCGAGTGGTTTTTCATGGTGCTCCAGTTTCACCCACAGTCCAAAGACATGTGTTATAGATTAATTGGATAAGGTTAATTGGCTGTAATAGGTGAGTGTGTGACTGGCAGAGTGTGTGGGTGTTTCCCAGACACTTCCGGTTGCATTCTCAGGGCTGGGTATGCCAGAGTAAGTGTGGGTTCTTTCTGCTGTGGAGACCCCTAATAGAGAAGGAATAAGCTGAATGAGAGTGACAGCTTTATTTCAGCTAACTAAATATAATTTTTTTTTGTTGTTGTTGACAATAATAGAACTGTGTAATTTATTCACTCTCATGTTGTGCCAAACCTCTTTGCCCTTTTTTTCTGTGTAAGATTTTTCTTTCACCAAACAATGGGGTCATACAATTACTTCAGCATTTTTCAAAATAATCTTTTGTTTTTCAGATACAGATTTCACATATAGCAGTGCCTTTTTGGTGAATAAGAGAGGTAAAGAAATAGAAAATGTACTTTTAGACTGCATTGATATTCACCATGTCTTAAATATGTAAATACCTTTCAATGTATTTTTTATCATCCAAACTAGATAGGTTTGTGTTGAAATAACTAAACTACTGAAGTTTTATTCATATATTTATTCAGTTTTTTTTTTTTGTACAGGTATATACAATATTGTCTAAAAAGATTTAAAAATTTTACAATATGTTCAAAACTCTGCTGCACGTGTCTTAACTCTTACATCATCTCCGTTCACATTAACACTGCACTCCAACAGTTACATTGGTTGCCTGTTAAGTCACACATCGATTATAAAACCTTGATTTTAACTTATAAAGCAGTTATTGGTTCTGCTTCTGATTATATATGTGATCTGATTATATATGTGGTCCTACTCTCGTTATTTACGTTCCGCTTGGGGGCTCAGCCTTGTTTCAGCCTCGTTGCAAACTTAGAACCATGGGAGGTTGGGTATTCTACCGTGCACCTAAATTGTAGATGCACTTTCCACAAACATCAGGAATGCCAGTTCCCTGGACTGTTTTAGGAAACTTGTTAAAACTCACCTTTTTAGTATTACTTATAATTTATGAGGCTTTCTTTTTTAATTTGTAAATTTTTGTTTTTCATGTTTTATTGTGTTCTGATGCTCTTGTTAGCATTTTTGAGTCTAAAAAAAGTGCACTATAGATAAAATGTATTGTTGTTATTATTATTATTATTATTATTATTATTATTTATAAAATATAATTAATTAATACATTTTAATAATTTTTTGATAGAGCTAGTGAAAACTTTTTCCAACTGGGATTTTTAAAACAAAATCTTAGCATTTAGCCCTGTAATAGTCTAAAATTACATTCATAATGGTCTTTAAAATGTGCTAAAAGTCCTAAACTTAACTTGGTGAAACCTGCAGAAACCCTAGTCAGTTAAAAAAAAAAAAAAAAAAAAAAAAAAAAAAAAATATATATATATATATATATATATATATATATATATATATATATATATATATATATATATATATATATATATATATATATATATATATATTTTAAGGGACTTATAATAATGACCTTAAAATAATTTTAACAAATTGTCTGTGTTTAAATAATAATATTAATCAATTTAAATAATGAAATTATAGAAAGCAAATGTTCCTTTTTGCATTTCTCAATGTTTTGTGTGACTCTTAACCCTACAGGCCGAGCCAGCCTGCATGGCAAGTCATCTCTACGTATTGAGAGGGTTCGATCAGAAGACCAGGGCTGGTACGAGTGCAAGGTCCTGATGCTGGAACAACAGTACCACACCTTCCACAACGGCAGCTGGGTGCACCTCACTGTCAATGGTGAGTCTTTGACTTCAGATCAGTCTCAGGGTTCAGCTTGAGTTTATATTCTCAGGGCAGCGAACATGGAGCAGGCTATTGTCAATTGCTTTTACACTGTGCTCTTACCACATGTTTTGTGAAAGAGAAACAAAGCTCTGATTTTAGTGTCTGTCTGTCCTTAAGTTTTTTACATGCTTATTGGTTTTGGGATTATTGGCATTTGCCTTTTGATTATGTGTTTTTTTTTTTTTTTTGTCTATTTTAATGTAGAGAAAGCATAAACATTAATCCAAAAATATATATATTTTAAATCTCCACTTGAGCAGCACTTATTTACACCAAACTTCACAGTTGTATTCATATATTTATTCAGTTTTTTTTTTATAATTTTACAGCTGGATATAATTTAATTGATTATATGCAATATTGTCTGAAAAAAATCTGATAATGTATTTTTGTCATCAGTATTTTCTTAATTGAATTTCATCCAATGTTCAGAAATGTATTGAAATTAGTTCGTATTTAATGAAATAAAGCCTAATTTCCATATTATTACATTACTTTTAGTAAACTTGTAAAACAAACATTTTATCATTTTTAATGTAATAAATCCAGTGGGGAAGTACGGTAATAATTATTGGTTAATTTTCAATTGTAGTGTCTTGCCTTAAGCAGAGAAAAGCTCTTGAGTTTTGGCTGTTGTTGCAGACAGAGTCGCTGGAGTTTTGCCGCATCGTGGCTGGTTTCGACACTGTGCCAGTCTTCCTGTGAACGCATTGTGTCACTGTGCCTTCTAGGTTGCGTTGCCTTGGCAGCAGACACCCAAATCCCCAAACCGGTTACAGTACATTAACTCCAGCTCATTGCTGTGTAATATACACTCAGCCTTTACATGGTCGACAAAGGCAGTGAATCTCATACTGTAGTTCAATCTCATATTTACAAACCATGTTTATAATAATATTGAAGTTTGTATTTCTTACTCACGTGAGACCAGTGTGAATCTTTTTAAATGATTTTTTTAGTTAGTTTGAGGTTTATGGAAAATGAAACAAGGCTTCTCTTCTGTTTTGAGTGCCAAGGGGTGGTGCTGATGTCATTCTGTGACATTTAATGCTGGGGAGTGTAAAATGATGGGAATTTTTAAATAAAATATTATTTGTTTGTTTTATGACATGTTTATTTTATTTTATTTAATTTTTTATGTTATTATTGTATTTTATTTTATTTATGTGTCATCTCTTTGTGTCATTTTATTGCTATTAAATAATGTCTTGTCTGATGAAGAGCCGTGTGGCTCGAAACGTTACACGCTTTGTGTCAGCCTTTTTAATTTAACAAATTTATATTTTTGGAGCCTTGGTGATGACGCCTTTGATTCACATTTTATTGTTATTACACATTATTATTTTTCTGATTGTTTTGTTTTGTTTTATTTGTATGTTTGGTAGTTTTTTTTTTGTCATAATATAATGTCAGAAATATATTTACCAAAAAAAAAACATAACTTGTTCAATACTTACTGAATTTCTTA
This sequence comes from Danio rerio, assembly GCF_052040795.2. NCBI lineage: Eukaryota > Metazoa > Chordata > Actinopteri > Cypriniformes > Danionidae > Danio > Danio rerio. Next base: position 26,177,408 of record NC_141041.1, on the reverse strand, counting down.
TTTTACCACCTGTATACACACACACACACACACACACACACACACACACACACACACATACACAGTGGGGAAAATAAGTATTCAATACGTCACCGTTTTTCTCAGAACACATATTTTTAAAGGTGCCGTTGACTTGAATTTTTCACCAAATGTTGGTAACAACCAAAGAAATTCAAATATCAAAAGAAAACAAATCTAATTAGTTTACAAATTAAATTTTGTGTAATAAAATGAAATGACACAGGTAAAAAGTATTGAACACATGAAGAAAGTGAGGTGTAGAAAGGCAGTGAAAGCCCAGACAGCAGCTGAAATCTCTCATAGGTTATTCAGCAACCCTTTGCCCTTTGAAAGTTGTAAATTATTATTAACTGCTTTAGTTTATCATTTACATTACTGATGAAACCAGAGTGGACATTTCAGCAAGACAATGATCCAAAACACAGCTAAGGATATTCTCAAGTGCTATCAGAGAACATAAATCAAGCTGTAGAATGGCCCAGCCAATCACCTGATCTGAATCCAATAGAGAATACAAAGTAAAGATCAGATTTGATAGACGAGATCCACAAAACCATCAAGATTTTCAAGATTTTTTTCTATAAAAAAATCTATAATTATATAAAAATCTCTGACATATTATTTTGATTATATATATATATATATATATATATATATATATATATATATATATATATATATATATATATATATATATATATATATATTTATATATATATATAGTCTTACCTCCAAGCCCTATTGTTTTTTTCATTTGTCTTCAACCCAGCAGCTCAGCTCACAAATTTGGAGTGTTGACAGGCCAGTTTATCCAGCACATGTGGATGTGTGTGTGTGACTGTGTACCCTGCGGCTCTGTGTGACGAACACACTAATATCAGCAATGTTTTTTTTCTATGAGACCACAAGCCATCCATTCAGAGCTCTGGAAAAGCACAACAGTATTCACATAGCACAATAAGCATCTCTTTTACACCATTTATTCGCAGACTCAACTGTACTTTAGGGTTTAGTGTAATATGTTTGCATCTCATCTGTGTAACGGGCAGGTCCTCGCCTCTCATTAGCAATTTCCGTTCTCTCAGAGGTCTTTCTGCTAGCTTTTGTGCAAAGGCAGGAGGAAAAAACCCACATGCATAAAGCTTTTGCATATCTTTATGAATATATGCATAGGGCAAGCTGATGAAGTGCTTTATGGAGGGCATTGCGTGTGAGTGTTTGTAAGTGTTGGTGTGTTTGGGGCCATTTAAGGGGCAGTTAGCGCCACATGCAAGCCGCTTTTAGGAAAGAAATTAGCTCTGTGTTAGCTGCTGTCGCTATGTGCCTCTGAGCTGTTGTTTTACAGTTCCTGAGATATTTTCGTTCTCACACACACACATACACTCACACTTGTGTCGCTCAAGGTGTGAGGGACATGTCAGAAGTGCTAAGGAGGGAGAGGAAGTGATGTAATGGTTCATTAAAGCAGGAAGATTTAGCATGCAAGCAGGTAATTGTTGGGTGACATATTATAGCGATTGTCTTTGATTTAAAGCTCAAATGAAAATGAAATGTCAGTCATAATTTGCATATCATCACATTTTTCCAAATTAAATTCTTTTATGTCTGTCTTTTGTAAAAAACAACCGAATTTTAACATTAGGACACTGGACAATGGAGTTGAGGATCCATGTGCAGTTTATTGAAAGCTTAGTCGGGCAGGCAATGATCAAACAGGAGCAAACATTAGCATGAGGGTAATCCAGAGAGTAGTCGTGGTCACAGATAATTATGTGACGTTGTGCACCGAGGCTTCAAAGCTTGTATTTAAAAAGATACGTCTTGCAGTGAAGCAGTGTACTGGGGCTTGATTCGTTTAGCCATAATCACATGATAAGTGACGTCCAAAGCTTCATTTTCTCCTATGTGACTGCTTCGAATTTTGATTCAAAGGTTAAAGACGATGGCGGCACGGTGGTACAGTGGGTAGCGATGTCGCTTCACAGCAAAAACGTTGCTGTGTCAGCTGCCATTTCTATGTGGAGTTTGCTTGTTCTCACAGTGTTCACATTGGTTTCCTCTGGGAACCAAACAAAGACATGTGGTAGAGGTGAATTGAGTAAGCTAAATTGTCCGTCTATGTGTATGTGTGTGAGTGAGTGTGTATGGGTGTTTCCTTGTGATGAGCTGCGGCAGGAAGGGCATTCGCTGCGTAAAACATGTACTGGATAAGTTGGCAGCTCATTCCACTGTGGCAACCCGTGATTGGTAAGCCGAAAAGATAATGAATTAATGAATGAAGGTTTAAACACCCTCGTGGTTTAGTAAAGTGTATGAGACATTAGGCGTTAATTACATACATTTCTACTGTTTCAAAGCATTGCACTGGTCCTACGCACCAGTCATTCAACTAATTTTCAATATAAATTTATAGTAAAAAGTTTTTAAATCATACTAAAGTGTATTAGTGTATTTTTACAACTATTTTTAAAAGACGTCCACTGCATATTGCAGTATAGTGTGTAACGGAGGGCAGCTGATGAAGCAGTGCAAATACCTCCTTAGAGCATTCACCTCCCATGCATGAATCGCCAGTTTAATCCCCGCTCGGAAAGGGGGTTTTGGATTTTAGATTACATTAGATACAACATAATGGATGTTAATATAAATACTTATGAATACTTTAGATTTTACTACAGTCATCAGTGGTGTAATGTAACATACTTTATATGTAGGAAAACTACAGTGATTGGGTAATTTGTTTATATTACTATTGCTGTATTACTACATGAATGAGTTGGTCAGATGTGAATATTTGACATTCTTGCAACACAGTGCTTTCCCACACTTTAACCAGCAGAGGTCCCCATTGAGCTCTGATTTGGAAAGCTTTGAGTAATTAAACTTTTTCTGATACATTTGATTCTGATACATTTGAAAAGTTCGCTGGTTCGGAAAGCTTAATTTCACCACCATTAGTCACAGTCGAAGAGGTCGGGACAGGCGGCAAACAGCATAAACAAGAAGCAAGGCAAGGATCAAAAGGCATGACAAAACTAGACGAGGATAATGCTTTGTAATGTTACAGGTAAACAAGACTCAGCAAAGAGTGTTTGTGAATGAAGTGTCTTTATAGTCCTAGTTATCAGTCTATGATGAGCTTCCAGCTGTGTGTGTGCAATGAGGGAGAAAATTGGAAATGGTGTGTGTGAGGTACATGATGGGATTTGTAGTTTATATCATTGGTAAATTTGTAGTTCGGGTCATAGTGCCTTGATCACAGGTTATTGTGACACAAATTAATAGTTTTGTTTCATCCTCCTGAAGCTTTATGAGATCGCACATAGGCTACTTGTTTTATACTTAAAAGGATAGCTTCCCCCGATAATAATAATTCCATCATCATTTATTTAAGCTCCTGCCATTTTCTCTACACTTCTTTGTGGTACTTCTACTGAAAACAAAAGAAGATATTTTGAAGAATTATGTAAACTTACAGATATTGACTTCCATGTTTTTTTCTTCTTACCATGAAAGTCAACTGCTACTGGTTTCTAGTAAAAAACAACAACAACAAAAAAATTTTGTGTTCAAATTTACAAATGTTTTAAACCATTAGTCATGAGTAATTTGTATTTGTTTAAGGTGAACTATCCATTTTAATTAGTTGGCATTCATTTTAATCCATTTTGTCATTCGTTGTAATCCATTTTGTAATCATATTGTCAGTTGCAACATGGGCTCATTCAAAAAATGTAGCCCTATATACATTTCTGGAGATTGCAAATTATATAGCCAGATGGCTGTATTTCATCTTTAAAATGAACTCTATGGGGTGGTATGACGCCGTTCCTTTTCACGCTCACCAGCTGACCTATTACCTTCATACGGACAGCTTTTCAGCTGTTACCAGTTTGACTAGTGAAACGTTTCTACAAAGTGGGTAAGACAAAAACAGACAGCAATAATAAAATAAACAAGTAATAAACAGGATGAGAATGTGGTATAGTTCGAAAACGTGGTAAAAATCAGGCAAGGGCGTTTCTTTTTCTGCTTGCTTTTTAAAACTGTCGGTTGGGTTTAGGGATGTGGGTGTTTGTGTGGGTCATTCGGTGCTTTTGAAAACACTATTGGTTGGGTTTACAGAAGGAGGAGGGTGGGTCAGTGGATCAGTCAGTCAGTCAGTCGACAGCGGCCTATGGTGGATTTACAGCAAGCGCAAATGGCACTCGTGAGAGAATTTTGAAATCTTAAAAAATGTATACAGTGGCCTCTGGTGGATTTCCGTAAACAAAAACTGCAAAAAAAAAAGGTCTCTTCTGGGACTTATTTGGCACTCTCCAGACATGTACAGTATATAGCAGTACATTTTCAGAATGAACATAGGTTGTTCTTTTATATCTAACTTAAAATATAATAATAATAATAATAATAATAATAATAATAATAATAATAATAATTTATTTTAAAATTATAATTATTATAATATCAATGGTTTTGAGAATTGTTTATAGACATTTTTTCATTTTTTTCTTTTCTCTTTTGTCTATGATAGTATGGATAAAACCATTTAAAGTATAACACTGAATCACAGAGCAAGACTTGAGATCCTCTGCTTTCTCTCTGATCTTAGAGCAGATTTACACTCGACTGCTGGTTATCACTAATCCTTTGAATTTCAGATTAAACTTGGAAAAAGTTTAGAGAGAGGATAAGACAGATTGAAGAGAGAAAGCACAAAACACACTTTTAAATCCAGAAAACAGAGGCCAACACTGAATGCTCACTTTCAATAATTCAATATAAGTTGTCCCCATATAAATGACTATCAAAGACATTGTCAACAATCAACATTAATTATCTAATAATTATCAATCTTTTCTAAATTTGACAGCTTTCCTTTTCTCATATACACTCAGATTTAGTGTGTTTTGATTGGCTATTATTAGTATTAGCCCTGCCCTCTGACTATTTGACTGACAGCTGCTGCTCATCCTATTTTCTTTGGTCATTTATTTGTGTTTTTTCTTCAGTAATCACCTTGTGGTGGCTGTTAATGAGGTTAAATAGACTCTGAGAATAGAGGATGTCAAGTCTTAGACACAAGGTGAGAGGTATGGTTGTCATTGCATTTCCTCTGTATAATGCTCAGATCCTTATGGTGGGGTCAGAGAGGAGTGCGGAGCGGTTAAATCTGTTCCAAACTGACTGAGCTAACACTAATCCCATGGGATTTAATGGGATCCCCGCATGAGGAGAGAACGTCTGCTTCTTAGTCTCGGGCCAGTCCCAAAAAACTGTGTTGCATTTCTGCTCTCATGCTGTGACATTGCATGATTGACTTGCTATGGGCCCAATCAAGCCAACCATCTGCAGACATGCTGTAAAATCTGAGAAAAGAATATTCTACTGTAGTTTGTTTACCATTTTTAATGAACATTTTGATTTCTAGTTAGTTAATTGTATATGGTGTGAGCTTAAGTATGTCATTTGTTCATTCGTTGGTTCATTCCTTCATTGTTCATTCGTTTATTCGTTTGTTTATTTGTTCATTCATTCGTTCGTCCGTTCTTTCTTTTGTTCATTCGTTTGTTTTGTTTGTTTGTTGGTTGGTTGGTTGGTTGGTTGGTTCGTTCGTTTATTCATTCATTCATTCATTCATTCATTCATTCATTCATTCATTCATTCATTCATTCATTCATTCATTCATTTATTCATTCATTCATTCATTCTTTCATTCATTTAAATGTGTACCTATTCTCCCAAAAATGCTCTATTGGATTGAGATCTTGTGACTGGGGAAGCCATTTGAGTACAGTCAACTCATTGTCATGTTCAAGAAACCAGTCTGAGATGATTCACACTTTATGACATGGCACACTTTATGACATGCCAAGAAAATATCCCCCACACTATTACACCACCACCACCAGCCTGAAGTATTAATACAATGCAGGATGGATCCATGCTTTCATGTTTTTTGACGCTAAATTTTGACCTTACCATCCGAATGTCACAGCAGAAGTCGAGACTCATCAGACCAGGCAACGTTTTTCCAATCTTCTTTTGTCCAATTTTGGTGAGCCTGTGCAAATTGAAGCCTCAATTTCCTGTTCTTAGCTGACAAAAGTGGCACCCGATGTGCTCTATTGCTGTTGTAGCCCATCCGCCTCAAGGTTAGACATGTTATGAGTTCAGAGATGCTCTTCTGCTTATTTGAGTTACTGTTGGCTTTCTATGAGCTCAAACCAGCCTGGCCATTCTACTCTGACCTCTGGCATCAGCAATGCTTTTGTGCCCACAGAACTGCCATTCATAGGATTTTTTCTCTTTTTCGGACCACTCCCTGTAAACCCTAGTGATGATTGTGCGTGAAAATCTCAGTAGATCAGCCATTTTAGAAATACTCGGACAAGCCCTTCTGGAGCCAACAACCATGACACATTCAAAATCACTTAAATCACCTTTCTTGCTCATTCTGATGCTCGGTTTGAACTGCAGCAGATCGTCTTGACCATGTCTACATGCATAAATGCATTTAGTTGCTGCCATGTGATTAGCTGATTAGAAATTTGCGTTAACGAGCAGTTGGACAGGTGTAATAAATTGTCTGGTGAGTGGATGTACACACACACACACACACATAATTAACATATATGCATAGTTAAATGCACATATATATTGTAAATAAAAACTTATTTTGTATGCAGTAAGTTATAATTAGTCGTTATTAATCATTAGACAGCAGTATATTCATTTTTTTAAATGTAAGATTAATGTCAATTAATATAAGGATATTTATTTGTAATTGAATGTGTTTCAATGTTGTCTTGGTGAATATAAGGCCAAGTAAATATAAATTAAAGGTTTGTAAGCATTTTAATGTTCACGTGTAGCCTGAAATGCAAAGCAAAACGGATGCTCATCTTTGTCTTAAAAACAGCACAAGTATTTAAGTAGCCTGAAAACTGAAGTCCCTGTGATTTTCAACTGCTGCTAATTGCCTGTCAGACATATCTGTGTTTAATTAAGATCATACATTATTGATTTAATGGCTTCAGACCTAAAAAAAGACTTGGCCTGCATCTTCAAGCAGGTGAATTCACCCTCAGTGTAGAAGTTATAGTTCAGAAAGCAGCATTACATTTCAATCGGCTTATATATGCAGAACTGCAATTTTGATAATGCCATTACAAAAGCTTCTTTTCCACAAAGCCTGTTAAGCGAATGAAGTTGTGGCCTCTTCAAATAAAGCACAAATCCAGATAAAGCCACAAAGACAGGGCACAACACTAATTTTTAGAAGGTTTAAAAAAATGATCAGACTTCATTGATCTTTAAGGTCCAGTGTGGCTATTTGGGTGGTCCTGTTGTTCATGCTGTTTTTCTGATTAGCTCATTATCAAGTCTGTGATAAATCATACATTAATGCATCCTTTTTTCTTTGTCTCCCGATGCTTTGTGTGAATTACGGGAGTAAGTTGCTTTAAATTTGTAAACAAAACTAGCTGCAATAAGGTGTCTTATTCTCCACAAACTTCATAATTTATTGATTATAAAAGGCAACTTAATAGATTAAACAAGTCACTTGTAAGAAGTTTTTCTGCTGCAATATTACAAAATGTGTTGATGTTACTGTAAGGAATACAAAGAGAAACTAATTTGAAGGAATAAAACACAGTGAACTCAAATGACCTTTGAACACGGATGCACTTGTGATGTCTAGTTAAAATTTCAAACATAGCATTATTTTTTCGTTGCAAAGCCAAATGTACCTCTCACTACGGTGTTATGATCACCAGCGATCTAGCAGTTCACTAAAGAACTACAAATACGCCAGTATATGGACTGCAAGTTCCAGTCATGTCTTGCTGTGTTTTTGACCCTCGTCTTGTTTGTTTGTTTATGTTACCTGCTGCCTGCCTGTACTGACAATTTGCCTGATATTTGACTACGACTCTGGATTGCCCATATACATCTGTTTGTTCCTGTGTTGACTGTTGCCTGCCTGACTACTCTTTGCATAATAAATCTGTATTTAGTTCTGCATCTCCATTGTCAGTGTCAAATTCACATTACACAAGGTTATTATAGTTTTGCAATTTTGCTATAAATTAGTTTTAGTTCATTTGATGCTTTAGTTTTAATTCGTTTCATTATTGTTTTATTTTTGTTTTAGTATAGTTTTTGTTGTGTGAACAAATGACTATTTCGTTTTCATATTTTTAGTTTTAGGTGTACTTTTATTTATTGTAGTTCAGGAAAGTTAACAGAAAAATGTCTCTTATCATCCAGAGCAAACTTCAATGCATACACAGCTTTAAAAACCTTTTAAGTAATACAAAATTAATAAAATACAGGCAATAAACAGAAAAATATGAATGCAACATAAAGTAATAAAACTAAAACGTACATATTTCATAAAGTATTAGGAATTTTTTTTATATTAAAAATAATTTATGTAATTAAACATGACTAGTTTAGATTTTTGGCAGATGAATAAAAGTCAACACTTGTTTTATAGTTAAGATGCTTTTGTATATAATCATGCTTTTCTGTTATGTTTGTCTATAAAAGCTCCTTCGCAAAAAAGTTTACTAAAATAGTTTCAGTTTACAAACTTTGCTTTTTCACTAAAGAAATTAATTATTTGTAGCATAGCTTTATTATTTAAAGGTAATTGTTGTGGCTCTTTTGGATAAGTTGCTCAAACTGGAAGTGCAATCCACAATTGTAAATGCACCAAAGGCTGTATTACAGAGCTCTCCGTGGTGCTGAAACTTTCAAGAGCTGTCTTTGGTTCTAATAGTTCTGAGTTTCGGGGCTGTCCATGGTGCTGATGGCCTCACATTCTCAAATGTATTGAATACTCAACACTGTGATGCCATATGCTTCATAAACACTGCAGATGGCATCATGGCATGAGATGAAGACTTTTAAATGATAGCACGGCGGTAGGCACAGATTCTAAAACTGGCAGAACTGATTTTAACAGCTCTGATTGTGACAGTCTGTTGACCTGCAGCGTGTTTGTTGGTTCGCTAATGGGAAACGTGAGTTTAGCTACAGACAGCAGACAGACCTGGTTGATTTTTATTTGTTTATTTTTTTGGTGTTGTTGAGGGATGGCTCTTGGTGTATTGTCAACGGGTGTAAATGAAGCTGACAGCATGCCAGCCCCTCGGGTGCCATAGTGGTAAAAGTGGTGCCATAGTGAACGACTACTACTACGACTACTACCACTACTACTACTACTGACTTACTGCCCTTTATTCACTCATTTTTATTGACAAATGTGTGGCTTGTCTGAGAGAGAGAGAGAGAGAGAGAGAGAGAGAGAGAGAGAGAGAGAGAGAGAGAGAGAGAGAGAGGTTGTATTTGATGGTTGAACTTCAGCCCTTTTATTGAATCTTTTACTTTTAAGCTATTGATTATTTCACTAATTAACAGCAGGGGACACCAGCAACTGTTACAGGGTTTGCACGGACTGGTAGTTTTGCTTTAAGTCACAAATTTTTCTTGAAACATAAAGTATCAAATTAGTTATTGAACACATTATGATAGTTTCATTCTTGTGGCAATGTTATAAAACTAGTTCTAAAACTGCAACAAAAGAAATTTGCAACATGAAGTAAACATAGAAAAAAAAATACTGATGAAAAAGGTGACGACCTGTAATTATTATCGCGTATAACATATTTATTTTGAATATATAAAATGAAACACGTTGATTCAGTAATATGTTTAGACCTAAATAAAATTATTTAGGTCAGTTATTACCCTTTTTAGTGCAATTAATAAAAATGCATTTAATTTGGAAAAAGGTCTAATAAAATAATAAATACTGTTTATAAGCAGCTAAAATTACTAAAATAATATAAAATAAAGGTTAATAAACTTCACAAACAGAACTGTATCTAAATTGTGCATTTGTAAAAATAAGGGAAGTATGAATGATAAATCATATATGCAATATCACTCCTTATAAAATAAACGGTAACACTTTATTTTGATGGTCCATTTGAGTAATAGTAGACTGTCTGCTTAATATCTGTTGATACTGCTCCTTCAGACATTCAACTAACTATCAGAAACTTCGCAAGTACATGCCAACTAACCCTAACGCTAACCATAACCCCAATCTAACAGTCTACTTATAATCTAATGAGAAGATGGCATGTAGATGCAATGTAAATTCAATTCAACAATAAAGACTGCCCGGTGGCCCGGGGCCAACGTGAAAGACACTCGGGACAGTAGACAGGATTTTTACTGGCCCCTATCGGCCAGTAACGATGAGCACCTTTTTTTTTTTTGTAACCTGGTAACAACTAGTACAGCGAAAAGATGGCAACATGGTGGCAAAATTAAACAATGAGGCTAAAAGAAAAAATCTGTTTCTAAAGTTGTAGAAGCAGACAATTACATGGGTACAAAATTAAGAAACTGAAAAAAAGAACAAAACAAAAAAACAGTTGTCAGTTTGGCAAGCCATTTTTATAAAAACGTAGAATTGCATTAAAATACCAGCACATTTTTCACACTGCTCTTTCATTCGCATAAAATCTTGAATTTTGCTCATTATACATTTATTAACATATTTAAAATGTTTAAATTCTAGATTCACATGCATAATTTTGCCACTATTTAAAATATGTGGCTAAGAAATAGCTATTAACTTTTTAGTTTTTTTGGTGGGGCCAGTGAAAATTTTGGCAGGGCAAGTAAAAATCTCAACCAATGGCCCGATCGGACCCGTATAAAAAATCCTTAGTGTTGAACCCTGAAGTGTGACCCAATAAACTAATAAATACATATCTAAATCGCTAAATCTGCGAATTATGCAATACAATGTTCATCTGTCAACCGCTCTACCACCACATGCTGTTTATGTCGAATTAACCTGGAATGCATCTTCACAGCGAGCCATATGATATACATTATGAACAATGAGCACAAATGAGAAGGACAAAAGCCAAAGATTACATGAGTAAGCAGATCAAAGTGTGTAAGGTGATTATATATGTCTGTAATATGAAACAGAGAGTTAAATCCTGAAATCTGCATGAGCCACTCGGTCATGCACATGTGAGGTGGATTGAGAAGCCAAGGGGCAGTCTATTCCAGAGCTTTGGGGATCATCTTCCAGATCTCCATCAGCGGGAGATAAAGAGGATTTTTTACATTATGATTAGTGTTTCAGAATAGCGGTCTGGGGGCTGGATTTTTTTGGCTTTTATGTTGGTGCTTAATTAGCTTTGGGTATCTCTCCATCTCCCTTTAAACTCCACACCGGCTCTGTTTTGCTGATTTCTTTCATGTTCTAGCAGGTTTCACAGCTGAACTATCAACACATTAACACACAGCTGGAACTGAGTGAAGGTTTTGTGTTCCAAATCGTTACTTCAGGATTGCTTCTATGCAATTGTACTATGCTGTGAGCTAGATAATATTTTAAAGGTGCTGTTTTACTCTTCTAAAGAATAAAAAAAAATCCCATGATATGTTTGCAGTTAAACATAACCATAAACATAACAGGGGTGCGTTTCCCAAACAACAACGTAACTTACGGCTGAACAATCATAGTACGATGCATTGTTTGGGAAAAGAGCGATGTAGTGAAAAGTGTTTCCCAAAAACCATAGTTTCTCGGTCGTAGATCCATCGTTTGAACCACGTTAGTTATAACGTAAAACGCCCATAATGACGCTCTAAACTGGGTGGAGTAACTACTTCTTTAGAGAAGAACCCCATAATTTCTTTGCGCAAATTAAATTGTTTTACCCGCACAAGCATTTAAAATAAAATCCAATTTTTATTAGATTTGGTAAAAACATGCACTCGCTTTCCATATTAAGTGAAACATATGTAAATGGCACATCTGGCCTATGTTTGCTTTACTAATATTATTGAGAAGTTGAACATTACATATTCCATTCTAAAACATAAAATCACTTACAAAAGCTAACATTTATTCTAACATCATATATAAATCATATGAATAAATAAATAATGAGGCTATTTATTATAAAATGAAATGTAATATTTCTTATTTATTACAAATCAAAAAATCATACTTTAATAATATTAATAATATTAATGATGATGAAGATGATGATGAAGAAGATGATGATGATTATTATTATTATTAAAATTATTGTTAATATATATGCATCCGTAATAGACAGTACACATCCCACACCTCTAGTGATATCAAAACACGTCTACTTCCGGTAGCAGCAATGCAAGCTACACTCGACATTTGACATGGGAGTAAGTAACAAAGACAGGAAGTGAGGGTCAATTTTCATTCTGGGCTTACTGCATCACCACCGGTTTGAAGAGCAGGAACAGCAGGACTGGTTTTACTCGAGCAAAAAGAGCAGCGATGCCCTTTACTCTCTTACTATTATTCTTTTTGGGTTGTGCTGAAATACCCCTCGTCTGCCAGGCTTTTCGGTTTGCTCTTTGGGCCTCTGGTGGGTCTCTCCTCTTCTCTGTATGCATCAGCTCACATTTAATCTGTGTTTGACCAAGAGTGTCTGAGAGATAAGAAAATAGGTTTTGCTCACCGATGGGCCCTCCATGTGTGACCAGACTCTCAATTTAGTTACATTCACATCATAACCTCCCAGATATACTCTCTCTATATAAAAATAAGATGTTTTCCTTTTATGGAAAAGCACTTTTCTACAGCTATAATTATTGACTCTTTGGAGTGCCTCTTATCTTCAATCCTTAACAAAGTAACTATATTCGTTTGTGCAATTGCAGTTTAATGCTTTTGCTAAAGTGTGTTTGTTTTGTTATATATATATATATATATATATATATATATATATATATATATATATATATATATATATATATATATATATATATATATATATATAAATTAATCATACTGTACAGAGCCAATGTAAAAACACACTTTAGTTACAGTGTTATATGAATAACACCTCAGCTGATTAAAGGTCTTTTGAAGGAGCATATATGTGCAGCAAGAGTCTGTGTGGTTCTGCATGACATTATGTGTTATTATGAGGTGAAATGGTGTATTGAATGTCTCAATTGATTCGTTTGAGTAGATCATGTGACTTTGACAACAGCAACAACCTCTGAATTAAAATCCACTCACAGTGAAGGTCACATGACGGTAGCGTGCATTTGTAAGTTAGACTGATTTACCATTGAATTCTATGGTGGATAGGATGCTCAGATCAATTAATGTTGACTATATAAATGTTTTATTTTAATAAAACTAATTTTTATTTTGTTTTAATTTATTGTAATTTATATTATTATTTTAAAGTGTTTAATTTAATTTAATTTAAAAAATGTAATTATATTTAATTTATATTTAAATAAAATTTTATCTAAATGACTTTAAAACATTCTCATATGGCACTGGCCAGAAAAATATGACCTTTTATAATGCATAATAGGGTCTCTTTAAAACCACCAAGTGAGTGTTATTCCGCTCAACGAGCCCAGACTGTCACTTTGCAGTTGGGTTTTCCCTTCAGTTGGGATAACCGCCTCATACTGCTGTGTGTACATCTGGCATGCTTCACGTATATTTGCATGTGTTTAAGCAGGCTCTGTGTGGTCTGATGAGCATTGCTCACACAGATGCTCGGCTCAGTGCAGGATCCTGAGTGGAAGATGAAGCTAGATGAAGATATTCCTGCGGGACAAGCTCCATGCAGCCTCTCCCCATGCTTCTCCTGCCAATTAACTCTCACTGGTGCAATGTGTGTGTGTGTGTGTGCATGTGTGTGTGTGTGCACACTAAAACATCTGCCTGTGTGGCCGGTGTAACTACACAGCCTTATTATAGACGAATTCTTCGCACAATCTGTGTCTGTGATAAGAGCCTGTGATTTTATCAGTGGCTGCCGGCTGACAGCGCAAAAGAGATGATGTCATCGTGCTTCAGAGCCCTTATCGGTGGGATTATTATGCAGCGTTGAAGGCAAAATGTGTGTGTTAGAGCTGCATGATTTATTTGAGGAAGGTAATCTTAACCTACAATTGAAGTCAGAATTATTTGCCCCCCTTTGATTTTTTTTTCCTTTTTTAAATATTTCCCAAATTATGTTTAACAGAACAAGGAAATTTTCACAGTTTGTCTGACAATTATTTATGTCAATTAGTTATTATAAACGAGTTATTCAAACTATTATGTTTAGAAATGTGCTGAAAAAAATCTCTCCATTTTACAGAAATTGGGGAAAAAATAAAAAGGGGGCTAATAATTCAGGGCGGCTAATAATTCAGACTTCAACTATATTTAATCAGATTTTTTTTGCCAAACTTGATACATTTTAATTATGTGGCATTAGTAACCCCTTATTATTATTATTGTTATTATTATTATTATTATTATTATTATTATTATTATTATTATTATTATTATTATTATTATTTTATTTTTTTATTATTATTTTATTATTTTATTATTATTTTTATTTTATTTTTTAATAGAAAAATCTGTTTTATGATTAGTCACATTTGTGACTGCTGGGGTCATGTGTATACTAAATAATTTCTGCAGTCCTCAAAAAATTCTACTTACACATTTGTTTAATCACATTTTAGGTTTATGGCTATACTTTAAAAACCTTAAATTGCTCTGTATTTTTCTTTTTTTTTTTTTTTTTGCATTTAATTACACATTGTAAAACCTACACCTTTATGTACCTTTGAAAAAAACTAATTAAAAACATTTTTGAATAATTTTACCTTCTGAGAACTTCCTGATGCTTTAAATGCCGTTTATATGGATTAATGGAAGTTGAAAGCAGTGTGCTTGCTACTATTGTATTTTTGTCTTATTAGTTCAGTAAAATCACTGTCTATTGAGACTATAATCCTCCTTTTTTCTGTGTTCTAAATAATAAGAGTACTTCCATTACAGAAATGGCTCTGCCATCTTGGTTTCTGTCTGTTCCTGCGGGGAGCTCATTCTCTCATTGAGTGTGATTCAACATGATCACACTAATTTTAATTTGGCTAATTATTATTTTTAATTAATGAATTAATAAAAAAAATGACTAGAGTTACATTTTTAAAAAGTAACTCAAATATTCGTACTTATTTATTTATTTTTTTATTTATGCGTTACTTTATTTGTTACTTAGAAAAGTAATATTATTACGTAACTCACATTACTTGTAATGGATTACCACCAACACTGGTGGTAAAACTAATACATTTTAACCTTGTTGGGACTTTAAAAAAAGAAAAAAAAACTGAGGAAAACACCTCATATTCAATTTATTTTAATTCAATTTATTTCTAAAGCACTTTAAAACAACACAGTTGACCAAAGTGCTGACAACAAAGAGTAAAACAAACTTTAAAATAGAAATAAATAAACATAAAATGTCAACATCTCACGCTGTGCTAAAAGCCAAGTTGAACAAGTGGGTTTTAAGAAGAGATTTAAAAACAGTAATGGAAGAGGCTTGTCTAATGTACGACGGCAGCTCATTCCACAGTTTTGGTGCAGCCACAGCAAAAGCCCAATCCGCTCTGAGCTTTCGACTGGTCCTGGGCACACCCAGGAAGAGCTGGTCGGCTGACCTGAGCGAACGAGAAGTTGTGTAGGGACAGAGAAGCTCAGAGAAGTAAAGGGGTGCAGCACCATTTAGACACTTAAAAACAAATAAAAGTAACAGAATTGTCATATATCAAACAGAATAAAGTATTTTGAAAATATAAGAATGCAGACTGTCCCCTTTGAGGGCTGGATTTAGGAATAGTGCTGGGGAAATAAAATCTGTAGCCAGTATAGTATGAAAATCATTACTTTTATCGGAAGTCCCCATTAAGATATCTATACTAGTGTGTGGGAGCAGGTGATCGTTCTGCGAATTCAACAGCTCTATTTCAGGACTCTGAAACTCTCTGTTTGCCTGTGTGTTTGCTGGAGTAATAAAAGCACACAATTATGAAGACACAGAGCTCTCGCTGTAATGGGGTTCAGTTAAAAGCTCTCGAGTGCTTCGCTCACTGAAGAAATGACCTCTGTTATGGCCACACCAGTAAACACAACCTGCTAAAGCTTTCTGTTATTCACATTAAGTGTTTTTTTGAGTCTAGCTGGACTGTGTAGTACCACATCACTATTGTGTCAGTGCTTGATTGGGTTTGTTTTGTTTATGTGTTTGGTTTTTTGGCATTTGATTCAATTTAACCATCGCTTTGACCACTTTTACCAATTAAACAAAGCTTTATCACATACAGTATATTGTTTCATGTGGTAATGTGTTTTTTAGTGATGATATAGTTTTAAAAGAATTTACTGCTTTCATTTAGGATATAATATTGATTATTGATTAGTATTAATCTGACTAAAGATTTGTATGCTAAAAAACTGCTGTAAAACGTACAGTATTGCTGACAATTTCTTTGCCAGTAATACTATAAACTTTCAAGTGCATTTACAGGTATAGTTTTACAGCACAATTATAATTATTAATTTACACTGCGCTTGTAAATTTGACAGTATTACTGACAATTTTTACAGTATTACTGGCAAAATTTGCAAGCACACTGTCAATTAACGATTATAACTGTGCTGTAGTTTTATAGCACAATTGTAATTGTTTATTTACTGTACACTTGTAAACTTTTACAATATTACTTGCAACCAAAATTGCCAGTATTACTGTACATTTTATACCACCTTAAAGTGTACTATTTCGAGATTGTGTTTTTATAAAAGAAATCCTAAAACAAATCTACACTGGTTTCTTTAAAGGATATTCAACATTAACACACCCTTTTTTGGGTGATGGGGGACACTTTAGTTTAAGAATCAGTTCTCACTATGAACTAATGATTGCCACTCCCTATTATTAGGCAAGGCAATGCAGTTATTTTTATATAGCACATTTCATACACAGTGGCAATTCTAAGTGCTTTACATAAACAAGAATAAAAAAGACAAATATAAGAAAAAAGAAAAAACAATTAATAAAAAAGATCAAAAACAGACAAAAACAGATGAAATTTTTTAAAACAGGTTAGACACAAGGAAGGCACAATAGTGTGATCAGTCGGACGTGGCGCGTTGCTCATTCAGTAAAGGCACAGCCAAACAGATGTGTTGTCAGTCTTGATTTGAATATGCCTTATGTTAAAGCACATCTGATCATTTCGGGAAGCTGATTCCAGTAGCAAGGGGTATAGCAGCTGAAAGCCGATTCACCCTGCTTTGACTGAACTCTTGGAATTTCTAGTTGATCCTAAAGATCTGAGTGATCTATTAGGTTTGTATTCAGTGAGCATATCTGTAATGTATTGAGGTCCTAGGCCATTTAGTAGTTTATAGACTAGTAGTAATACTTTAAAATCTATTCTAAATGTTACTTGGAGCCAGTGTAAAGACCTGAGGATTGGTGTGATGTGCTCTGATATTCTGCTTCTGGCCGCAGTATTCTGGATGAGCTGCAACTGTCTGACTGTTTTGAGAAGTCCATTACAGTAATCCACCCTGCTGCTGATGAAAGCATGAACAAGTTTCTCTTTAGTCCTCACTGGAAACAAAGCATCCTTTCTTGCAATGTTCTTGCAATTCTTGCAATGTTTTTGATATGATAGTATGCTGATTTACTAACTGCTTTGACATGACTACTGAAACCCAGATCTGACTCCAGAGTCACACCAAGATTCTTGACCTTATTTTTTGTTGTTTGTTTTTTTAGTGCTATAGGTACACATTCACCTTGAGAACCTCATCTCTGTTCCCAAACGCAGTGACTTCAGTTTTCTCTTTGTATAAATGTAGAAAGTTTTGGCACATCCAATTGTTAATTTCATCAATGAATTGGCAGATGGTGTCAATGGAGCTGTAGTCATTAGGCAGTAATGCTAGGTAGATCTGAGTGTCATCAGCAAAGCTGTGGTAGGTGATTTGGTTCTTTCTCATTATTTGGCTCAGAGGGAGCATGTAAAGGTTGAGCAGGAGAGGTGCCAGAATCAAGCCTTGCGGGACTCCACATGTTATGGGCATCCACCTCGACCTATGGTCACCTATACTGACATAGTAACCTCTCACTTCAAGGTAAGATCTGAACCATTTGAGGACCATGCCAGACAGCCCAACCCAGTTTTCCAGCCTATCCAGAAGTATGCTGTGATCGACCGTGTCAAATGCAGCATTGAGATCAAGCAATATCAGCACTGTTAGTTTGCCTGAATCTGTATTTAGGCGAATATCATTGATTATCTTTATAACATAGCTCTCTGTACTGTTATGTGATGTGGTCTGAAACCAGATTGAAAATTGTCTAAACATCCCTTGAAGCTTAAGAACTTGTTTACAATTTTTTCAATGATTTTGGCAATGAAAGGAAGATTTGAGATTGGCCTGTAATTGCTCAATAAGGTGTTGTCCAGGTTGCTCTTTTTAAGAGGCGTTTAGCAACTGCAGTTTTAAATGAGTTTGAAAAAATCCCTGAGAGAAGTGAAGCATTTACCGCTTTTAGAAGATCCATTTCTAAACAGTTAAACACCGTTTTGAAGAATGATGTGGGGAGTGTGTCAAGACTGCAGGTTGATGTTTTCATAATTTGTACAATCTCTTCTAAGATTTTACCATTAATTGCCATGAAATCAGACATAATGTCTGATTTCTTAAGTTGTGCTTGAGCTTTGCTGGTGTTGACACAACTTGGCTGATGGGATGAGCTGATTGCCTTTCTGATATTATTAATCTTATCAGTAAAGAAAGAGAGTAGAGTTGTTTATTGGGAATCCTACTGGGGGGGTTTGTGAGTCTCTCCACTGTTGCAAAGAGAGTACAAGCATTATTTAGGTTGCTGTTTAAAGGGCTTGAAAAGAAAGTCTGCCTAGCAGTGTTTATTTTCACATTAAAAGCATGTAGACTTTCTTTATAGATATTATAATAGACTACTAGTTTTGACTTCCCCCACATACGCTCAGCTTTTCATCATCTTTACCACTGTTGAACTTGTGCAAGGTCCTTTCTGTCTGCCAGTCCTCTCCCTGAATTCAACAGGAGCAATGTCATCTATGACATTCCTAACTTTAGAGTTAGACAAATAAAAGAGAGAATCAACAGAGTCTGCAGACATACTTGGTGCTAGCGTAATGGCCTTTATAAACTGCTTACTAGTATTCTCATTTATGCATCTCTTTGGTAGGGACAGACCTGTCTTGAGTGATCAGTATATCAAAGAAAATACAGAAATGATCAGATAGTATGATATCCTTAACAACAGTCGAGGAAATGTGTAAACCCTTAGTAATAAGTAGATCAAGAGTGTGTCTACGATTGTGTGTGGGTCCTTGAACATGCTGGGTCAGATCAAACGTGTTAAAAACAGTCATAAGTTCTTATTAATATGTTGGCTGTTTGTTATAAAGTACATCTTCTGCATGATCTTATTCTACACCTCTAATCCTGCTTACTATCTAAACGCAACTACTACCTTAATAACTATTAATAAGCATCATATTAGGATGCTTTATTGAGGTAAAAGTTAAATTATTGGTACATAAATATTGATAATGTACTTTGTTATAAAATGAAGTGTGACCCGCTTTTTCAACCACAAACAGAAAACCTTTTACCTAAGTTGAACTTTCATTTGCACAACAAATGTTTTTTTTTTCTTCTAAAAATGCAATCTTTTGAAAATAAGTTTCAATATTTTGACGTATTATTATTGGCAAATATTTTGTTAATTAAATATTTTGAAATATCATTAACAACATTTTTTTTTGTTAATTAAATATTTTGATGTATTACTATCATTATTACCGTTTTTGTGCTTGTTTAAAAATGTTATGTATTAATTTTGATTCATTCACACTGTAATGACTTACATTTACCAGAAACAATAAGGCAGTATTTGAATTTCTTTTTATTAAATTAAGTTAAAATCTATAATTACTACATATAATTACTACCTCACGCACACACTATTTTTTTATTTGAAGCATTACTTACTTGACATCATCGCAGCCTATCAGACTAAGTCCGTCTAAGACTAAAGTAAAATGATCAAGATAACCTGTGGGTGCAGAAAAGGACAGCCATAAATATTGTGCTCATTCTCTAATGCTCACCGTACTAGATGGAGCAGGGATCTTCAATCTGGTCAAACATATTCTCAGTGATTTGTACACACAGCAGGTGTTGGGCAGTTGCTTTCTCCCTCCATTTGGCGAGCTGTGGCAGGCATTTAGCTAATGTCAAGTGGATTCGCCTGAATGTTTTGCCACTAATGGGAATGTTGATTGAAAAGCAAAGGCAAACTTTGACGTCCATATCAATTAGCTGCTTTCAGTGGCTGTGAAACATGAGATGATCACAGATGAGGGTGTCTTCTCACTCCATTTAAGACACATGCGTCCTTCTTATTAGCCTGTGCCTTTAGCATTCATTATGTGTGAGTGTGTGTGTGTGTGTGTGTGTGTGTGTGTGTGTGTGTGTGTGTGTGTGTGTGTGTGTGTGTGTGTGTGTGTGTGTGTGTGTGTGTGTGTGTGTGTGTGTGTGTGTGTGTGTGTGTGTGTGTGTGTTTAATCAACATCACAGGTCAGCAGCGTGTCAGAGTGTAAGACTGGCAGCATATGGAGGTGTGTTTTGCACAGATGTCTTTACGGCTGGTCTCAGAAATGTTGCCTTCAGCAGTGTGGTCATGTGCTACTGGATATTAGGGGGTTCTTTTCAAAAGCTGCAGATATTTAAGTTTTAATTAAGTGCAGTTATGGGTGAAATGGCTTGTAAGATCATTTGCCACATGTGACTTCTTTGTTTTAATTTTTGGATTTTGCTTTTGTAACTTTCAAAACAAAAAGGAAATAATATGGTTGCCAAATCCATATAAAAAGAGAAAACATGAGCAAGATGTATGTCTGGCCTTTATTTTCATGAATTAAATGTGTTCTTTTCTGTGTAATTTTCTGTATTTTAACATTACATTAGTATCACAAGCATTCTTCTAGATCAGGGGTTCTCAACCTTTTACAAGCTGGGCCCCCCTAAAGCTGGTTCATTGCAGTTTGCAGTTGTGTATATATATATACAAACTAAATACAACCTTAGGTTTTATACGTTTGCAGCCTGTGCAACTACCGTCTCTCATAAAAATGAATTTGGATGATTAAATTTTCTGCATTTTTCGCATCCGTAGCAAATATTTTGAGGGGTGTTTTTGACCATTTTGAGCCACCAATGACGAATATGAAAAAACAAATATGACAGTTTCGGATTCAGTCAGGGTGCAAGGCCTTTTCTAGCAAGAAACATTTGTAGCATAATTATTTTGTCGTAAGAAACAAAACAGTTCCACCTTTGCTGAAAGTTCAAAAAGTTTCACTTCACAATACAGCCAAATAAATCTATTAGCATTGGTCATGCATGAATCTAATTCTAAATACTTGACAGTTTAGTCAAGGAGCAAAGATAAATAATTTCTACTTCTAAGAGATCTCGATTGTATACAGTCTGAGCACACACGCAATGTTGAGAGGACTTGCAGTTCATTTGAAAAATTCAAGAGCTTGCATATCCAGTTTTTGCAGCTAACGTACATGACTGCGCTCTCGTGTTAAAATAAATCTCGTGGTTTTTTTCTCCCATCCTGTAGCCTGTAATAAATTGCACCATTACTATTAATTTACTGTAGCATCATGGGACATAGGAAAAAGGTGGATCATCTTTATTTCTATGTTTTGAATGTTTGATGCAGTTTTACAGTTTCTAAGCTCCTGGTTAAGTCAATTTTGCTCAGCTTTTACAGATAAAATGGTTAGCAATGTAAACAACACAGGCTCATTGTGAATGCAAACCATGTATTTACTTCTATCTATTTAATATAGATAAATCAATGACACCATTTATATTCTGCTATTAGCAGTGAGTCTTTTGTAAAATAATAATAATAATAATAATATTTTTAAAATAGATAAAGCACCTTTTCACCTGTCTGCATCATTCACACATGACATATTAAACATGCTGTAGTAGTTCCTAACAGCTTTTTTGAATTGCACTGTGCTGGTTTTCATTGTTTTTTGCTTGACTGATGTTTTCGACTACACTTTCGCATTCTGAATCTATTGGAGTGTATCTTGCAGAGTCTTGTGCTTGAAATGACTTTCTAAAATTGAGTCATTTAACTTATAAGACACTACCATACCTTTCTCAGTGAAAGGATGCGGCTGACAGGCCATCCGCTGCATAAAACAAATGCTGGCTAAGTTTGCGTTTCATTCCGCTGTGGTGACCGCTGACTAATAAAGGGACGAAGCTGAACAGAAAATGAATGAATGAAGACACTACCACACCTTGCGTTTTTTTCAATACTAAAGTGCAGTTGATGTGAAAAATTCTTAGGAGTAGCAATATTGTACAACCGTCTTCCATAAAGAGCACATTTTTTATTGACACTGTCATTGTGTGTATATGCTAATATATCATTTTTACAATTTTTGATTCCCTGATTTAAACAGATGTGGCAAATTAAATAAATGATAAAATCCCCAGTTAATTGAGCTAAATGTAAGAGTTTTTGGTTAATAACTTAATATTATGAGTACTTGAACTTGTGAAACTTCCCATTGGTACTTTGTAAAAATATATATTTTAATGAACATTTTCCATATTTTGTGATTCACAAGTGTTTTCCGTTTATTTACAATTGTGAATTGCATTATGGGATGTTGCTCTCTGCTCTGTCGACTCGTGATGTTGAAAATTCAACTCTACAGTTTAACAAAGGGACTTTTATTGACATTTTAGTTGTTTGAAATAATATAATGTAAAATAAATAATATAGAGAGGAATAAGTCTGGTAAATAACGTACTAGCTGTTTATTAGAAGGTTTTGTAGCATAATATACAATACCAACCTAGACAATAGATCACTTTAAATGATTGAAATTGTTAAATAAAAATCACTTTTTTTAACTTTTAAAAGGTTTTAAACGCATAAATAAACAAGTAAAAAATAAAAAATAAAATTAAAAGATGAATCACAAAATTTGGAAAACTGATTATGTTACGATATTTTTTTACAGTGTTGTCAATGAAAGTCTGTAATCTGATTTTTTTTTTTTTATGAAGCACTTTTATGTGACCTTTGTGGCTGTCCTTAAAGTAAATGCTATTAATGTTCAAGATAATACAGAAAAAGAAAGCATAAAAAAAGCATGTGCAGATTAGTATTATTATCAGACCAATCCAAATCAAGAAAAGTGAAACAAGTTTTTTTTTATTCTTTGTATTCTGTGGTTTCAGTAAGCGTCACAGTCTGACATTTAGAGGCATGTATAATAAATGCTCAGCTTCAGAAAGGTTCAGTCCAGGTCTCTGTAAGTGCACAGATATGGTCAAATCCATCTCTTCTGTGTTCCTGGAAAGCACAGTGTTCCTGTGATGTATGTGCTAATGTGTCAGAGTGCTGTCTTAAATATTTGAACACGTTTGAGACGAATCCGTTTTTCCCTGGTGTTCCTCTGTCATCCTTTGCTAAATCAGACAGCATTGTGATTAAAAAGTTAAAGAGTAGCCACCAAAATAATTTCATGAGACCTGATACATTTATTTTTGCATGTACTTTTGTAATGGATTTTATGGAAATATAATCAACACAGCAAGTTACTAATATTTTTTATGTTTCACTGTGAAATATAGTTATCCCATGCATGGATGTATGGAGCTGCATGTTCACCAAAATGAGATAATCTTCTTGTTGTAATAGACCGGGCGGATAGGAGGCGAAAATTGTCACAAAAGTTGCTGATGAAAGTGAATCGTGATTTAGAAATAAAGAAAAATAAACTTTAAAATATTTACAAAGTATTTACAAACTTGTTCAGCTAAATCAAGACAATTATCTGAAGAAAATCTGCCAATAACGCAATGCAACCTACTCCTACAGCTACTCACTTAGAAGGGTTTGAGGCCTTTTTATATTATTGGCCCTGCCTATGGGTTAATCCATTCTACAATACAAAATCCATTCTAAAATACCAAAAAATACATAAGACATTAAACAAAAGTATAAGTTAATGCAAGTAAATAGATTATTTGGGTACATTTACATTCTTTGGGAACGTTGATTAATGTCCACAGTCCCTTGTTGTGAATTAAATTAACTTAAACTATATTTATGTCTGTTAGCAATGTTTTAATGATGATTAATAACAATAATACAAAAAATATACATTTAAATATACATTTATTTGTATATATTGCACAGATTTTATATACGTATTATTCCGCTGTGGCGACCCCGGATTAATACAGGGACTAAGCGGAAAAGAAAATGAATGAATGAACTACTACTACTACTACTACTACTACTACTACTACTGGAACTAGTACTTCTACTACTACTACTACTACTACTACTAATACTACTACTACTACTACTACTACTAATAATAATAATAATAATAATAGCATAATTACCATTAATGCAAGTATAATAGTATATTAATGCAAATATAAAGCATATTAAATTACTTATTTAATAATTGGTAACAATTTTTTGATGGTGTATTTGAGTATTAGTTAATATTTGCTGATGCTGCTCCTTCAACAGACATTTAACTGATTATAAGAACTTTGCAAGTACATGTCAACTTACACTAACCCCAACCCAAACCCCAACCCTAACCCAACCTAACAGTCTACTTATAATCTAATGAGAATTACAGTAGTTGGCATGTAGATGCTATGTAACTTCAATTCAACTAACGGACCATCAAAATAATGTGTGACCAACTAATTTGTTTGTCTATTTTTGTTTGTTTGTTTGCTTATTTGTTTACTGTACTTTTTTTAATTATTCTTTTTTAAAATTTAATTAATGTTTGCCTGGATTCATATCCCCCACCATTGCCTAGTGTGGAAAAGTTCGATTTTGATCTAATTTTGAGCCTTTCACATAATAAACAGCTAGATAAATTGTAAAAAAAAAAAAAAAAACATGGTAACACTTTAAAATAGCTACACATTCTGAACCATTTATTAAGCTTTAGCTAATAGGGAATTAATTATCTGCTAAGCATTAACTCTACATTAATAAGCATTAGTATGCAGTTTATAACTGCAGCTACAAATGCTCTATTCTTGATTTATAACCACGTTTATAATGTGCTTAATAATTGTGCTTTCATACTTTGTTAACGATTTATTTTTCATTGCTAAATGAAGTATTACATTATTTACAAACTAGTTATTTAAGAATACTTGGTGGTTTTTAAGATTATTCCTAATGAGTTAGTAAATGATTAATAAACTATTTAATTCCACGTTTATATATCGTATTATTCAGGCACATACTAATACTAACTTAGCTTTATTAACTCAACTTCATCCAATTTTGTGACCTAATCTTAAGTGAGAACTAATATTGCTTCATAAATCCCTTATAAATGACAAATAAAGGCTAAAAAGGAAACAAGAACATAAACAACAATATTCATTCTTATTAGTTTGAAGATATCAAACTGTACACAAATCAAACTGTATCAAATGAAAAACAAATCTTTGCAACCTAATCTAAAATAAAATTGCTGTACAGTTTAAACATTTCATCTCATTATATTGTTAAATTATTGTATTGTTCTTGTTATCCAATAGTTTGTCGTATTTTGACACTCCTGTTGTTCAGCAATATTTAAACTTTATAAAAGTTATACTTTTTAAAAAGATTGCAAAGATTATTGGTCATTTGATATTCTGCCTTCTAAATAAAGCATTTAATAATAAAGCATTTAATAACATACATAGTAACCATGACTATATGCCTGAATAATAGGATGTATAAACGTTAATTTCAATATTTTATTAATCATTTACTAACCTTTTATGATGTATCTTAAAAACCACCAACTACTCGTGAATACAAATGGTTTGTAAATAATGCAATACTTAATTTAGCAATGAAAAATAAATCATTAACAAAGTATGAAAATACAATTATTAAGCCCATTATAAATGTGGTTATAAGTCAAGAATAGAGTATTTGTAGCTGCAGTTAGAAACTGCTTACTAACGTCTATTAATGTAGAGTTAATGCTTAACAGAAAATGAATTCACTAGATGCTGATGCTTAGTAAATGATTTATGGTGTGTAGTTATTATAAAGTGTTACCAAATATATTTATATTTATATAAAAAACACACCCCTTCGCCTCCCCAACCTGATTTACATACACTGAAAGATTTTCCCTCTTAAATTACCTTTGGAGGAAAACTGGCCATGGAGCTGCAGCAGAATTATTTACAATGAGAGTAATGGCTGCCAGAGAGCTCACACACTGTATACCGAGAGCTCATAAATGCCCACATATGCATGCAGGAGGGAGATCCTCTCATTCACAATGACTCCAATGGCCTCCTGAACTCCTGTGGCACCCATTAGCAATGAGTCATGGTTCAGCCAGGACTGTAAAAGACACATAAATCACAGGGCATAATATTGCTATAAACGAACCTGCCTGATTTATTCCAGTGGGCTAATGGAGAACTGATTTTTTTTTTACCATGGCTTTTCTGTGTCTCAGCTCCTCCGACGTTCACGGATACGCCGCCGCAGTATGTAGAGGCCAAAGAGGGTGGCAGCATCACTCTAAGCTGCACAGCGTTCGGCAATCCCAAACCTTCAGTCAGCTGGCTGAGAGAGGGCAACCCCGTACAGGACAGCACCAAGTACAAGGTGAGCAAACTGATCTCCTATAGATAAAGATCAGCTGGTCATGTGGTATAGGGGAGATTCTAATGGTGACATTTTTTTTTGTTTGTTTGGTGGTTTCCATGACTCTGTGATGTGTACTCAAAATCATAAAAAATTAAATAAAATTACAGTGATATCATGTTTGTGTACGCTGTAAGCAAAGCAGTGCAGCATTTAATAACACCACTTAAAGTCCACATGAAATGAAAACTGCTCTCTGTTTTTTATTTGTATTTTTTTTATAATTGTGACGGAGTTTCTAGTTATTACAACCTTTGAGACACCTTCTCCTGTTTATTGTCATAGCGTAGAGTATACTCGGACATTCTTTTTGAATTAGGAAATGTCATAACTCAATTAAAACTTACGAATAAATATCATATTAGGAATGAACAATAAAATAAACAACTATTTCATTAGTTTAATTTCTAAACGTTCAAATCACACAAAATCACCTCTAGAAATTCACCCCTCCCCAGGAGAATCGTCAGTCCATAGCAGATATATATATATTTATCGAGGATTTGAAGGATCGTGACACCTTTAATAATATACTGTGTAAAAAAATACAATATGCATCAAATTTTTATTTATTTATTTATGTAACTACACATGATTTTTAAGACAATGCAAAGCAAAGTTGATCTTAAATAATGCACTCCTTCAGATCCGAGTCAAGCTTGTATTGGCGGAGAAAATCCGACAGTGAAATAGACATCACAGACAGAGGCTGTGTTCAGAATCCAGAGCCTTGACAGATAAATAAGTACTACATGTTTGTATTATTGACTTTGGGAAAAGAAAACATTGCGCTGTTATCCACTCGCTTTCTCTCCACCAAGACAGCTCTGTGTGTGTGTGTGTGTGTCTAATAAAGATAACAGAGCTTTGGTTGCTGGTTTAGGACCTAGAGTACGAATGTCTGTGTGAAGTCACTGAATCATGTCTAAATATCAGATGTGTGTCAATATTTGCTGTATTTGAGAAATAAATACTAAATAAAAAGCCAATAGATAGTGTAAATGTTAAAAAGTTGCAAATAATTGAATGTTTAATTGGACAACAGACACATTCAAAAGCATTTTAACTACAATGATTTTTTTTTAAATGAATATTTCACTTTTATCATTTAAACATACAACATAGGTGCTTTTGAAAACACTATTGGTTGGGTTCAGTGAAGGAGGAGGGTTGCTCAGTCAGTCAGTCAGTCAGTCAGTCAGTCAATCATTCAAACAGTCAGTCAACAGCAGGCCTCTGGTGGAAAAAGAGCAGGCACGAATGGCACTTGCGAAAGAAATTGGACATCTCAAAAAACGGTCACAGCAGCCTCTGGTAGAAGAAGAGCAGGTGCAAATGGCACTCACAAAAGAAAATTGAGATCTCAAAAAACGTGTACAGCAGCCTCTGGTGGATTTGCGAAAACAAAAACTGCAAAACATTAGCCCCTGTGTCGTATTTGGTGCTCTCCAGAAATGTATATAGTGGTACATTTTCAGAATGACTGACCCCGCTGGGATTTGCTTATTGTGCTGTATCCATTGGTCAATAAAGTTGTAGGTGACCTGAAAGCTGAGTTTCTTGTTTATTTTACCACCCTGATTACACAATTTATAGTCACACTTTACAATAAGGTTTATTAGTTAATGTTAATTAATGCATTTACTAACATGAACAAACAATGAACAATACATTTACTACAGTATTTAGTCATAATAGTAAACGTTAGTTAATGAAAATACAGTTGTTCATTGTTAGTTCATGTTAACTCATGGTGCATTAACTAATGTTAACAAGCACGGATTTGGATGTTCATCGTAATGCATTAGTAAATGTTCAATTATGATTAATAAATGCTGTACATGTGTTGTTCATAAATAGTTCATAATAGTAAATTCATTAACTAATGAACCTTATTGTAAAGTGCTACCCAATTTCTTTGTCTTTGCATACTATTAGCCTAAATAAACTGCAGATTAACTGTAAAATGTTATTAAATAAGATAGGTAAAGCTTAACATTAAATAAATCAATTTGCAATGCTTCATTAATTGTTACAACAAAGTCAAAATAAATAGCTCATAAGAATAATATACAGTGCTAAGCTGAAATAAGTACACCCTTTACAAATCTAGCTTTTAAATTTATATTTTTAATAGGAAGCTATACAATTATGTATTTGCGCATATACATTGGATTAGTCAGAACTGAAGCCAAATCTGGAGTTTATCTAAATAACTTACGATAACGGTCCAAACACTAATAGACCCACATGTATATGTTATAGAAAATACTAAATACAGATTTTTTATTTTTTTTTAAAGGAAAAGTCAACAGAGGAATATTCTTTTTTTTATTTATTAGAAATTTTGTATGATATATTGTATTTTTCAATATTTTGCTTGAATTTAATTGTATAATCTTTCAATTTCTAAATATGTTTGGTGACTAAAATATTAAATTCACCATAATACATTGCCTATATTGACTGAGAAATGGATTAAAAAATGTTTATTTTCAAAATGGGGTGTACTCAATTGTGCTGATCACTGTATAAATATTTTTTAAAATTCTGCCTCTTTTAGTATAGGCTAATGAGAGAAAGGACAACATAATTCTATAATGTGACAGGGATGCTTGACAACAGATTGAGGATCCTTTTGGCAGGTTTATTTAGAAGAATGGTTGGACAAGGTCAATACAGGAACAAACAGAAGTATATGGCCAATCCAGAGTCTTAATCGAAATAACAGCGATAGATCAGAAGGCAGGCAGCATACAACGTAAGCAAACAAAACATAGAAAGGTCTAAACATGAAAGGCAAGGGAAAATGCATCGTAATGTTCACAATCAGTTTACAAGACTCAGCACATATGTGTGTGTGAGTGCTCTATAAATAGTCCATGAATCAGTCTATGAGCAGCAGTGTGTGTTGCATGACTGGATCTGTAGTTCATTTTAAGTCAGTATTGTAGTTCTTGTGAATGTTCTCCAGCGATCTATGGTGGTTATATCGATGGTGGTCGTGATAAATACAAATGCAAAATGCTTTTTTTTTTCAGATCAAAATGTGCATGTGTTGTAAGGATTTGCAGGGTGTTTCCTAATGTGCATGTGTTGTGAGGATTTGTAGCTCATTTTCTATTTGTGTTTATGTTGTGAGAATTTGCAACATATGTGCATTTAAACCAATTAAGATGTTTTCTTAATTTTCTGGGTTTTTTTTTTCATGTTGAGCTCTCTCAGCCACTGTGTAAACATGTTCAAAATTGTATTCCTTTTTTGCTGTGGTTTTGGGGAACATGATGTGACAGCCATCGTGGTAAGGATAATTAAAGAGTTCCTACAGTGTTTGATTGATATCCTTCTCTTCAAAAATACAGGATGGCAGTTGCCCCACTGTGAGAGCTCAGAATGTTTGATGACTGTGGAAATGACAGGTCATAGGCACTTTGACAACTCCGTCCTCTATCTTTATTTCTTGCTGTCTCTTTCTGTCCAATTTGCTATAGTCACGGTCCCAAATCTGGCCCTCCATGAGGTTATCACTGCCCGCCACCACAATTCAATAGCTGCTTCTGTGTTTTTAAACAGAGGTTAAGAAATGTTCTCTATTAAGTTTATCATTTTTATGTTTTTACCAGCCTCTTGTCTAAAGGTGGCCTTCAAGCTAAGCAATTTGAGTATGCCTGCTGTACGGGTTTAAACTGTCACATTGGAGAAATCAAGCTACAGTTTTAACACAGTAATTGCACGGCCTGTAGGAACAACTAATTAATCCCCCTCAGCCCTGTCATATTCCCTAGTTGTTTAACACTAGCCCTCTGTCCATCTCGATGCTTATAACTATGCTCATTTAAACTATGTGTCGTGAAGGTGTCCCTTGGGCGTGTTATGTCCATAGTACTGTGTAATTAGGAGCCAAATAAACCATCCAAGTATTTCAACACTAATGGAATTCCTCGACTTGACTGACGTCTTTTATTTTTTATCAAATGAGTTGTCTTTGAAACGAAACAGATTCCTGGATTCTCTTGTTCAACCCAGAGCCTAAATACAGGCTCTTTTCTCAGAAGCAATCCATTGACCGTGTCTCCGGCTAGCCAAAAAATAAACCTAACTATCAAACACTTACTGAATATAAACCATCTGCCCACTAAAAACTAAACGGAGAGATTCCTTCAGGAACGGATGGCTTAGTTCTCGGTCTGAAAAGGGTTTGATTTACAAGAGCCCATTGAGAGATCTCCATCTTCTCACACATAGCAGAGTAATGACAGCCTGTCAGCGACGAGCTTTACTCTGTGATTGAACACTTTTGAAGTAGGGTGAGATAACATCAGGAGAGGAACAACAGTATTCATTGCTTGTTAATTTAAAGGATGCCAAAGTCTTTGTTCAGTTAAAATAGAGAACTGTTTTGACTGATATGGCCTATAATGTTTTGTAAAGGAAGGAGGACAACTTCTGGATATGCCTGCCATGTGTGTAAACCATGATTCTGGGGTGGGTTAGTACAGTGTAATTGTACAAAATGATCTAGGTATAAGGACTGTACTGTGCATACTGTTCTTAAAAGCTGAAATGATGTAAGAAATATGCTATAATCCACATGCTGTATACAGAAAATAATCACCTGCCTTATATGATGTCGGTCAATGATTGTTCAACCTACTGTAACAGGCCATGGACTCTACAAGATCCATGAAAAGGCACTTTTCCGCTGCATGTAATGGTGTGATTTGGTTTTGTACAGCTTACTTTTGAGAGCTTTTCCAATATGTTCTGCAGTAACTTGTGCTTTGTTTAGTGCCACCTTGGGTAAAGTTTCAAGCAAGCCATACCAATACCAAAATGAAAAAATATAAAGTCGGGTCTATACCAGGGATGGGCAAACTTGATCCTTGAAGGCCGGTGTCCCTGCAGAGTTTTGTTCCAACACTAGTCAAACACACCTGAACATGCTAATCAGTGTCTTTAAGATCACAAGAAATCTATAATCAGGTGTGTTTGATTAAGGTTGGAGATAAACTGTGCAGGACACCGGCCCTCCAGGACCGAGTTTGCCCACTCCTGGTCTATACTCTATATAGGGCCCTGGGCCCTGCAAGACAGGGCTGTAACATGAAGAGGACGTAGCTTGTAGTATAGGCATAACTGGAAGTTATGGAGACCCACATGTCAAAACTATGTTGTCGGCAAGATGACGCTGTATTCATCAGTAATTAACATCTACACCTACTCCACACCTAAACCCAACCATCACAGTTATTATCTTCTACATCTACCACAACCCTAAACCCAACCATTATAGTTATTAATGTCTACACCTTTCCCAACCTTAACCCAACCATCATAGTTATTAACATCTACTTGTACAGTTTCCCCAACTCTAAACCCAACCATTACTGCTTTTAACATCTACACCTACTCCACTGTGCACGTACAGCCATCAGCCATGGGTTAAGAAGGCTTTGATATTTGACATGCTCGTCATTGTACTGTTACTTGCAACCACAGAGGGCGACACTGAGTTGGCTAACTTTTACGACAAAACTGACGAAGAAGTCAGTGTGTGAATTTGATGATTGAATATTATATCAAATCAATAGGTTGTGGATAAATTTGGAACGCATGAAAACAATTGCTAAAAATGTCAGCTGGAAAGTATTTCCGCCATCTTGCCAACAACATCTCGTTGTGGCATCTTGCATGGTTTAATGGGATCTCTATAACTGCAAGTTTTTACTCTACTACAAGTTACGCCCCTTCCATGTTCTGCCTCTGACTTGCAGTCCACTGACAGATACAGTTGAAAATATACACACCGCTTATCACTAATTGGCCCAAGAGAATTGAGATAAGCTACCAGGGTCACTGGATTTATGAAAAGAGGTACCAAATCCACTAAATTTAAATAGTCAGTGGCCAGGTTGTACTGTTGGTTCTCCCAATTAAGTCATATTTATATTAGCCCAATGAAAAATTAAAACAAATTCCAAGAGAGCTGTTTGGGATGACTTAAAATTCATTTGTTTCAAAAGTCAATACAGTAGAGCAAAACTAAAGCAAAGTTAACAGAGTCGTGCCTTACCATGCTATAGAAAAGCAATTAACGTGTCCTATTGTATCGCAGATGTTAGCAGCAGATTCTGATTCTGTAGGTTGCCAGATGGATCACCCGCTTCGAATGTTATCACTCGATTGAATGGGTGTTCTCAGTGGTTATCAACTGATAGATTTGGGCCAGTAGGGGCTTCTGCACCTAATGGTAGACTCAGAAGGCTGTTATCATCCATTCACATGGTTAATCAGCTATACTAATAGAAAGACCAGATCTGTTTTTACATTACTGTGGGGTTTAGGGTTGGGGTAGATGTTAATAATATACAATTATTGGGAAATTTAGTAGATAATATAAATAATTCTTGTTAACTTCAGGCTGCAGCCATATCTGATCTATAGCTATTAACCATGTGGTTGTATGATAACAGCCTTCTGAGCCTACCAGTAGATGCAGAAGGCCCATACTGGGCTATACATAATCTATCAGATGATAACCACTGATATAGTATTTTCAATCAAGTGATAACATTTGAATCGGCTTTAAAATTTTGTGACTTTTTAAATTAAATTTTGTGACTTGTGCAACAAGCATTAAAATTTTGTGACTTGTGCAACAGCATTAAAATTTTGTGACTTGTGCAACAGCAGCCATTCTTTTCGCTCAGACCAGATGTGAAAATCTTTTTTTTTTTTTTTTTTTTTTTGCTGTAGTCAATCAATGAGCCTTAAAAGCCCAACTGTTTGTGATTTGTTCTTTTTTGAGCACTTTTTGTAATCTTACCTCTGTGACCAGGAGCAGCCTGCAAATCTTTAAACTCATTAGTGTGCATAATAAAGTTAATTGGGCAGAATAAAGTAATATTACAGGGAAGATAAACTGACTCTTTGTTGTTCACAGTATCATGTATTTTATGAGTTCAAACATTTTGAAATTATTTAGATAATGTGTGCTTTTGGAGGGCCAATGTCCTGCAGATATTAGTTCCATCCAGCTCAAAAACTAAACATCTCAAAAAGACACTCCGTCTTCCTCTACACCCTCAGAAATAAAGGCACAATAACTTTTATACCTTTCAGGTACACTTTTGTACCATAAATGTACATACAGTATGTATACCTAAAAAGTACAATTGTGTACTTCATAGTATTTTAAAAGTACAAAAGTATACCCTAAAGGTACAAAAATATTCCTTTAAGGTACCAATGTGCACCTGTATGGAGGTACAGCCACAATGACATCTTTTGTACCTTCATTTCTAAAAGTGTAAGTTTTGCACTTTCATGAAGTATTGTTACTTCATCTACCAGGTAAAAGTTCACTTGTTCACACTGTTCAGGATCCACTGGAAAGTGCACTGAGTGCAGAAGTCCTCTCTGAAAGGGTGTGTGGTCTCATGGACTTAATGAACTCAAGCACAGAGCCAAAAAACCCAAGTGCATATAAAATATGCCATAGGGGATTGGGACATAGATGTCCCAAATGGCATACTTCACATGCACTTGAAGGTGAGCTTGATGCTAATTTTTATCCAGCAGTCAAAGTAGCTTTTCATCACAGGATTTGGGACTTTAAGGTACTCTTTTTTTAAGGGTGACATTTGGGATTGACTCTGAGTCTTATGAGTTTTATCAGCTGGGTCACAGTTTGAAGCTAAAAACCTGCACATTCTGCAGGACAGTTGCCCTCCAGGAAAAGGTTTAGACACTCCTGGCTTAGATTATCTGATTGGTCGAGATTTCTTTGCAGAATCATGGATAGTCTTGTTTTTCATCTGCAATTCAACCATGAAAACATGTCGATGGCTTTAATAAAAGCATTGAGGCATACCTGTAGATTTGTGTCTTTAAAGATTTTGCTCATGGATTTAGAACAACATGACGGTGAGGAATTAATAACAAAATGTTCATGTTTGGGTGAATGTTTGCTTTTGAATCCCAATTATTAATAACAGTCAAGCAGCCCTTTATTGACAACTAGAAATATCGTCAAATTATAAGGTTCTATTTTGTCAAAATTGGGTTATTCACATATTCTTATTAAATGATATTTACATTATGAGCTGTTTTATAAGTTGTTTACAATTTAAAACTTTTATTGAAAAACAAATGAACAAATAAAATGAACTCTAGCCTGGCTCTATAAAGTTCTTTCTGTGAGGCCATCAGCATTTCAATGTGAAATATTTTTATGTATGTATATAAAGTCAGTAAAATATTTTCTTTTAAACTCTTTAAATTTGATTTTAAATTTGATATTAAGCCTTTAAGGGCAAATACTTATTTTAATTCACAAAGCATATAATTCAATAAATATTACCATATTAATTACATAATGTTCACATCTGCTCACTCACTGTAAAAAAAAATGCAGGGTTCCACACAATTAATTCGTGTTGTCCTAAAATAAATAGATTAAGTTAACACTTTTAAATTTAAGTGGATTGAACATAAAACAATTAAGTTGTTCCAATGAATTCTTAAGAATTGTGTTGTTTCAGCTCATTTTAAATAACTAGTTTGAACAAGCAAAAATAAATATTTTTTGAGTGGTGGACAAAGTATTTAGTACAGCCTTGTATGCTTAATTTGAACAAGAAAAAAATATTCATCCTAAAACATTAAAAGAAACACCAAATCTTATTTTTAAATTTAATTATTAAGCAGAATGATTGTTTTTCATGAAAAGCAATGCTTCAGTAAATTATCTGCCTGATAGAACCTTAATTCCAAGAAAAAAAAGACTTTTTAGAATTTGAAGCCTCTGGGCCCTATCATACACAATGTGGCGCATGGCGCGATGCTATAATTTTTTGCTAGTTTCAGCTTGCCGCAAGAGTGGTTTTGAGGCGTTGCGCCACGCTGTTTAAATAGCAAATGCATTTGCGTTCATATGTGTGCCCATAGGCTTCTGGTCTAAAAATAAGGCATTCTGAGGCGCATTGCTGGCGCATTGCTATTTTGAGAAACTATGATAGATTTTTCAATAGACCAAAACAAACCCAGTCTAAAGTTCAGCGAAGAGTTGCGCCGTGCTTACACACTGCTTAATACGCACAAGATGTAGAGCAATACGCTAATATCTTTACATATGAAAAAAATTACAATATTAAGGATATATATAGGATATAATAAGAATATATATAGTATATAAATATTAAGGATTAAAATATTACAAAACATATTATTTTCTAGCCTACATAAACATGAAAAATCACTGCTTTTATGCCTTCTTCATCTCGGGGGACATTTCAGTTAATTCATAACTATTTGCTTTTGTATAATGTTATTATTATTAGCAGTATTATTTATTATATCTATATTTATATTTGTTTTATTAAAAACAAGCTTAGATTTGCCCACCTGTCAGGTTTTAGACCATATGGGGCACAGCATGTGTTTTAGGATATAACTCAGGTTTTTGAACACACTTCGTTATTATTGTTCATTTATTTGTTTGCTGGAAATTAGAACTGAATTTAGAAATAGTTTTGAAACAAATATTTGCGAAATATTTAAATTAATTATTTATAGGCTAATTGATGTCTGTGCATAAAGGTTTCCCTATACTGTATCACGAGAGCGAAAGTGAAAGTAGATAATTTATCTGTCATTCTCGCGCGGTAGATGCTTTGTTTAACTGTTTTCTTGCTAGTGAAATGCTCAGTTTTTCCACTCACACCTACTTTACGTCATGTAAACAGCAAATGCGCTTATGGTGCGACGCAACTGGCTCTTAAAGGGAATGGGAGATGAGACTCTGATTGGTTTATTCTCAAAACACACCTATAACTCATTAAGAAAATAAACTCAACCCTTTTAGATCATGTACCATGGCGCAAAGCGAATTTTTCCGTACTTATATAAGTAAAAATGCATTCTGACACGCCCTGAAAGTGTTTGCGCTCTGCATTTTGCGCTTTGTGCATGAACTGTCAAAATAGAGCTCTCTATCTGCATATGACCTATTTGTTTTACCTCAACTTGCAAATTTACAGTTTTTCCCAATTGTTTACACTCATTTTCTGAAAGCATGTCTCGTATTGTCTGAACTCTACACACAATTAATAAAAAAACACACACACACATTGGGCAAAACCCTTTAATTCTCCTGCAAAATGAAACTTCACATTCAAAACAATGTGATTTCTTCTCAAAATGGTATTTTGTTTTCAAATGACACACACAAACCATTCCATGGATACACATTTTTAAAAACCAGTTGATCACTGATGTGCTTAATGTATTACCACTTTTCCATTTATCATAATGACTTACTATAAGCCTTTTTTATTGGTCAGTGTTACACTCACTACAGACAAAACATAGGTCTACATAAGTGCATTGTAAAATATTTCAGAATATAGTTTTTTTTACAAAACACACAAATACACGGTAGCAAATATATCTTACTGTATTTGGTGGTTGGTGCATCAGTTACATGTTGATTGTGTCTGAAGTACAAGTAATTGTGTGTAAAAAAAAACTAAGAAAAACTGTAAGAGAATTTTGATAATTTACAATTAGAGTACATTAGGGTCTGTGTCAGATCCTAATGTACAGTTTTTCTACATTGGTTTGACTCATTTCTTGAAACAGAAATTGCATTCTAAAAATTCTAAGATCATTTGGCAAGTGAGTGTTACAGTTTAGCACAACACTATAGCTCACTTGCAAAAGCTCATACCTTTCCCAAAACAGTTCACTCATGCATCGAAACTAAATTTCCTTCTCATTTAAACAGTTAGTGCCCCTAAAATGCTTCATCCCCTTGGCATTGTGTAAGCACTGTAGGTCAAAATGTTTAGATGTTTTGTCATTACGGCACAGGACCACTAAAATATCCTTCATGTCTACCTCATAGTCTTACCCCAGTCCTTCATTGACAATGGTTACTGTACTGTTTTTGTCTAGCTAACAGAATACAATTGTGTATAAAACTGAAAAAAAGAAATAGGATTTTATGGTAAGAGTACAGTAGCTTCCAAGGTTTGACGTCACACATTGCACTCATACTGCCAAGGAAATGGTAACTTACACAAAGGAACTTCCATATACTGTAAAAAAGCAAAAAGAATAAATAGCTGTAATAAATTGTAGTCAAAAGTTACAAGGATTCACCTACTGTATGGTAATCATGGTATTAGGGTCTTGACTAATTCTGACAATTGAACAGACTATTGTGCATGTGATGACAAATACAATGAAATGATGCCGACACATTTTTGAGAGAACAACCATTAGACTAAGAATAAACAATCAGTTTAAATCAACAAGATATATTCACTTGAAAATTGTGCTAAATGTAGGCTATCTGTACTTAATCATTTGCAAAGATGTACTTAGACATTTGCAATTTGATGAAATTAATGAGAAAACCAAGTCTGTTGTGAACAATTGACAAGTGGTTTGGAGGTTTGTCCATGATGTTTTTAGAAAGCAATATCTGTTTCAAGAAATGAGCCAAACCAATGGAGAAAAACTGTAATGTATGAAAGAGAACCGTTATGCACGT
This sequence comes from Danio rerio, assembly GCF_052040795.2. NCBI lineage: Eukaryota > Metazoa > Chordata > Actinopteri > Cypriniformes > Danionidae > Danio > Danio rerio. Next base: position 26,139,104 of record NC_141041.1, on the reverse strand, counting down.
AGTATTTGCTATATGGAATTTAAAAATTTCGAAGCTCAATATCTCAAAATCATTTAGAACGCAGATAGAACCTTATAATTCCAAGTTGACGATATATTGAATTACGAGATTAACCCTTTTTTACTTTCATATGGGCCTATATTCTTTAGAATCTTTGCAAGTAATTAAAAAAAATGCAAATTGATAGCCACAGGGTCAAAACAAGGTTGTTTATGAATGGAAAGGTTACATGAGGTATTTTATTAATACGAAATAACATAAACACAAATATTTAGCATTCATTCTAAAGTGTTATGTGCTATAATTTATTACACACGTGTGTTGTTGTTGGGTCTGCTGCAGCCTTTCCGTGCATTTCCATCTGTGTAATTAGAGTAATTACAGAGTCTGAGATCCTCAGACTGCAGTCGTTTGTTGAGTAATTTAGCTGCGGTACTCACCCTCACGCTGCCCATTTGTAGACTCAAGGCATGTTCAGTTTGTAAAAGCAATGGAGTGTGTCTGTTCACACCGAGGGGTCAAAGTGGGGCTTAATAGCATTTTACCCCTCGTGGATAGATGTTGTAGCTACTTTAATGATCTTACTGCATTGGTTTTTAGTTTCTTAACCAATAACCGAAGGCAGAATAAATTTTAGCTTGAAGGTGTGTGTGTGTGTTCTTAAGGGGAAAGTCACACATGCCTGATAACTCATGAACTGCAATGATGATGCTTGCTAGTAGGTCTTGCTATCACACCGTCTGATGGAACGCTGAATAATTCATCAGAGAGCCTCCTCAGTGAATGCTTTACTTTACCATGAATCTATGTCATCTGTCTCTGCTCTTGAACTTGGACTCTTTTTTTTTTTTGCTCAAAGTACTTCACCTACCCAACCGGCAGCAGTAAAGTGACCCTCATGTATCGTTAACCATCCAAGTCTGACAGGACAGGGAGAAAAGATGCTCTGCAGAATCCCTTACCTGTCAGGTCTGTCTACGGAGAGCGACAGAGCTGTTATGCTGTTCTGAGACAAGTTGTACCCGGTCACATATTTCCCATGAGGTTTTGACTGGCAGAGAATTTGAAAGTACTGTAAAAGTGAAAGTGAGCAAGTGAGGTTGTTTTTGTGTCTCTCACCAGCTTGTAGTAATTAAAACATTCATTTTAAATACATTTAATAACATGCTTTTTAAGCTTATTTTATTGATGAAAAAGTCAATTTTACCTTTTATTAACATTTAATTTAAGTATGTCTGAGTTATTTAGGAGATTCATGAGATTCATTTTATTTTTTGGCTTAGTCCCCATAAACGTTTGATTGACATAAACAACATAACTAAAGAGAGTGGCAAACAACAGCGTGAGTGATGTTGCTCGTAAAGCGCATGTTTTTACACGATCGATCACAAACCCAGTTCGAATCCAGCGTCGGATTAACTCATTCTTCTTTTTCCCCCATTACATATTAGATTTTGCCTACTCTTCATCACGAGGAAGGCAAGTAGGAATCATCAATAATCATGTGTATTATGTTAAGCGCATTTGAGCATCACATATTATTTGCACATTTATTAACTGGAAATGTTTCCGATTCAAATCCGTCTTCAGATGGTGCTTTTATAGCAATGTGCGTGCAGTTGATCGCTCCAATTACATTGGGAAAACCAGCGATCACTGCAAATTGCGCTTTAATGTTTGGCTGGTCAACTGCATATATGGAAACCTTATATACCTGCTAGACATGTGGATGATCCCGTCCCATACAGCTGCCATTGCACAGCTCAAAGATACTTTGTAGTGTGCAATTTAACATACTTGCCTCTAGGAGTCGCCAATGGAAATAAAACAAACACACACAAGAAATGCACGTACCCCAGACATGAAGTTGGCGTGGACCTGCGCACATTCTCATATTAATTTCATCGTTTGTAAATCCAAACGTGATCGAGAAATCTGGCGTGCACAAAGTTTTTGTACGAACGCAGCGTTTATACATGAGGCCTCAGGAAAAGGACTTATTCTTAGCCATAAATGTGATATTACCAAACCTACACACAGGAGCCTGATAAAATGCTTATTTCAAGGAAAATTCCAGACGGCATTTAGAGGAATTTACATCTAAGCTCATCAAACGTTTTGTTAACATTTGTTTCTGTTTTATTTTTTATTATTATTTTTTTTTTCAATTGAAATATGTTTGTTTGATTGTTTGTTCTGATAATGATTTCCAAAAGAGTTTTTTGTTTACTCAGCTTAATTTTTGGTAGCTACAACTGACATTTTCAAAAGTTGAGTAAACAAGAAAAAATGAAATGAAAAAATTTTTTTTTGTTCATTCAACTTTAGGCGTTCCAGTTCTGCAGACAATAAATGTTCAGTTGGGCCAACTTAAAAGGTTTTGTTAGAGTAGTTCTGACAATTGGAGTAGTAGCACCTCTCCAGCGATGCGGTGGCGCAGTGGGTAGTGCTGTCGACTCACAAAAAGAAGGTCGCTGATTTGAGCCTCAGCTGGATCAGTTGGCATTTCCGTGTGGAGTTTGCATGCTCTCTCTGTGTTTGCTTGGGTTTCTTCCGGGTGCTCCGGTTTCCCCCACAGTCCAAAGACATGCGGTACAGGTGAATTGGGTAGGCTAAATTGTCCGTAGTGTATGAGTGTGTATGGATGTTTTCCAGAGATGGGTTGCAGCTGGAAGGGCATTCGCTGCGTATAACATATGGTGGATAAGTTGGCGGTTTATTCCGCTGTGGGGACCACAGATTAATAAAGAAACTAAGCTGAAAAGAAAATATATGAATGAGTTCACCTCTCCAGAAAAATAAGAATCTTATGTTAACTCAGCTAAATGTTTTTAGTATTTCTGACAAATAATTTTAGGTCAGTGCAGCTGATGTTTTTGAGTGAAGAAGAAAAACTAAAAGGAAATAAGGATTATGTTTGTTGTTGTTGTTGTACTAACTTAAAATGTTTTACAGTGAAATTATACTTAAAATATTGCATTATCGTTTAAAAATGATTTCATTATTTTTTGTGCACACACAGGTGGTCAGCTGACAAACAAACATTACAAAGACAAACATTTTTTGCTTTTCCTTTAGAATAAAATGTACTGATGACTCTGCAACTCATACATACTGTAGTAAGCATGAGAATGCAGCCCTTACCTGCAACTTTGACACCAAACACACACACTTTTACAGAGTAAATAAATTATTAATCGGTGTATTTGCTCACTCTCTGCGAGACTGTGCATGATTCAAGGCCAAAACAAGCAGAAACGTGTAAGCAAGAAAGCCCTCTCATAAGCTCGGCTTTGTCTTAAAAAGATGATTGTAAAACTGAGACAGCAGGCCAACCATCACAGCTTGAAAGAGTTTCAAAGTTCATACAGGATCCTATTAATGAATTATGACTTGAGCTTTATACGCACTGAATAGAGACAAGACAGAGCCTGACATGGAATTATACTAAAAACAAAAGCCCATTTAAAACAATAAATGCAAAAAAGGAAAGGTCAGAATAGTTTCTTACTCTAGCTTTGTAAAAATGTGATGATAATTTGAAGTGTTGTGAATATGGCTTAGCTGATGAGTAATAATTTATTCTATAAAATAATTAAAATAACTTATAGATATGTAATATTTACATTTAAAGATGACTGTAAATAGTGTTAAATAAAAACTATGGCTACTACTGATAATAATAATAATAATAATAATAATAATAATAATAATAATATAAGCATTAGCATGTTGGATTACCATGCAACCTGGCAAATAACCAACGCTTAAAGAACAAGTTCTAAAGTGAGCAATGAAGATTCTTGAAGGAGGTCTGGCATGTCATACTTACTATCCAAACTGCTCCCTCAGTGGCTTCTACTACACCAGTTATGACAAGTTGTCTAAGATCTACTGCTCTTGGAAATCCTCAAGAGGAGAGTTGTCCAGAGCACATCAGGGGTACTTCAGGGATCAGTTCTTGGTCCCCTTCTATTTTTAATTTGCTCTGCATTGCTAGAGCTCATCATCTGATTACATGGTTTCTCTTATCACTGTTATTACAACGACATGTGCTGAGCTTACTTTGTCATTTCAATCAGATGATCCAACTATAGCTGCACTAATATCACACTTCCTGGATGACAGAACAAAACTTCTAGACTTACCTGCAACTCTGGCTGTTTAACATAATTACTCCATCCAGCTAGAATCATCAGCTATTATCCCATCCAGTTCAACACTGACCTTTGATGACCAGCTGTCCTTTAAGCATCACATTGAAAACACACACACGCATGCAGGTTTGCACTATACATCATCAGAACCCCTTGCTAACTGAGCATGTCGAACTTCTTGTCCAAGCTCTTGTCACTTCTAGGCTGGACTACCGTAATGCTCTTCTTACTGGATTTTCATCTTGAACACTTAAACCTCTTCAGATAATCCAGAATATTGCAGGTCTCCTTACATCATCTGTAAGGTCCATGAGGAGGACAACACCAGCCCAAAGCCAGCACTAACAACCATGTTAGAGCACCTCTGTTACTAAGCCACATCCTATCAGAATATTCATTCATATTCAATTGGAACTCTGGGCCCCTGGCTAAACCAAATCAACTTTATTAGCCTGAATTCCATGGCAAATCCAGAAAAGCAAGAAAACAAGGTAAAGCTGTAGTTTCAAAGGAAGTCTAGTCAAGCACAAGGTCTAACATACAACTGTAGAGGTGAGGGAGAAAAAAGAATTGGGGCATGGATGAGTCATAGACCTTGATGTCTGCAGTAAAATCCTGAGAGTTTATTCCCAGCATGGGTATACGCCCCTGTCCTCACAGCTAATAGAGACCAGTGGCACATGACTATGCACCAGTTCTTCTCTGCATCAGCTTTATGGTATGACAGGTAGGGATGTCCTGATCAGGTGTTTTTGCCCTTGAGTCCGAGTCAGAGTCATGTATTGATACCAAAACCCGATCCAATACTTCTATAATACATACAAAAAGAATAAAGAAGAGCGAAGAAACTAATCCATGATGTTTCTTATTTTTTATTTAAATCATCTTCTTTTAACATTTAAAAAACTCTGTATTATTATTTGAATCCTGATCGGGAGGTACAGTCGGATTCCGATCGAGTCTGAAACCGCGTGATTGGGCACGATTTCCAATCACATGATCGGATCTGGACATCCCTAATGACAGGCCTTGGGCTCCACTGAACTCATTTTGGCCCTCCAGCTCTGCCTTCGTTGCATTTTTCTCTGGTTTTAGTAAAACATTCTGGACCTCTGGCAGCTCTATGTACACCCTGAACTTTATTAGGTTTCTCCTTTCTCAGGCACCATCTTGTACCTCGGTTCCTCTTCATCACCTTGTCCTGCCAAATCCCTGTCTCAGTACCTTAAGTGGCTCCACATTAGGCTTTGAGTCGTAAATGTTACCTTGTAACAAAGTCATTTTTGGTCTCCCAACCTTTGGCTCTGACTTCATGAGTCAGTTCCCTTAGTCAAGTTTATTTTTTAAACTAATTTTGAGAGAAGCACATGATTTTTTTTTATTAAACACGACTGGTTTCACATTAAACGATGCATAATTCACCAATCAGATGATTCCCAACTCACTATAAATAGAGAGGGTTTCTTACTACAGTCATCTTTGCCTTGACAAATCTACTCTTCCACCCCTACTCCTTCATCTTTCCCTTCATAGGGTGGCACTGTGGCCCGGTGATAAACACTGTTGCCTCAAAGCAAGAATGTCACTGGTTCAAATCCTCAACAGGCAGTTGTCGTGAGTTTACACGTCCTTCCCTTGCTCGCGTGGGTTTCCACCGTGTTCTCCAGTTGTCTCCCACATTCCAACGTGTCATAAGTGAATTGGTCAATCTAAATTAGCACTATGGTCAAGGTCTTAACCAGCAGGCTGTATAACTCTACATAGCAAGTATAATCTGCCATCAGCTCTTAACAAAGGGGGAGTTCTCAAGACCTACAGTACCTAAGCTCAAACTCCCCTCTCGACTTGCAAACTGGAGGGAGCCCCGTGCGCGAGGAACTTATGAGCTTAGGGCTCTCGTCCTGGACAGCATGCCAAACTCAATTTACTGTATATGAACTCTTGAAACGTATTTTAATGTATTTAGCGTTATTTTAACGTATTTAAAGCATTTATATGTTTATTGTCATTCACAGATTTATTGTCTTTTACGTATTACTGTCAACACTGCTAAAAGTAAATAGTTTTGTTTTTTGGAGTATGTTGTTGTATTTTGCACTGTCTGGAGCCAGCACCTAAGCTTGTCACTCCTCATAGTGCATGTGCTGCTGATGATGTGACAGTAAAAGTGATTTGATTAACAGGTTCAATCCAGAGTTACACTAAGCTCTGCTCTTAATCGTCTCTTTGCCGGATCCCCCTTGAATTGTTCTTCCAGCAGCTTCTGTGCATCTATAGCAGAGTGAAATACCCAAAGTAGGGCCCGCAGGCCAAAGTTGGCCCATTGTCACCTTTTTCTCCCACTATCGCATTGGGGTTGGGGCAGTGCCTTTTACAGAGATCGTCATTTCTAATTAGACCTAAATTAATTTGTTTATTTTGCTACAAAAAAGCAAATTGAAATCAAGTGTTTTAATTAAATATAAATGAATTTGTGTTTTTAAACTGTAAATAATATCACTCGACAAATAGAGTACTATGCAAAAGACATCGGGGAGCAAATCAAGGCAAAAGTGTAACTCCATTCTGTTGTAAATGAGATTTTCTTGTTTTTACTTTACGCCTGTGTGTGTGAGGACATGTCTGGGAAGAGGGCAGACTGTATGGGGTATATTCTGTTTTATTTTTGATGATTGGACTTTTATTTTTTTAAATTAAATCCCTGTTAGTTCCTGTTTCCCTATTCTATTTCATTTAATTTCCTTGTTTATTGTTATTCTAATAGCTATTATATCTCTTTTACATTATAATATACTATTGTGTAAAAGTTCGTATTGAGAGAGAGTGAAAGAGAAAAAGAGAAAACAGGGATAAAATCAAAACAAAAAGGAAACAAAATATGGGCAATTTAAATGACGCATTTACACTATTTTCAGATGTTTACTAAAAACACAACCCTCCTTACTTCACTTCGCTCAGTCCATCTAGCCAAGAATAATCCAGAGCATATTAGCTAAATGCAGGAACTGCTCTGCCATTGGTAAAATGGAAATAACGCTTGTGTGGGCGCAGAAAAAGAGATACACATTGATCTTTAAGTCTCTGTTGGAGTGGCCTGGTTTGTTTGATCTCTCCTACACAGTCTCTGCTTCTGTGTCTCTGGTTCACAACCATTTCACTGCAAAGCACTTTTGATTGTACGGTGTGCGAGACAGTTTGTTTTATCAAATTGTTTCATTCTTCATGAGCTGTTATGTAACCTTGTGAGAGCGGCCTCTTTTATGAAACATGTGTTGAATGGAAAGAAACATACAGTATATCAGATGTGAGTATCGCAGTCATTGGAAAAATATGTTTAATATTAGCATTAAATCTTAATGTATTATTTTATTTGATTCATTATAATAGTATATACTATAATAGTAACGCTGTTGAATTTTATGTATGCATATAAAGCATGCATTATATTATATTATAATATATTATATTATATTATATTATATTATATTATATTATATTATATTATATTATATTATATTATATTTTGTTATGTTATGTTATGTTATGTTATATTATATTATTATATTATATTACATTATATTATATTATATTATATTATATTATATTATAATATATTATGTTTTATTATTATATTATATTATATTATATTATACTATATTATATTATATTATATTATACTATGTTATATTATATTTTATTATATTATATTATGTTATATTATATTATATTATATTATATTTTTATATTATATTATACTATATTATACTATATGATATTATATTATACTATATTTTATTATTATATTATATTATATTATATTATATTATATTATATTATATTATATTATATTATATTATATTATATTATATTATATTATATTATATTATATTATATTATATTATATTATATTATATCAGGGATTCTCAACCGTTGTGCCACGGCCCACTAGTGGGCCTCAGTGATCCTACAGGTGGGCCGCAAGATAGCTTAAAATTAACTCTCAATATTATACTATAATTTTTGGCTTTATTATTAATATGCTATATTAAAATGATTAAAGTAATACACTTTCCCCTGTTCGCTGATGGATTGGCGCAAAAACAGCCTCATAATCACGTCTGCAGCTAGTACACGGAAGTATCTTTGTGGGAACCATTTAACTATTTAATATATCCGCATAGTTATCAATGTCCTGTGAGTGTGTTATAATGGACGCGCGTCCATATAGGATCTAGCGAGCCTCAATTGTGTTTTTGCCATAGAATGTAAAATAAACTTGCATATGAGCTTCAGACATGCTCTGGCAGAGCTGTTGACTATTCCGGCTAGCGATCTCCCAATAATATCCAGCTGCAAACTCGACCGCCATCAGATTGACGCGTTTCAGCAGATTTAGGGTGTTTTACTGTATTTTACATTTGTCCATATATGTCAGACAAGTGGGCCTTCAAATATTGATCAGAGAAAAAAGTGAAAAAAGTTGAGAATCACTGCATTATTACATTATTTTATTTTATATTATATTATATTATATTATATTATATTATATTATATTATATTATATTATATTATATTATATTATATTATATTATATTATATTATATTATTATTACATTTTATTATTACATTTTATTATAGATATTACATTTATTATAGTTATTTTTGTAATAATAATATATAAAGATGTATTTAATGTATGCTTATGCTAAAACTTAAATTACAAATATTTTTTAAATGATTATGTTTTAAATTGTATGTTATGTTTATGTTTATAATTATGTACTAATTATGTTAATATTAATATTAATATTTATCAGTACTTATTGTAATTCTCATAGCATGTCAGTGAGATGATTTTCTCTATGATAATGAGATTTGTTCATTTGAATCTCATTGGTGATGCTATTACCTCTCTCCACAGGTGAGTGATGGCAGTCTGACACTGGTTTCCATCAGCCGTGAGGATAGGGGTGCGTACACATGCCGGGCATACAGCGAACAAGGAGAGGCAGTTCACACCACACGCCTGCTCGTCCAAGGTACCACTTCTCCATTTCTCCATCACTTTACAGTTGGCTGTTAATTGAACAGCATCACGGTCACGTTGTCAGATTGTGCTGTGCTGTTTTGTTTAGCAGTCCTCTGTGTGTTTATGTTCGTGTGTATGTGTGTGTGTGTAAAATCATGCTTGCAAAACTGCATGCTGCATGGCACCCATGCTGCAGAGCTACAGAGATAATTGGACTCCATATGTTGGCTGTCTGGTACAGTATAAAGCAGTAATGGGTTCGCTGTCAGATAGACTTTTCACAATAGTACAGCCAAAGAAGCTTTATTCCAGTTGGGGTGGTTAATCTGCTCTGTGTCTGCTTGCTTGGAACCTAATCATGCACTTTTATTATGAATTTGCTAACATTGCATGTTTCAATGAAAGCAGTTTAACCAAAGCTTGAGTGCATGGAGAATTATAAATATACTCTGCTTGTAAAGATATTTGTACAAAAACAAGTGATGTTAAAATTAGATTTCAGTGAACGGATTTCTAGAAATGTACTCTTTATTAACCTCTTTCACAACAATAAAGCACCATTTTCTATTTTTGTCTCATCAAATGCCAATCAAACCAGTATCAAACTAACTTGCATTTAGTTTTAACTGATTATTTTATTATTCTAAACAATTATAAACAGTTTTATTCTTTTAACACACTGTATTGAATAATTTTGGTTGAATGAATTTAATGATGGGCATTTGATGCTGTTAATTATGACGCTAACTGAATAAGAAGACAACCAGTGTTGATTTGCAGTTGATGAAGGGGTATATTTGTGTGCAAGTTTAATAAAAAAAAAATTGGTATAAATAGGATTGTTTATGTCAAAATTTGAATTGTTCCTTCAATAATGAGAATTTTTCTAACAACCTATAATAAACCATATCATTATTGAAAGAAAGTTTCTCATTATTATGGAAAAGAATGTTATTTATACAAGTCATAGATATTACATTTGTTTTCTAAGGGTTATTATGAGACTAACATTAGATATTTTTTTATTATTTTGACATTGTAAGCTTTTATTATGAGTTTCTTGTTATTATGTTGCGCTGAGATAATATAATGATAAATGTCCTCTAAATAATTAGATATTAAATAACAACGATCCCAATGTTTTTCTTTATTATTACAGTATTTGCAGTGTCTGCAGCAAAGACTTCCATGTATAGACCCCTTATGGAATTATCTGAAAAGGTCATAAGCCAGACACATTATTGCACAGTGCTGTCATGCTCTTTTTGAAAGATGTAATATACTGTAAGTTCCAATATATGTCTGTAAAGCATCAGCTCAAAATATGTCAGGGATCATTTATTAAACTGTGTTGTAAAGGATCCTTGTGAAGTGGAAGCAAAAGCTGTTTTTGTGTGTTTCTTTAAATGCAAATGAGCTGCAGTTCTCCAGCTCTTTCCCAGAAGATGGCAGTTTGTTTACTCTTGTCTCATTTACTCTTTCAAAATAAAAAAAAAAACTAAATATTGAAATGTTCTTTATGTAATGAGTCAGCGTACAACAGAGTTGATGATCAGAAATGGAGTTTGTTAAGAGAGTTGTCAGGCAGGCAAAAGGTCAAAAAAGGGACTGACAGAAGCATGCAGATAAACCAAAAGCTCGATCAGAGTAAAGGCAAATGGCAGAGACAGGCAGGAAAACAACATAAAACAATAAACAAAGCAAAGGTCAAGAAACACAGAAGGTAGGGATAACTGACGCGAAACTGGCATTTCGACACCGTGTCGAGATCCTAAGCGCATGTATTTCAAAACACTCCACTGAAGTATTATCTAAAACACCAGGTCATGTAACTAAAATTTTTTGAAGCACCCAGGTCACGTGACTAAAGCAATTCAAAGCATCAGTATCCTTTAAGGTACAATATAGACCCTATAGGTATTAATATATAGCTTATATATACTGTACCAATATTGACCCTTTAGTAACCTTGTACCCTTTAGGACACAAAAATGCACCTTGAAAATGGCACCATCCTAGTGACACCATTTGAACCTTTATTTTTGAGAGTGCATAATGGTCATGACAATCCAAACTGTAAGAATTGGCATTTTAATAACACCATCTCATCACAAAAAGGAAAGAAAATTCTGAGTAGGTTTTAATAACACTCCATAGCTGGCATATAAATGTGCTGAAAAATCTGAAGACACCAGATTTTGTAGACAAGTTGGTGTGTGCTAGTGTGGGTGTCCTAAATGTGAATGTGCACAGTCTGTGTCTGCAGGCTTTCCCCACAGAAGAGCCCTCTTTTTACACTGGCACTGCCAACTGAAGACTTGCCCACTGTGGGTGGTTGAGTGAGATCTTTTGGTCGCTCTCTACAGATTCTTACTCTGTATTAATTCATGTCATTTTAGACAGAGAGGATCAAATGAGGTGGCTGATCCAAATATATGAAATACAGTCATACCTACAATAACCCATACACTACCAGACAAAAGTCTTGTTGCCTATCCAAGTTTTAGGAACAAGAAGTAATAACCTGACTTGTAGTTGACCATTTAAAATCTGAAGTGGCTTATATAAAAAGCCAAATACCTCTGGACTATGCTTATTTTACCAAAATAACATAGGATCATACCTTGATTTGTAATTATTTTAATTAGGTCTAACTTTGCTTGGACAATAGTCCTGTCACCTAACAGAAATAATGTACAGCATAGAATATAATGTCATGCTGCAGTGGAAAAATAATTAATATTGTGCATGACTCCCATGAGATTGGAGGACTGCATTCATACATCTCTGCAATGACTCAAATAACCTATCAATAAAGACATCTGGAATGGCAAAGAAAGCGTTCTTGCAGGACTCCCAGCATTTATCAAGATTCTTTTGATTCGTCTTCAATGCCTTCTCCTTCATTTTACCACAGACATGTTCAATAATTTTCAAATCTGGTGACTGGGCTGGCCAATCCTGGAGCACCTTGACCTTCTTTACTTTGAGGAAATTTGATGTGAAGGCTAAAGTATGAGAAGGAGAAGCACAAATGTCTTGATACCTCAGGCTGTTGTTGCCATCCACTCTGCAGATCTTTTGCACCCCACAATACTGAATGTAACCCCAAACCATGATTTTTCCTTCACCAAACTTGACTGATTTCTGTGAGAATCTTGGGTCCATGTGGGTTCCAATAGGTCTTCTGCAGTATGTGTGATGATTGGGATGCAGTTCAACAGATGATTTATCAGAAAAATCTACCTTCTGCCACTTTTCTAAATGATCAACTAGAAGTCAAGTTATTATTTGTTGCTCTTACAACTGAGATCAACAACAAGACTTTTGTCAGGTAGTGTACACTACTGGTTAAAAGTCTGGAATAATTAAAGATAACCAAGACCTTTCATTTTGTTTTATGTTATATGTGTTTTGTTTTGCCACCGAAGGAATGCATTTATTAATAATAATTATTAAAAAAATTAATTAAATTACTGAATATTTAATCAAGTTTTAAAAAAAATGTAAAAGAAAAAAGATTATATTGTTTTTAATTAAGTTAATAACTTAATAATTGAGTTAAATTGATTGAAACTGTAACTTTTTAACCAGTTTTTTACCAAGTGCATTCTTGGTAAACATACACTGTAAAAATGCTCATTAAGTAGTTTGAAACAAACACTCACTATTAAAATTTTGGACTGCTGCTATATTTTAACACTTAATTCAGTTTGTACACCATCATAAATGGGGTATTGATTGAGTGCGACATTCATTGTGCATTCACTCCACCATCGATTGAGATTGTCTAACAGTTGTTGAATGCAAATGACCAAATGTCAGAACGAAAATCTCCATGATTGAAAACAGTTATCTCAAATCTTTTCTCCACCACTGCACACTTTGACCTTGAACAGAATGGAGATTGCTATATGCTCCAATAGGATGAGATTTGTCCCGATATGTAATTCTGATTTATTATGTGTCTCTTTTTCTATTTCAGGACCCCCATTTATTGTCTCACCGCCAGAGAACATAACCGTAAACATTTCCCAGGATGCATTCTTCACTTGTCAGGCCGAGGCTTACCCTGGCAACCTAACATACACCTGGTTCTGGGAGGAAGATAACGTCTTCTTCAAGAAGTAAAGTTATGATCGGGTTCATTACTGTACCATTCCCCCACTGTCCTGTGTCCATGTGGAGTTTGTCACAGTCCATGTAGTTTCGTCATCATCATTGAGGCATCAGTGAGTTTGCCATTAGGGACTCTGGGCATTGTGATACTGTTGTAGGTTTTGGTCAAACATTTGTTTTGTTGCATTTTTAAATGTCCTGTTGTCCAGTTTTAATGCATAGTTGTAGATGGAACATTTTAGAGTCCTTCTTGTCAACTGAACTCACAATTAGTAAATAATTAATTGATATTGGTATAAACTATCATTCAAAAGTTTTCATTCTGGAGGAATTTGTCAAATGATCAAAAGTGACATTATATAGTTACAAATTTTTTTTTTTTCCTAAACAGAAATATGACATACAACATGAAAAATATATGCAAAATGACATACTTTATATTTTCTGATTTTTCACAAGTTCATATTTGGATTTCACTTAAATTAAATCTTTCATATGCAAATATGCAACATCTATTTCAAAATATTGCAAAAATGGCCTCTTTCAGATACAGTATATACTGTATATACACTCACCGGCCACTTTATTTGTTACATCTTCTAGTACCGGATCGGACCCACTTTTGCCTTTAGAACTGCCTTAATCCTTCATGGCCTCATGGCCTACATGGTCAGCAATAATACTCAGGTAGGCTGTTGCGTTGACATGATGCTAAAAGGGTACTAACGGGCCCAAAGTGTGCCATGAAAATATCCCCCATATCATTACACCACCACCACCACCACCAACCTAAATCATTTATACAAGGCAGGATGGATCCATGATCTCATGTTGTTGACGCCAAATTCTGACCTTACCATCCAAATGTCATAGCAGAAAGCAAGACCAGCAGTTTCTGAAATACTCAGACTAGCTTAACTGACATCAACAACCATGCCACGTTTAAAGTCACTTAAATCACCTTTCTTCCCCATTCTGATGCTCGATTTGAACTGCAGCAGATTGTCTTGACCATGTCTACATGCCTAAATGCATTGAGTTGCTGCCATGTGATTAGCTGATTAGAAATTTATGTTAACGAGCAGTTGGACAGGTGTACCTAATAAATGACCTGTGAGTGTTTCAAGCGTTTGAATGACTTAAGTTGCGGTCACACTGAGCTTTTCCTCCCCTAGACTTCCATTCATACGCACGCGAATACGTCAGACCGGAAACGCGGGGTCATGTGTCAAGTTTCGCAAGTTGCTGCACTGCAAAGTTCAAGCTTGGTGAACTCTGACCTGCGAAATCGCATCACTCTACTGCGTGAGAACAATCGAGGATCAAAACATGATATCTCTGGACAGAAATTGAAAACATGGAGCAATCGCTCGCTTTTAAAAATGTTTAAAAAGCTTGTTTATTCCCAGAATATCGCATGCTCAAACTCTAATGTGATCGCAGCTAAATATGAACATAAATGTTCAAATGTATTAGCTATCAATTTATATACAGTATATGTAATATATTTCTTAAATATATTTTATTTTGCAATCATTTAATATGTAAAATCCAAATATGACTTTGTATGTATGTGTCAATTGCATATATTACCTAATCAGCCAATTAGAAATATTTCTCAAGGATCAATAATAATTATTAATGCTGAGAAGTCAGCTTTACCATCACATCAATACAATGCATTTTAAAATAGTATATTCAAATAAAAAATTGCCCTTGTTACTGTGTTTTTGGTTAAATCGATGCAGATTTGGTGAGACTTCCATCGAAAACAAAATACCCACTGGTAGTTTAAATCGTTACATTTTCATTTTAAATTCCGTGTCAATTGTGTTGTGTAAATTAAATATGCATATTATATTTAATGTAGAAAATAATTTTTTTGCAATCATAGAATCATAAAATCTCTCAGAAGTGTCATTGTATCATTGTGTCAAATGCACATCAGATCCTCTATTTATTTTTCACTTATCCTGTGTGCTTGTATGAATGTTCTAAAGATCTGAATGTAATGTGCAGCACCAACTATTTCAAATAATCACTTGATAGGTGCATAATATACCGGCGCATTATAACGAAATGGACTGATAAATGGAATTTTTAATAATGTTATCAGCACAATAACAAAATGAAGTTGATATCTTTAGAACAATTAAATTCTGTAATATTTACATTGGTTGAACTACACATGCTTGCAGCTGACCACTAGATTTTTGGTGAAGTCACATAAGGAGATTTGCATTTTATAATTACTAGCTATTGTTGCTTTTTTCAGTTCTTGGAAAAAAGGAAAACAGACTTGGATTCTCCAACTGCACTTTTTTTTGTTTCTGCATTATTTACATGTCAGACAATAGATTTTATGTTTAAAAAACACACAAAAATGAATAGTTTGAGATTGAAGCTTAGAGCAGGGGTGCCCAAACTTTTTCCTGTAAAGCTCAAAAAAGCAAACTGATTAAGGGCTGCGGGGCGAACATATACCAAAGTGTATATAATAAATTTGGCATGGGAAATTTCTTAATTATTCTAAAATGTTTAACAATAACTAAAAATTTTTACTTTAAATCTTATTAACTTATGCAGAATTATTTTAAGATGTTATAATGAACTTATTACAGTAAAAACATAAACACCAATTGAGCTGCTCCTGCATTTAACTTTATCAACCTTTATTTACTTCTACCGCTATCTGTCAAGGGACAGTATTTACATATTTCCAAGTCTGATTCATGTACAACATTTGATTATATAATTTAATTTCAGGTGGCTTTTTTGTATCTCGGCAATAAAACAAAGAAATAAAAGGTTATGTTAAATTTAAAATGGCAATCTTTGTCAAAGGCAAGCTGAAGTCAGAATTATTAGCCGCCCTGAATTATTAGCTCCCCTGTTTATTTCCCCCCTCCCCAATTTTTATTTAATTTTTGTTTATTTTTTTATAACATTTCTAAACATAATAGTTTTAATAAGTCATTTCTAATAACTGATTTATTTTATCTTTTCCCTGATGACAGTAAATAATATTTGACTAGATATTTTTCAAGACACTTCTATACAGCTTAAAGTTTCATTTTAAGTCTTAACTAGGTTAATTAGGTTAACTAGGCAGGTTAGGGTAATTAAACAAGTTATTGTATACCAATGATTTATTCTGTAGACTATCAAAAAATATATAGCTTAAAGCGGCTAAAAAATGTGACCTTAGAATTGTTTTAAAAAAATAAAAAATTCTTTTGTTTTATTCTGTGAAACAAAACAAATACGACTTTCTCCAGAAGAAAAAAAAAATTATTTGACATACTGTGAAAAAGTCCTCGCTCTGTTAAACATCATTTATAAATATTTAAAAAGGAAAAAAAAATGCAAAGGGGGGCTAATAATTCTGACTTCAACTGTATATATAAATATTTATAATTATCTTTTTGTATAAAAATGAAGTTGAATTAATGTTAACAGGTTCAAAAGAAGCATGTATAATTGAACCTTTGACCAGACCACTTCGAGTTCAAATGCATTTAATAACAAATGCATATTTAGCAGTATGGTTTTTAATGGGGTTTCTCTCTTCATGCTTACTATCGCATACAACTATTCTGCATTAACCCCGGAACTATAAGCTTGCTAAATACAGGAGATGAAGATTTAATTGAGTTGTATCATGAGGACATTGCGATAGAATGCATTGCTGAAGCATGCTGTGGAGGATTTCTGTTCTTCGGCAAAGACTAGTGCTTGGCGCTTGGTAGTCTGAAACGAGTGATGACAGTCAGGAACTGCACAAATATATTTAAATATATTTAAACTTTTAAATGGGTTTGCAAGCAGTTTAACTGTACTTACTGAGCTGTGTGCCACCTATATCTGTTCTAATAGAATGACAGTGGTTGGAGCAGATAGTCATGCCCTGACTGAACTATCACTGTGCTTGATAATAACCTCACACTAAACCTTCTACTGTATAAAGAAAACTCGTGTTTTTAATTCCAGAACACAACAGTTGCACTTAACATCCATATTCACACCTCTGGGATTACACATACATGTGAAAATATGTGAAAGTGTGAATGCTAAACATAGAAACTCTTTAAAGAAACACCAACTGATTACAGTTGACTGCAGCATTAGCATAGTGCTAAGGTAAACACATCACAGCCTAGTTTTCTAAATGAACACATACTGAAAATAGTGTGTCCTCTGTGTTAACCTTGAACAGGAAAAAGCACAAAGTAAATGACCACTATCATAAACTATAACTGTAGCCTGACTGTCGAGGCTCTTGGGTTCTCATGGCTGGCTCTTTTTCTTGTCTCCCTATGACAAGAATATCCAGTGACATGGTGCTTGTGTCATCATGCGCTCCACTAGCACTGATTATAAGCAGGGGCCCTGAGCCATTCAAGATGCCCTCATGCGTGGCCAGTACACTCTATAGAAAAGGGATAATATGCTTTTTTTCTTTTTCAAATCGAGGCTCTGTGCAACAGGACAGGTGGAAAAATAGAGGCCACACAGTCATTTTGTCCACTGGAGCGATTTTCTTTTTCTTTTTTTTCTGATCTCGGCCTGGGACGCTCCATCTGTTCATGTTGAAAGAAAATATAATTCATGAGGCATACATATTATGAGGATAATAATATATATACAATTGAAATCAGAATTATTAGCGCTCCTAAATTCTCACCCCCTGTATATTTTTTCAACCCATTTCTAAACATAATAGTTTTAATAACTCATTATTTCTAATACCTGATTTCTTTTATTCTTCCCATGATGACAGGACATCGTATTTTACTAAATAATTTCCAAGATACTATTATTCAGCTTAAAGTGTAATTAAAAGCTCAACTATGTTCATTGTATAATAAAGGTTTATTCTGTAGACAATAAAAAAAAACATTTTGCAACATAGTATTATTCTACTCCAATTAAAACAAATAATGCCTCACCCTAGCAGCGGCTTTGTGACTGCCTGTCGATTAGTCAGACCAACTAAGGTCACAAGTTGCTTCATTACTATCATAGTTTGTTGATTTTGTGTTTCATAAATTCGTCGTTCCTTGACTTGAACACAGGCACGTGCACACATAGAGCTCAACCTGTGCAGTGCACATGCCCTTTCTAGTCTTGGATAGAAAGTGCCCTCCCAAAATGATCTGAATTGCCCCCGTGACTATATGACATGGGTCTGTTGATTAGAACATTTTTGCAGTGGTTTGAATGTGTAATTAAATTAAAGTAGACTTTTTTTTTTATTATTAAAAAACATTATAGTATATAGTAATTATTATTATTATTATTATTATTATTATTACTAAGTAGGATTTTTATTCTTAATAAATACCCTACTGTAAATTACAACCATTAACGATTTGTATGATTTATACATACAAATAAAATACATGTTAGCCAAGAGATTTTATGATATAGAATACAAAAGGGAATATTCTCAATATTATTTGTAAAGGAAGCATAGGCCCTATATGTGCTATTTACATATATTTCAGTTTATATGAAAAACAAGTACATGTTTTTATCAAAACTAATATTGGAATTTTTTTTAAATGTGTGTGTGTAAAAAAAAATTTGCACAAAAAGTATGGGGGTTTAGAGAATAAAGGCTTTTGTTTTGCACTCCTTTATTTCAGACACCGCGAGAATCAGATTCTCTCCCATGATACACGACTAAGCTGAGAATTCTGTGCATCTGCCACAAAGGGGCATATTCTGACAGTCATGTCTGAATATCATGTCCGCAGCGAATGCCCTTCCAGCTGCAACCCACCACTGGGAAACATCCAAACACACTTGTTCACACACATACACTACAGACAATTTAGCTTACCCAGTTCACCTGTACCACATTTGAACTTGTGGGGGAAACCGGTACACCCGGAGGAAACCCATGCGAACATGAAAACTCCACACAGAAACGCCAACTGACCCAGCTGAGGCTCGAACCAGCGACCTTTTTGCTGTGAGGCGAACATGCTACCCACTGCACCACCGTGCAGCCATAACTAAAAACTTAATATATAAAATAAAAAATAATATCTTTAATTACTTTTATTTAATGTTTCCAATGCAAATCCAATTAGATCCACTTAATTGGCAAGTCTCTCATATAATATACAGTATCTACCAAACTGTATTGTAAATAAATTGCATAAACATTTTCTTATTTGTTAATAATGTTACTAAAATTAATTTAAAAAATTTAATATGTATAAGTTTACACACATTTACACAAGTACAAAATAGTCTCAATGATGGACTAAAAATCTGCAGAAATCTGTGGATTTCTGCGCACGTTCTACACAACGTTATTAGACATTAATATTAGGTTAGATTTATTTCACCAGCATCTAAGGACAATGTTATTTTGACATCCAATAAAGACGTAAAATTATGTTGATATTTCGTTGATTTTAGGTTGTGTTGGAAAGTGACCAAAATCCAACGTCGAGCCAACATCTTAAACCAACGTTATATTGACATCAAATACTAATATTTTTTTTGTCATGTATGGCAGCCAAAATTCAATGTCTGAAAGGCGTCATATTGACAATGTCAACACAAAGTCAAGCTGTAACAACATTAGGCATTGATATTTTGTTGTTTTTAGGTTGCGTTGGAATGTAACAATGTCCGACATTCGACATTGACGTTGGCCTGGTGTTGGGTTTTGATGTCAACACAATTTTCATGTGTTTCAATGTCCCATGACGTTGAGGTATGTCAATCAAACGTCATGTTGACATCCTGTGCCTGCCGGGAAGTCTCACCAATGATGCTTTTAGTGATGAAATACATTACACATGATAAGATGGGGAAATACTACAACTAAAAAACTTTTGGCAAACCAAACCGTAAGTTATAGAGATAATGTAACTATGGGGATTATCATCATTAACAGTGTGCTACAGATGCTAACTCATCTCCCTTTTTTTCTTTTCTTCTTCTTTGTCAATCTGGCTTTCTCTCTGTGCAGTGATCTGAAGCGCAGAGTGAGTATTCTGATCGATGGTTCACTCATCATCTCCCAGGTGAAACCAGAGGATGCTGGGAAATACACCTGCAGTCCGAGTAACAGCCTCGGCCGCCCACCTTCAGCATCAGCGTACCTGACAGTGCATTGTGAGTCAGTCACTTCACTATTGTCGTTCATTTCGAAGCATTTCTCCTTCCCTGGTGCTTCTTAAAACGGTCTGCATTGTGCTGTGCAGATGCTGAAATAAACTTTGCTGTGTAGGCGAGAAACCGTCAGAGTATATCGATTTGGTATTTTTAGTTCTTGTCAATAAGTCCTGCTGATCATACGGTGGGAATCTGAGAATGAAACTGTAGGCACTTCTGTTTTGTTGAGTATGATGGTTGAGGTTTAGCATCATTTATTGCAGGGGTCACCAATCTCGGTCCTGGAGGGCCAGTGTCCCTTCAGGGTTAAGCTCCAGCTTGCCTCAACATACCTGTCTGAATGTTTCAAGTAAATCCAGTAGCTTGTTCAGGTGTGTTTGATTAGAGTTGGAGCTAAAATCTGTAGGGCACCGGCCCTCCAGGAACAAGTTTGGTGACCCCTGATTTAATGCTTCTGAAATCAGGAACATTTGATATTTTGCACAGTAAACAAATGGTTAAATTAAAGAATATCCTAATGTCATAATTTTCATTTGTTTATAAGTAAACAAACAAAAATAACTTTAGTTAGTTTGGTTAAAAATAAACTAATGAATGATTAAATAAAATAAATTACATAAAATAAAATGTCCTTTTAAATTAATATTTTATGAAGAAACATACAGTACAATGGATATATAAATGTTAAATTAGATAATGAATAAATCAACAAACCTTTTTTCTAAAAAAAATCTAATTTGTAATGAATTAATGTAATTGTTCCAATTAAATTAATTATTATAAAAAATTAGACGTCTAACAATATGTGATTAATTATTGAAATCTTGTGTAAACAAATAAATGACAAAATAAAAATAGATTAACTAATAAAAAAAAATCACAAATCAAAAAACTAATAAATAAATAAAGGTATGAATGAAGTATTAACAATATGATTTTTGTTTATTTTTTAAACAAACTAATAAATAATAATTCTAGTTTCTAGGTTTAAATTACGTTAAGAGTTTTTCTCAGTCACTTTGGTACATTTCTCAGATCAGAACTAAAATTTGCAAAACAGTAAGTTTATTCTCAAAACAACATGTACAAATAGCAAAACAGCATGGGTTTACCTGCAAAAGCTAGTCTCTGACTCAAAATCCTTTGTTCATCTCTCAAAACTAAATTTCTGTGTCAATAAATGTCATTGTGCATGGATGAGACTTACTTACTTAGTCAAGTTGTCAATATAACAGTGTACTCTGGAGAATTGTTCTGACTTTTTAAATTTTTTTTGCGATTTGTACTGTAATTTGTTGCCAGATCATGTCATTGTGATATAGAAAGGAGAAGACACCACTGCATAACACAAAGAAAAAACTAAACAAAAGTAGAAATGTTAGCATAAGACCTTTGAGATCAACCTTCATTAGAAAAACTCAAAAATCACCTGGGAGAAATGTACCAATTCTTGACAAATTCAGAACAAAACATCGAAAAACGCACTATGACGAAATAATAAGACAACTTGTTTAGCCTTGTTAAGCCAAACTTATGCCATGAACAAATGATTTAATGTTGTGGGTGGTGAGATTATTCAACAGAGACCAAAATTATACATTTTGATCAACCTGACATGAGCATTTGATAACGTAGGACACAGAAGAGAACTGCACATAATCATTTGCAGGGATGTACCAAAGCATTTGCAGCTTGTTCAAAGTCATGAAAAACTGCTTTTTTAATGTGCACAAGTGACACAATAATCTGAATGTTGAACTGTTAGTTTTGAGAATTTCAACTCTGATCTGAGAAATGTATCAAAGCCACTGAGAAAATTGTAAATAAATAATAAAAACATTTAATTCTCTCAGATGTTCCTCAGCCTACAGTAAATAATACAGTATAACATAAAACCCCTGGTTTAACTGGTTTTCAATACATATTCTAAATAAATATGTCTTTTATTAAATTCCATACCTTGACAACCTTTAACTGTAGCAGTTTTATTTTAAATGCAGCAGAAATTCCTAGTTGCCTTGTGTATTATGTAACATCACACATGATGTAATAGAGCAGGAATTTTCCTTCATCCTCAAATCTGTGACATTGGTCTCACTGGATTGAGCGTGAAAATGAACCAACACAAGGGCACAGATTATGCCTTTTTATCACGCGCCAGATTTCACATCAAATCACATACAGTACACTGGATAGCGGCTTTTCCTTACAGTATGATCTTTTATAATTGATAAAAAAGGGTTACTGAAGTCTCCCAGCGTATTCAACACATAGACCACGAGCAATAGTTTGAACTGCTGCTGTTGGGCAGCCTGACACTTTCTATTTGCAGCCCAGAGATTGGAATGGCCTTCTGTCCTGGGAGTCTGGAGCCGAATTGAAACGGTGACCTTGAGTCAGTAAGCTAGCAGATCACTCAGCCATGGCTCACTTTCTTTACGCTGATAGATTGATGCAAAGAATCTTGCTTTTTTTTAGTAAATCAACCCTAAGCATGCCATATTTGCCAGTAATAGAGCAAGATCTGAGTGCTGGAAAAGTTGCTCTGGTAATAAATGCAATAGATATTTTGAATTCCCTTTTCTCGGAGGAAGCAGAGCAGTCTGTGTTGGACTCGGTCGAAGGGATTACATCATAGCAGAATTCCCAGACTGCAGGAAATTTCAGCTGTCTCTCTTTGAAAGCATCTCATGTATTCTGGCTGTCTGTGTGTGTAGCGAGCAGAGGCGCAGAGAAAGACTGTTTGACAGTAAGTGTGAAAAAGAGAGGTGGGGGTGTGTAAAGGATGACATCATCGTGTGTGGAAACCCTCTTCTCTGCAGTGACGTCACCTGCAGACGCTTTGGCAAGCTGGTAGTGTGGACGCTGGCGGCCTCGTTAGACGGCTGGAGGCATTGCAGGTCCCTCCTCTTCTTTTTTTTATTCGCATTTCTAGTCTTCAAAACACACTTGTATTTTGCTCTTTTGGTGTGTGTTTATGTGTGTGTGTAAATTTTGAGGAATTGAAAACCATCAGCATACAATCTAAAAAAGGGCTGGGATGTTGTAAACATTTCCAGCCATAGTCCTAATGTGCACCCTTTATTTTTTTTATTTATTTACTTTTTTGTATATCTTCTTTTCTAATTGGCAGTTCATTTCTCTGGGATTTCTCAGGGACTAAGCCATAGTGTAGTGTGTGAGTCAGTGAAAACAACAAAAAAGAATACTTTTTTTTTTTAATAGGGTGACAAGGGGACTTATGGTTAGCACTTTCACCTCAGAGCAAAAAGGTCGCTAGTTCATGTCCCGGCTGGGTCAGTTGGCATTTCTTTGTAGAGTTTGCATGTTCTCCCTGTGTTCGCATGGGTTTCCTCTGGGTGCTCTTGTTTCCCCCACAGTCCAAAGACATGCGCTATAGGTGAACTGAATAGACTAAATTGGCCGTAGTGTATGTGTGTGAATGTGAGTGTGAGGGGGGTTCCACACCACCACCAGTGTGCAGCATCCACTTGGAGCCACAGGACAACAGTGCCAGTGCGCTTACCACACACCGGCTATAGGGGGAGTAGATAGACAGTGATAGAGCCAATTCAGTGGATGGGGATGATTGGGAGGTCAGTAAGGGCCGATGGAGGGAATTTGGTCAGGACACCGGGGGTTACACCCCTACTCTCCACAAGAAGCGCAATGGGATTTTTAATGACCACAGAGAATCAAGACCTCAGTTTAACGTCTCATCCGAAAGACGGGGTTGCAACTAAAAGGGCATCCGCGGTGTAAAAGATGTTCTGGTTAGGTTGGCGGTTCATTCCGTTGTGGTGACCCATGATTAATAAAGGGACTAAGCGGAAGGAAAATGAATGAATGAATTTTTAAAATTAAATCTTTATCCGATTTGACTGCTGGACTGCTCCATTTAGAGTGAGGGACACCATTGCATGGATGTTTTAAGTGCATTAAAATTTGAGTTGTTAGACCCTCACCATACAAAATATGATAGAATTAAAAACCTAAATAATTTGTAGGTATAATTTATACTTTTAGGTATTTATTAGGGGCCCCCAAATTTCCTTTGGCCCTAAGTGGCTGACTGCTTACCTCACTTATTGGTTAAATACATCCCTTGTGGCAATCCCTGATAAATAAGGGACTAAGCCAAAAGATAATGACTGAATGAATGAATGAATGAATGAATGAATGAATGAATGAATGAATGAATGAATGAATGAATGATGTAACTTAAAGTTAACAGCTGGGCCACACTTTATTTTAAGGTGCAGTTCTAACTATTAATAAACCATAAACTATGACTTTTAGCTCAATTACTAACTCCTAATTTTCTTAATATTAGTAGTTATCAAGGTAATATACCTTTAAAATTAGGGATATATATCAAGAATATAGAGTTCTTAATTAATTACTAATAAATAGCTAATATCTTGATAATAATTTAATGTAATGTGTGCATTTATATAGGGCATTACCGTGTATGGCCATACACACAAAGCGCTTCACAATCATGAGACAGGTCTTCCCACTCCACCCCCAGTGCAGCATCCACTTGTATGATGCGACGGCAGCCACAGGACAATGGCGCTAATGCACTCACCACACACCAGCTATCGGTGTGGTGGAAAGACAGTGATATTGTGAATTTGGTGGATGGGAAGAGTTGGGAGGCCATGATGGGTAAGGGACAGTGAAGGGAATTTGGCCAGAACACATAATATTATGAGAAGTGCCATGGGATTTTTAATGACCAAAGAGAGTCAGGACCTCAGTTTAACGTCTCATCCGAAAGACTGCACTCACTGACAGTACAGTGTCCGCTTTACTATACTGGGGCATTAGGACTCACACAGACCACAACTTGAGTGTCCCATGTTAGCGTCACTAACAGCAACATAGTTTTCAAATGTGGTCTCTCATCCAGGTACAGACCAGGCTCAGTCCTGCTTAGCTTCAGTGAGTAACCAGTCTTGGGCTGCAGGGTGATATGGCTGTAATGATAGGCCGGTAATCCACAAATTAATTGTGAGAACTGCCGGTATACCAAAGTGTTACTTAAAAGTGAAATTTAAAGGTGACTGTATGTGTAAAACAGATACAGATGTGTAATACAGATAATACAGATGTTACCTGTTTGGATACAGATACAGATGTGTAATACAGATAATACAGATGTTACCTGTTTGGATACAGATACAGATACAGATACAGATGTGTAATACAGATAATACAGATGTTACCTGTTTGGATACAGATACAGATACAGATACGGATGTGTAATACAGATAATACAGATGTTACCTGTTTGGATACAGATACAGATGTGTAATACAGATAATACAGATGTTACCTGTTTGGATTTCCTGCCAGTTTACACGTAGCTAGTTAGTTTTGTACATGTGCCCACCTCCAAGCAAACCATAGTCTTCATACCCTCATTGCACAGGTTTTTTGTAAACAGAAAGTATCAGTGAAAAACCATCCTATCAGTTTATCCCTAAATCTACACCTCTTTCTGATGCACTCCTCACATCATCCCGCCCCTCAGCTCGACTTGTGCTAAAAATAGACCTTGGCACTTTGCTAAGCATTAAGATGGAGCAGTGGATTTCTTTAAAGTGGTGTTTTCGGAGCTCTCCAGCAGGCTGTGGTCGACTGGTGTCCTCACTAATGAGAGACAGTGATTTATGAGTCACACGCAGCTGAATCTCTTTTAGAACATTATTGATATGCTTCACTTTACAGTGGCTTTATGCAATATAAATAGGAAAAACTAATCAGAAATCATCCTGTAGTTGATTTTGAACTGAAATAAAATCCTGTTGAAGTGGAGAGAATCCCGTATTAATCAGAATTCATTTTATTATTAGGATCCGGTTTTATTACCAAGTGTTCTTTACACACAAGGAATTTGTTTTGGCTACAGAAGCTTCTAGTGTACATAAAGTGACAAGTGACAACACAAAAATAAATATGAAAAAGACAACAAACATTAAACAGATGGATTAGACAAAAGAGCTCTGGATTTTGAATTG
This sequence comes from Danio rerio, assembly GCF_052040795.2. Taxonomy (NCBI): domain Eukaryota; kingdom Metazoa; phylum Chordata; class Actinopteri; order Cypriniformes; family Danionidae; genus Danio; species Danio rerio. Next base: position 26,112,636 of record NC_141041.1, on the reverse strand, counting down.
TATGTACAGATTTGTTATAGATATACAAGTTATAAGGTGCTGTGTATGAGAAAGTCTGCATATGAGAAATTATTGCACATGTATACTGCACAGTGGGGAATATTTAACTGTTCATGAGGTAGATGGCCTGCGGAAAGAAACTTTTCCTGTGTCTGGCTGTTTTGGTGCTTGGTGCTCTATAGCGCTGACAAGATGGTAACAGTACAAACAGGAAGTGTGCTGGGTGTGAGGGGTCCAGAGCGATTTTGCAAGCCCTTTTACTCACTCTGGAAAAGTACAGTTCTTGAAGTGTGGGAAGGGTAGTGCCAGTAATTTGTTCGGCAGTCCAGACTATTCACTGTAGTCTACAGAATTCGGGTTTGGTAGCTGAGCTAGATTAGATAGATTGGTTGACAGCTGAGTAGTACTTTACGAGCAGCTCCAGTGGCAGGTTGAACTTCCTCAGCTTACAAAGGAAGTAACGTATCTGCTGGGCTTTCTTCACAATAGAGTCTATGTGAATGCCCCAAATAGATCCTGAGAGATGGTAGTGCCCAGGAACCTGAATGACTCTGCTGCAGCCACAGTGCTGAACGTGATGGTGAGTGGTCAGAGGCTGGGGGGATTTCTACTAAAGTCCACTATCATCTCCACTGCTTTGAGCATGTTCAGCTCCAGATGGTTGTATCTGCACAGTCAATTAATCAGTCGACGGCCTCCCTTTACAAGAGAAGAGCAGACACAAATGGCACTCACGAGTGAAATTTTAGATCTTAAAAAGCACACAAGAAAGTCAAAGTTACACAATAAGTTCCCTGCACCATGACTTGACATGGCGCTTGTGTAACCCCGCTGGTCCTACACCACCAAACTTGCTTCGAGCTGGGATCGAACCAGTGACCTTCCGCATGGGAGTTAGTTGCTCTTATAAGAAGGCTAAAGACCATAGCCTCTAATATCTGCCACTAGAGCACCTTTAGAGGTCAGAGGAGTGAGGTTTACCTTCAAAGCATGCCACTAGCTGGCCTCTGCTACACTCACCCCCCTAAACCTCAGTCCCATTTGGGTCACAACACAAATGTAACTATGCCATTTCTACAAAAATGTTTCTTCTTGGCTTTCGAAAGTCTTGTTTTAAAGTTGTACTGTACTTTGTAGGAGAGTACTCCAACAGTACATCATTATCAAAACCACTCATGCATATCTGCCGGTTGTGTCTGGACACACAAATCTGATTCATCACTTGCAATCAATAATGTAGACATTCTGCCTGAAAAGATCTGATTTAAGATTTGCCTGCAGTCTGAACAACACAAGATAACCCATTACAAACACTAAACAGTGCCTGTTTAGTCATCTAGAGCAAAAATCTGTCTCCAGATAAGGTTTGCCGCTCAAACACTATGGCTGCTTGATAAGATTTGCCTCTCAGACCTTATCTAGTGATAGATTTGGGCTCTTTGTTGTGGTTGTCTGAATTAAAAACAGCCTTCAACAGCGTACGAATGTCTTTTCAACTCTGTGTTCTTTAGAAAATTTTACGATTTTCTGTTTAATTTTTTTTTTCTTCTCATTGTATCCCAAGGCTCTTACTGTGGTGAGTAATAATCTCAGGCTTGCTTAGCCCTTTTCATTTCAGGCAAATTCTTAGTCTTTATGATATTTTTCCAAGAATACCTGACTCATTCAGAAGATTTGTGCTAAATATTTCAAAGAGTATGTTTCCTCTTAATTTTCAGACAGTTTAACGATGCACAAAACTCAACATCATGTCTAATTAGGTGTATTTAAGCTTCTCTTAACCTCTCTTTATCTCATAGACCCTGCCCGTGTGATAAACATGCCGCCCGTTATTTACGTGGCCATTGGACTGCCGGGGTACATCCGCTGCCCGGTGGATGCCAACCCGCCTGTCACTTCAGTGAAGTGGAAAAAAGACGGCCTGCCTCTGCGGATAGAGAAGGTGAGTCCAGCTGGACAATGATCTCAGTGTTTTCACGGCTACTGTCACATGAGCTTCAGTGATCTCTCACAGCTGCAGGAGATGGGTTTCATTCACAGATTACATTGATCTCATGGTCTCACACTGACAAAGATCGCTGGCTCTTCTTCAGCTATAAAGGCAAACGGAGAATAACTCCGGCTCTGTTCCTCGTCAATGCCATTGACTTTGAGGAATACTGAGTAGCTGGAAATGGGTAGACTTATCATGTTACGTTCAGAGTGCACTGAGTGCAGATTCAGTCCATTTATTTCACTTGTTCAATAGGCATACTGCTCGTCAGTGATGAAGAAGACATATGGATTTTGGAAATTCTGTAAAAGTGTAATATGTCTGTTCTTTGACATTTTGGGAAATGTTTTAAAGGGGGTCTATCTAAGAAATATACTGAATGCTGTTCAAAATACTGCAATACCGCTTACATAGTATTCCTAATTGCAAAGTACTTTATACTTTTAAAGAACTTTTGTCTGACTCTGGCTTGAATTTTTATTTTTATATTTTACTGTGTAGATTGTGCCACTGCAGATAAACATAAATGAAAAAAAGAGGATAAAAATCCATAACTATATTTTAGATCATGGAACATTCCAACCAGTCAGGCTAGCAGGAGAGTAAAGCCTCATTCACACTATGAGCAACTCGCAGCGTCAAAGTGACAAGAGATCATTAATTTTAACGAAGAGCGAGCAACTTCTGGTGACTTTCATCTACACGTGCAACAGCAACCATTGGCGACCAGGTGGGTATGTTACGCAACACGACAAAGTTGAGAATCTTTAACTTTTTGCACATGAAGAGTGACTTTTTTTAAATTACAGCAAGTAGGAGCACCAGGAGAGCTCACGTAATCCTCTCTCAGCTCACTCAAAGGCCAATTGTATTGTATGAGTCGCCTCACAGCAAGAAGGTTGCAGGGTCGCTAGTTCAAACCTCGGCTCAGTTGCCGTTTCTGTGTGGAGTTTGCATGTTCTCCCAACCTTTAGGTGGGTTTACTCCGGGTGCTCTGGTTTCCCCTAAAGACATGTGGTACAGGTGAATTGAGTAGGCTAAATTGTCCGTAGTGTATGAGTGTGTGTGTGAATGTGTGTGTGGATTTTTCCCAGAGATGGGTTGTGGCTGGAAGGGCATCCGCTGTGTAAAAACTTGCTGGATAAGTTGGCGGTTCATTCTGCTGTGGCGACCTCGGATTAATGAAGGGACTAAGCCGACAAGAAAATGAATGAATGAATGAATTAGTAAAGCAAACAAAGGCCCTATGTGCCATTTACATATATTTCAATTAATACTAACTAATATTGGATTTTATTTTAAATGTGTGTGTGTTTGTGTGTGTGTGTGTGTGTGTGTGTGTGTGTGTGTGTGTGTGTGTGTGTGTGTGTGTGTGTGTGTGTGTGTGTGTGTGTGTGTGTGTGTGTGTGTGCGTGTGTGTGCGTGTGTGCGTGTGTGTGTGTGTGTAAAACAATATAATTTGCACAAAGAAATAACGGGGTTCTACTCTAAAGAAGTTGTTACTCCACCCCTTTAGAGCATCAATATGGGGGTTTTACGCTATAAGTAACGTGGTTCAAGTGATGGATCTGCAACAGAGAAACTAGGGGTTTTGGGAAACACTCGTCACTACATTGCTCTTTTCCTAAATGATGCATCATACTATTATAGTTCAGCTGCGAGTTACATCTTTGTTTGGGAAACGCACCCCAGAGCATCAGCCAGCTTTAAAGACATTGCTAGTGTGAATAAGGCATAAAGGGGGTCGCACACCTGATGCGCCACTTGGTCGCTACGCCACGATGTGCCACAAAGCACTTTGCATTGTAGAATTCTAAACATAGATTTCAATCAGGGTATGCACACCGACACCACATATTGGTGGCAGTCCGTAGCACCCAGCTACGAGTGAGGACACTGTTTATATTTCTGGCACGCCACAGATTGCCATTTAAATAGTTTCATTTTAAATAACATGCGAATGTGCGCATCCGGTTACTTCCTGCTGTCATATGTGCGGAACTGAGTGGTGCATTGTGCTTACTGGTGTTGTGGTTCTAGTTATATTTAAACTGATTAGGTATATTTTAACACAAATGTCACTACTGAATGCCGATAGACTGAAGAACAACTCCACCAATGCTCAGCTCTGCTAGCCTAACAGCGGCATGAAACCAAAACTCCACTAGCTGACAGAAATTAAGAAAAAACCTTTGGGAAAAACTAGGCTTAGCTAGGGCAACTGTAGCTGGCCATGAAAATAATGAATTTTACACAAAATGGTTCTCTTTCATGGATCTCAGGTACTGCATGAAAACCGACGGTATGGAAGTACATTGTATTTTTAGCTGTCCTGAAGTATGTGTGAAATCACTCAAATGTAATTGGGAAGTCACCACATTACATAACATGGCGACGCGTGATGTCATTCTAAGAACTTTATGAAGCCTAGGCTGCTCTTACCAAGAAAGTCTTGAAGAGGCTATGATGCCGATGGCATAAGACCTATCAGCGAAATCCCCATTGGTGAGGGGCAACATCAACTACTCATCATTCAACATCAACTGTGTAGCACCTACCCCTCCCGAGTGCCCTCACAGGGCCATACTGCTAACCCTGCTTGCTCTTGTGCTTCAGGGCACAATATTCCCAGGCCCCGGCAATATCTCCTCTCAGTGTTAGCCCCTGAGGGTAGCAATTCTGGAGGGCTTGCCCCATCAAGTCTAATTCAGTCATCTCCTGCTGGTCATCTGCTTCGGGTCCTCAAATTAGTTACTCTGGAGAATCCAGGGGCCAGTCTGGTTCCCCTAGAAAATTTTCTAACAGCTTGGAAATGTCTGCAGTTTGTCTCACTATAGAAAAAGTTAAAGAAATCAGTTCTGTCTGTCTTGTTTCAACGGCAAACTCTATACTGTAGTAAAACCCAAGGACAGCAAAGGAGGTTCCTGAGATTTTCTTTTGGGGTGAAGTTTACCAGTATTGGGTTCTCCATTTTTATTCTAGCCCTATCACCCCACACCTTCATGAAAGTTAACCATGACACTTACTCTGGATTACTCTGCATATATTTAATTATCACAACGACTGGCTAATCCCATCATACAATGAAAACCTCACAGATTATGACTGGATTGGATTGGAATGCCTTTAATGTGCCGGAGATGCAATTTGGTTAACAGCAATAGCTGACACATATCAAAACGTAAACAAAAATAGAAATAAAACTACCAAATTTACTATTATGTTGTTTGTTCGAGTGTTGGTCTGTGTCGGCTATTGCTGTTAACCAAATTTAGACAATAAAGACATTCCAATCCAAACCAGTCATAATTTGGGAGGTTTTCTGGTTGGTTATGATTAACACCCATTTAATGTACACAAACCTTCAGCATAAACTGCAATAAGCCATCATTACTAGCCTGTGTCCACCACCCAACATGATTTACCATAAATCTGGATTTTTTCAGGATCAGGTCAGTTTCTTTTAATCATCCATCATTGTTTAAATGCCGTGAACTAATTTCTATCCTGACCTTCTCTTTGAAACACATCATTTTTATAGTGTACTGCTTTCAAGACTTGGAATTAAACACCCTCTGTTATGATCAGGTAGCAATTTTATAAATTAAAATGATAGATGGATACTGTTGTATGCTATAAACAGTATGAATAATTTTGGTTAATAGCATCTAAATGGCTAATAGATCAACAATATGCAGCAAAGCAACAGTGACACAGTAAAACATGCGTACTCACACTTATGTTGAAACATTACTATTGTATTTAGTTTAGTTGACACTGCATCATCTTGTTGTTTCAGGCACAATGCAATTACATTCAATAAAACCCATCATAACCAATGATTATCTCTCCAATGAATGCAGCAAAACTTAACATGGTTGTGTCAAATTTATACACTATTAGGATCAAATAAAGTTAATACAAAAATGTATTATCCTATATAACATATTTGTTTTGATGCATGTATAAATCCATGGATGTAATGGTTCAGTTATGTAGAAATAGTCATGAATCTGTGGATGTAGTGATGTAGGCATTGATCTTCTACAGGTTATGTGTTTCCTTAAGTTCATGACGTTGGTGTTGCAAAATCACCCTCTGCCTTTTAAGGTTCACTAAACTGTTAGTTCTTATTGTGTGCACTAAGGGTAATGGGACATCTCTCTATTGCAGTACCCTGGTTGGAGCCAAATGGAAGATGGGAGCATTCGAGTGTCTGAGGTGACAGAGGACTCTCTCGGCACCTACACCTGCGTGCCTTACAATAGCCTCGGTACCATGGGACCGTCCCCTCCCGCCCCCCTGGTGCTAAAGGTAAGGATAAAACCTTGTAGCTGCACCATTATTTCATTTGTTTGCGTCAATATAATGTGTTTGGTGATGGATAGGATCCACCCAAATTTTTGGTGGTTCCTGGAGGGGAGTACAGGCAGGAGGCTGGTCGAGAGCTGGTCATCCCCTGCGAGGCAGAAGGAGACCCATTCCCCAACATTACATGGAGAAAGGTAAGCCATGTCTTTCAAGGATCTTTACGAAGTCTTTGTCAAGCCAAATAAACTGCTTGCCAGAATTGTTTTTTCTTCTATTGGAGAAGGTAGGGAAGCCCAGCAGAAGCAAGCACAACGTCCTACCGAGAGGCAGCTTACAGTTCAAATCTCTCAGCAAGGAGGACCACGGGGAGTGGGAGTGTGTCGCCTCCAATGTCGCCACGAGCATCACTGCCAGCACGCACCTCCTAGTAATCGGTAGGAGGCGTGAAAACAAATGGTGTAAAACCCAATGACGCACAAACACAACTTGCAATATTTTTTTCAATACATTTTTATCATTGTACTTCAGACTCGTTAAGGGTGCTTTTTTCGTTAAATGCTTACTTGTATTGTTGTTTATACTTTGCAACGTCATGAAACACCTGACTCACCATTTTTTAAAATTGTTCAATTGATCAATGTCATTTGTGTTCCTTTGCTTACATTCATTATATTAGCAGTTCATCACATAGGTAATTTGTTATAATATGTAGTAAACCTGTTGTATTGTTTTTTTGTTTTTGTTTTTTGTTTTTCAAAAACTGTGGTATCTGTCTGTTCTGTTTCTAAGCCATTCTAGCTTATTTTGTGACATATTGAGGGGCACATTCCATTACTTTCCTTGTTCTCTGCCAACAGTTTTCTTTGGGGTAAATTCTAGAAAGTAGGGAAGCTGAGTATTTTCAGAAGAGCGCCTGCATTTTTAGCTGTGTAAAAATACTTTGGTGGAAACGCACCCTTACTGAGTATTAGCAAATAGTATTCGGTTTATCTAGTAACCCAAATGTATTTTAATACAGTTTCTTCTAGAACAGTGGTCCTCAAACATTTTTATCACCACGGACTGGTCAACGCTTGACAATTTTACCACATACTGGATAGGGGGTTATGGTGCGGTGGTTCGTAGGTTGCTAGGTGACCAGCAGAGAATTACAAGCTGACAAAAAAAGTTCTGTCACTCTGAAACAAGTTTTATTTATGGAGACAATTACAAAGCACTGCAGTGTTTGGGAGTTCTGTGTTTGTCTGAGATAATTAGTTGAGCGAAATGTGTATACTCCATACAAGCTGAAGCTGAATGGTCATTTCTTGTCACTTGACTGGCGGTGTGCACATGGCATTCATTCAACTGTGTGTGTCTGGAAAGGGCGGGCGCATCATACCGCTTGCGCGCACAAGCCACACACCTCCTTTGGAAATAACAAATTTGCATGGTGGATTTACTTGATTTGTTGACAAATGGGTTGCAAATCTATTCCTTGGCAGTTCAAGAGTCGTTAACTGGGCCTTTTCCCTTTAGCATAGAGACTTTCCAATGATGTTTGTTGTTCTTTATTCATTTTGCTGCTTGTGGGTTTAATTTGGCCACTCAAGTAACCGAGATGTAAGTGAGAGAATACAGACATTTTTCAGAATAAAAGATTTTTTAAAATAAAAGATCGTTTAGACTTAAATAATTAATAAAATGGAAATAATTAATGATTTCTTGTGTGACCTGGTACTAGTTGATACCAGTGGTTGAGGACCACTGTTCTAGGACATAAATGTCAATGGAAATGGATATGACTTTTTTTTTTGCAAAGATGTACTAGCTATATCTATTTACTTCCTGCAGTGCTTTCAAGTACAGTATATGCACATGCAGACTTCCCAGCAGACACTTTTTTGTTTAATAGATGTCTAATAGACATCTAAGCATAGACTTTAGCTTGGCTAAAACAAGGCTAGACTTGGGCTGTCAGTGAAAATCTAATAGACGTCTAAGAATAGCCCAAAACTAGACTGGGCGTCAAATAGACCAATTAGACAGACTTTGTCTGTGTAGTCATTCCTTTCTGTTTATTTCATGACGTCTTGCTTTAGCCTATGGCCTTTTTTAATAGCACCCTCTGTAGCTCTTTAACAACACCTCTGCCGCAGTTCTTATATTACAGCCTGCTGTTTTGGCATGTCCACTGTGCTTTTGGCCACTGTTTGGATTTATGTGGCTGAAATGAAGCTGTCAGTTAAAGAAACTTTGTTGAGAGTCTCTGATAAATAGCCAAGTAGCTGCTATTAGGCTTACCTGCAGGTTTTCCTTTTGAAAAGCCATTCAGTGAGTCCCTATCAAAAGCTCTCCTTACATAAGTCAGACCCTAGGTTGGGCCCCTGAGGGATGGTATAAGCTGTGCGCGGACTTAAAGAAAGGTTTCAGTGTCTTAGTATAGAAGGATTTTACTCAAAGCGTCCCCTCAGGCTTGTGGTTAGCTTTTGAATAAGAGATAAAGGATAAATGATGCGAACTGTGTCTGTTTGTTTGGACAAATGCAGGTGTTTGTTTGAGACAAGTGAGCTAATCGGTCTGACCGAGGGATTGCTACAGAAATAAAACATGTGTATCTTCATGTTAGCTTAGCTTTTGTATGCAAGTGTATATGTACCTTGATTGTGAAACAATATGTCCTCCTTCACAGGCACAAGCCCACACGCCCCCGCCAAAGTCCACGTTACGGTCTCGACGACCTCGGCCAATGTCTCGTGGGATTCCAGTTACGATGGCGGCTTTGAGCAGACATTCTCAGTCTGGTACGGCCATGTGTGAGTCATCCCAGCATGCTTTGCTTTCTGCTTCTCTTCCTAACTGTTGACCTGAGCTCTGCTGCTGCTGTGAGGCTGCTACATTTGGGGGCTCGTCCGGGACAGGGTGAAACCTTTCCCCCTAGGAGTGCAATGAACAGCAGGGCTCTGCAATTATAAATAGAAAAATGTTAATTGTGGGTAGAATGCCATATTCTTAAATTCATCCTGAAAAAGTCTTGTAATCATTCCTATGCTAGTCCTCTTTCCTTAATCAGGTTTTATTTTCAGTGGGTATTTAGCTAACATGCTAATCTGTTTCATAGAGCCAGAATTGAAATGGAATGATCAGGCAGTAAAATCCCTCTACGGGGTTGTTTTGAGACGAGCTGCATGCAAAGTACCTTATTAACAAGACAAGACAATTTCAGTGTTGTGTGCTGTTGGACTGGTTTTTAAACACTTTAGCACACTAAAAATAATGTTCATTTGATTTAGAGGGAACAGTCTGCCACTGAGCCTGCCGTGCCAATAGTCGTAGCATTGCTCTAGAACCCACATTAGTGTTTTATATAGTTTATGGGTAGCTGTATATTTTAAATGTGTACAACCTCTTTCGTCGAAAGAAATATAGAACAGTTTAGAACAGTCAAGAAATAAAAGTTCTGTCATCATTTATTAACTGTAATGTCATTACAAATCTGTAAAACTTTCTTTCTTCTTTTTAGCACATATAGGGGCCGATCACATCGAATGCGCTTTTTGCAATGAGAGATGCCTTTTTTGAATGATTTACTAATTGCTGAAAGTTATGCACGCTGTGTATGTCCCCTGCAAGTGCTGCGCCGTCGCTCGCTGTGCGCTCAAAGTTAAAAAACAGTCAACTCTAACTGAAAAAAGTGCGTTATATCAGTCGTGTCTTTTTCATTCTTCAATCAAATGAAAGCAGAGGCGGCATTTCCGTTAAGGTGACAGCAGTGTTTGTGTTGTCAAGACTTTTAAAGATGGACGAGAGACTAGTGGTCACTGTTTCAAGTTATCCAGAGCTGTATGACTTTACAAATCTTGAATATCACAATATTATTAAATATTGCAATTATAACTATATCAACAGCAACACTCGAGCAAAATACGAAGCTGATTCAGTCGTTGCCTAGTGACATAAAAAAAACTGCACCGCACTTCTTTATTCTTGTCAAAGGAAAGGCTTTGAAAAAAAAGGCTTTGTGGTGTGCCTCACAATTTTGGAATGTGAAAGTGCATTCAGCAGTGCTCAACAGATTGGGGTAGTGGATCCGGCATGTTACCAGAGGGGGTCGAGGTGTCGTGGGCGAAAGCAAAGAGGGGGAGTGTTTGGGGTGCGGGTGGTGATGTCTTGCTGAAATGATGAAAGTGTAGAGGTTTTTCATGGACCAAAGTGAAGACCATGGAATGCAGGGGGATGTCGTGAACAAAAGTAAAGCAGGTTGGGGTGTCAATGAAGACAGTGAATAGCGGTGAGGAGTGGGGGTGCGTGTGAGGAGGGGAATTGGTAAATTGAGGTGTGGATCCAGATCCAGCTTGTTCCGACGCAAATTAAGCCCTGTCATTCGGTGTAATCGCCCCTAAGAAGTGTTTTACATTTAGTGTTTTTTACCCGTATGGTGGAACATCACTCTTCCAAAAAATCCTAACTGCTGGTGCCTAAGAGACATATTTTCAGTATGGACTCTTGTTTCTCTTTTTTATAATATGATTGAGAATTTTCTCTTTCTTCACTGTGACTGGATAATTGGCTACAATTGCTAAAACAACAGAGACCTGCATTGATGAGTGTTTAAATAAGGCCCCACTTACACTGCCAGTTAAATGTGACCCAATTCCAATTTTTTGCTCATATGTGACAAAGATCGGATCTGTTCTGAGACAGTGTAAACACGAAAAAATGCAAGCATTCGCATATTCAGAGATCTGTTTCTGGCCTCCTTCCTTCCTCGGATATGTGACAATGCGACACATGTCATGTAAACAGGCAGATCAGATTTATTGAAGTATTCCATTTTATATGTTATTAAACTTGCCACAATGTGGTGCTTCTCCGCGGTGTAATGACATAGAAGAAAGAGCGTATGTGGAGACGCCAGCGTGGTTAACAACAACAACAACAACAGATCAAACATAGAGAAGGAAAGAAGTCAGTCGCCATAATTAGCACCCATCAGACCTGAGGTCTCGTACCCACAAATTCCTCTGAATGGTGGAGGACATTATTAAAGAATATAAACCACAGGTGCAAGCTGCGATGATGGCCCTTTCCCACCTCTGCCTAAAAAACATTTTAAAGTTGGGTGAACTTCGTGTTGTATCATTTGCTTTTTGTCGCTATTAATACATGCACTGTGGGCTACACATAGAACAACTTTATTCTCTCCAACACCCGTGTGCACACAGGCAAAGGCTACATCTTCAACTACACACATACATCAGGGCTATACCATTACATAAACTGCATGTAGGTAAATCTGGACTGAACCGTTCACTGCTTATACTACACTTCGCATATTTCGCAGGGCTAAAAACAAGACAATTTCTTCCATCGTGGCTAGTGTGGCATAGATGCTAGAACCCGCTTTTATGCTTGAGCGAGTCAGCGCAACATTGTAAATGGTATGGCAAGTGTAAACACATGAATTTTATATGGGTCACAATTATAACAGTGTGTAAACGGACAGGCAAAAAAAAAAAGAAAAATTAGATATAGGCAACAAAATTAGAATTGGGCATCAAGACCTGACAGTGTAAACTAAGCCTAAGAGTGTAAAGAGGTTTCCGCAGCTCTGTGTTAAATAAGTACAAATACATTCTTATTGATCATAACTTGTGGAGAAGAATGTTCAGACACTGGACAAGGATGAATCTTTTTTAATATACACAGAGGCAAAAATCAAGCCGAGCTCAGCATGGCATTTAAATTTTTTTTTTTTTAAATCAGCACTACCATTAAGAAAAACTGACACCTAAATGATGACAGAAATTTCAATTTTGTGTGAACTTTTCCTAGAAGGAATGACATAAAAAGTCAATGACATATTTTAACTGTGTTTAAATGAATTAATTTCAATTACATTTAATTAATTATTTTCAATTGAATGACACTAAATTTTTTCTTGAAAATATTGAATTTGTAATAAGTTAAATGTATAGCTTTGTTTCTATCTGCTATTCCAATACTATCAGTAAAATAATCAGATTTCTAACCAATAAAGATAAAATATAATTTGAAAAATAATTACATTTGATAAAAAAACAATATAAATAAAACAAATTCTGCATGTTATTTTGTATATGATTTTGTCATTTTGACAAAATTTGTATTATTTGCAGGAAGCAGGACTTCTAATAAACCTAAATAATAATAAAATATAGAATTAACCTTTCAATTAATAATAGTTACATCAAGTATACCTTTCAGTTTTAACAGAGATGCTAGTTAATATACTACATCTTATTGAAATCATTTAATACATAGAGTATTGATTAAACCCTGGCAAATACTAAGATACAGTATGTGATGCAGGGAAATAATTTACTACTTTGTCTTGTACTTTCTCACAGTTCATTTAAACAATTTTTGGTATTTTAATCATATACAGACAGCCAACAATAACATGTAAGTATTGTATTATTCAGGGTTTAAAGGGCGATCTGGAGGAACTTTTGTTAATGAATGATTCATAATGGCTTACTTAGCAGCACGGCCATCTCCTCCGCCTGTCTGCATCTCTCTGCTGCTCATGCCAGTGCTTCTGCATCCCTGCTCTCTCTATAGCACTGCCCCCTGCGATATTCACCTGAATATCAGCATTCTATAGCTTTCTGTGCTTTTGCGCTTATAGAATGACATGTGCTTCGCTGTAACCTCTGTTTGTATGCTTCGGTGGGTATCACCAAGAACATCACAATGGCTTATCTTGGAAGCTCCTTCAAATGTTGTGTGTTAGCTAGCACAATTTTAAAATTACTCGTTTTTTAGAGCATATTTTTGCAATGTGATACCAGGTAACAGATGGCAGCAGGGTTTCATGGGAATGTAGCATGAACAGGTTTAGCCCATTACAAGCCCCGGAGACGGATTACAGTTGTTTTTGAGCTATAAATAGTCATAGAATTTACTTTGAATGTTTAGAGACACATGTGGATGTCATAAGGAGAAAGAGTAAAGGAAATGTAAGGATCATTTGAGTTGGGTGTATTTAGGGGTTAATAATGAAAAGGAGTTTTCAAGCATCCAAGCAGTCATTTTTGGGCACTCAAAGCGCTTTACACATAGGGGGGAATATCCTCATCCACCACCAGTGTGCAGCATCCACCTTGATGATGGGACGGTAGCCACTTACCTGCTGATAGGTGGAGAGGAGACACAATGAGACTTTTACAAAGTATTGAGTCAAAGCAGCATAACACAAAAGTTTTAGTAAATTGAATCTGCTTCAATCCAGTTTTCAGAGTTGAAGATCACTTCAGTTCAGTGTGGTTTAATTTTCACTGCTGAAAGTCCAAACACTGAAGAGCAAATCCATCATGCGCAGCTCAACAGTCCTAATTTATCTGCACGTTTTTTGCACTTTTATTACAAAAAAAAAATATTTTACATTCACCAAAGACCCATTATGGTCTCCAAATCAAAAGATGTTTAGTTTTAAAAGACTGCTTTACAGAGCCCACTCTTGAATGTTGTATGTCCCCTTATTTTTAGCATTGTGGCTCATAATACAATCAAATTTATGAGGTTATTGAAGTGAGGAGATATGTGTCACAATGTTTTGGGAATGTTTTCATTATCCCATACAAATTTTTGTTCTTCTTTTATTATGGGCTTGTTCTTGTTTGCTTTTTTTTCTAGCGAGATCTAGCAGCTGAGCCGAGGCTTGTACGTTTTGATTTCATGCACCACACATACAAATAACAGATTCGACTGATGCAGTTTTAAATTCATTACTAACACAACTAGTTTTTCAGTTTAGTTGTAAACAAAGAGCAAATACCTTAGTATGTGCTGTTTTTAGTCAAGATGAATTGCTCTTTTGTTAAGTACGGTTGTTACTACCTATAATTTTTAGCTATGGGATTGTTGCTGTTATCTTTTTCTAGCAAGATCAGATTGGTCAAGGCAACATATGCAGGTAACAACTTATTGTTCAGTTTGGTTCTGAACTCAAGGGAACCCTGAAATTTTAAAAACTGCTTGATATTGATATTGATATTGATAACTTGAAATTAAATGACTTATTTTAAATAACAAGCAAGAAAATCTGAAGTGGCAAGTCCCATTACTTTTGTTGCTTATTATGTTTAAATCATGTTATTTACAGTTTGCTACTATGCATGATCAAAGATTTTCAAGCACTGTATTACATGCTCCTGTCTCGACTACAGCTGTTTCAGTTGGTACAAAAACTTGAAGAGCAGAGACTCTGGAACAAAACTGGAGGACGACACTGAAAATACAGTAGTCGCCAAATGACAGGGATTGCTGTAGTTGTGTTGTAAAATGCACCCCTGCCAAATTATGCAACCCCTTGCTGAATTTACTACCTGATTGCCTAATCCCAACCACACCTCCTAATCCAAACCCTACCCTATACTGGTCAATGTGGGGAGGCATAATCTAACAGCGGTGCGCTTTTTGGCATTAAACTGTAATGAACAGTTTTCTCCATTTATTGTAATGTGAGTGAACTGTCATGCTTACATCTAATCTCAGAAATAAATGTAAGAGAGCTGTCACTGCAATAATAATTTATCAAAATGCATTCTTTTGGTTTCTAAACTTCATATTGGTATCCGATAGTAGACCTTTTGAATTATTTTGATACTAAAATGTACAAACATTTCTGCACAATCTGTACCTGCGAGTGCTACAGTGCCAGCACAAATGCTAAAGCTTGCACAAATGGTATTCCACAAATGGTTAAAAGTATAGAAGCTCCACTGAAGAATAAAAGAAAGCTTGCTAATCCTCACACGAGGACCAGGCCTTTTCACTGCTTCTAGCTTCTTCTCAGATCATCTTTATCTGCTGGTCTGATGTGTCCACCACGGGTGCCTGAGCAGTCGCAGGCCTGAGCCAGGATCTGACTAAAGATGTCATTTGAAGCATTGGCCGGTGTGAGTCATGCTTTAAAGGTTGTGTGTGAATGGCCTTTAAAGGTGGCCCACGTGAGATTAAACAACAGCTCGTTGACGCAGATAGTTGGCGTGTTCCCGCTACTTCCTGTGCGTTGCAGGAGAGGTGCTGAGCGACTGCTGAGACGCTGTGAATAACACACATCTCAAGAGCCTGCCAACCCTCATGCTGGAAGGCCATAGAGGAAGTGATCAATTATACCTCAGTGGAATATTGTGACTCACACCAATAGGAACACTGGCTGATGACGTACATACCCTATTATTTTCTGATTTCTTCTTGAAAGTCATAAATATCGACACTTCAATGTTGTTTCAAATTCTCAGAAAGGTGTATTGTGTTGAGTTTTGAATTCGTCAGTGTAACAGAAATTTTATTTAAAGTTCATGATTTATTTTATGACATATTTTATCTTACTCACACTCCAGGACTTAAACCAGGGACCTTCTTACTTCAAGGCAACCATGCTTATCACATTAGAGAAATGAACTTGGGATTGTTAAGGATTTTCTGTTTATCACTCGATAATTAATAGCCTAAATAAGAATTATTAATTATTACTAACTTGAAATGTTTACAATATATATTTATACAACAGTTCTTATTGATTCTAGAATCTGATTGGCTGATAGCCGTATGATATTCTGCAAATAACACTTGTCCAGCCTCTTAACCCTTGTGTATTACTCCACCCACATACAGAGGCAAGCAGAGGACACTACAGTTTGACAAATATTGCAGCCGTTGGACAATATAATGTACTTTAAAAGCTTTTTTAGTCGATAATGTAGCTATTTAAATTGCAACTGTGCAGTTTATTTATAAGAATAGTGAACGGCCATTAGCCTGTTGTAATGGCCTGCGTACGGTAAAATATGGATAGCTCTCAAATAAACAAAGCTTGCCAAGAGAGTTTTTCTCGGTGGTATTTTATTGTCCAGGAAATAGGTATACTGCCCTTTACAAACTAAATGCCACACACAGTGTTAACGTTACTGAAAGAAATAAAAATAAATGAAGCAAAAGTACATTACCCTCACATACATGCAGGGGCTCGTGTCTAATGCAAGCAAAGCAACAACACAAAGGGGTCATACACCTTCTTACGAACTGTCTTTGAGCAAAGACGGTTGACAATGTTCATCCACAAGATGGTGACAGAGACCGCATAATAAGCCATAAGAAAAAACAGAGTCATTTCAAACAACAGCTGATCACATCATTATAAAACTGGTAAATGAGCAGTCGATTTCTCTGTTTTATATGTTGTAGTGCTGCATTTATACCATAGTAATAGTGTGATCTCCCAATTGCAACAGAGAAATGCTGGGAAATCTCTGTAGACTGAGATGGCAATTTATGCCGTTCGGCCTTATAATCTTAAAATGTGAGCAAAATCAGCTTTGTCATCCCTTTAGACATTACGCTAGAGAATCATTCAAATACTAGCTCTAAAGTGACGTTAGTGAATGAGCAACAGTTTCTGCTATTCTGACCTCAGCTGCAGATATGAATGAATGGCGGAAGAAAGTAGTTCCTCTTACAAAACGGTTTTGAGACTCTAAGTGTTTGATTTTCTTTTTTCTATACATCATTATGCCATCAAACTGTTGTATAAACGCAATATCACACTCGAAGCAATGCAATGTGGCCGTATGTTAGCACTTTGCAAGATACTAGTATTGAGCTTTAAGTGGTTAATTGGCTTGGTTAATTAGGTTAGGGGAATTATTGGACTACAGTGATTTGTTTTGCATAGCAAATCAAGAAAAGATTTTTTTAAATGCTTTTATTCCAGCCAAACTAATATAAATAAATCTTTCTCCAGAAGGAAAAAAATACAATCGGAGCTACTGTGAAAATTCCTACGCTCTCAGATGAGCTATTATTTCTGCCTCCAACTCTATGGGCCCTATTATACATTCGCCGCAATAAGGCACAAGACGTGTTTAGCATGATTTGTTGCTATTTTCAGACCAGCGCAACATTCATTTTTACATTTTGCGCCACATTGTTTAAATAGCAAATCCATTTTGTGCCATTTTCTGGACTCATGAGTGTGCTGGTCTAAAAATGAAGTGTGTTAAGGCGCATTGTTGGCGTGTTGCTATTTTGAAGAACTGAAATAGATTGCGCCATTCAACAACTGAAAGCTGGTCTAAAGTCCAGCACAGGGTCAGGGTGTGTTAGTTATGCGCCTATGCAAATGCTTACATATTGCTTAATACACACAGGATGTACAGCAACGCACAAATATCTTTACATATGGAAAATTTAAGGATTCAGATGCTACAAAAATTATTATTTACTACATAAATATAAAAAAAACACTACCTCCATGCCTTCTTCATGTTTGAGGGCTTTTTCAGTTTATTCATGACACTTTGCATTTGTATAATATTATTATTAGCAGTTTTATTTAATAAGTCAGAACTTTTAGCCCCCCTTTGAATTTGTTTTTCTTTTTTTAATATTTCTTAAATGATGTTTAACAGAGCAAGGACATTTTCACAGTATGTCTGATAATCTTTTTTTCTCTGGAGAAAGTCTTATTTGTTTTATTTTGGCTAGAATAAAAAATATAATATTATTATATAATAATTTATATAACTGAAAAATTAAATATGTAGGCTAATGGATGTCTTCAGTGGAGTGCGTACACCACTGTTTCCTTATCAACGGAAAAAAAGAAGTAAAGAGTAAAAGTAAAGTAAAAAGAAAGTAAAGAGGCAGAATGGAGAAGGCTTGAACTTCATCCTCCCACTTCAGATGGTCTGTAGCTTTTTTCTCGCTTGTGAAGCGTTCAGTTTTTCTACTTACAAAGTCTGCCATGTAAATAGCAAACGTGCCATGATGCGATGCAACTGACTCTTAAAGGGAATGAGACTTTGATTGATTTAATATACGTTAAGCTCAGAACAAACCCATAACTCATTAAGAGAATAAGATCAACCCTGTTTGACCATGTGCTGGGTGCAAATCGTACTTTCCCATCCTTAAAATAGCAAAAGTGGATTCCTTATGCCTTTAATACTTTTGTGCCATGCACTTTAGACTTTGTGCCTAGATCGTTAAAATAGAGCCCTATATATGTGTGTTTTGTTTTTTTTTCCAAGCCAATTTTAACTTGAATTTACCACAAATACATTTCAGAACCTGTTCAAACCTTTGCATTCACCTCGTCTTCCTTAAGTGACATTTTCTCCATACGCCTCTTTTCAAGCCATAGGTAATTCCTGAGAGAGCTGAGCAGAAAGGCTGTAGGGCATACGAGGACATGTGTGAAGATATTTTTGGACCAATTGGCACAGGAAAACACAGTCTCAATCTTCAGGATTTCCTCTGGGAAGCCATGAGACAGTTTTGTATTATTGGATATCCCTGAGCACTCACACTGAGCCAAACAAGCTGTCTTTTTTTTTTTTTTTTGCGTGGAGCTGCAGGCAGTGCTGTCATCAGTGTTGTGAGTGATCATTGTGTGAGTGTTTGTGCATGTGCTGAACTCTCTCCATCTGTACGTCCGCCTCCTGCAGGGTGAAGAGGGAGCAGTTGGGACCGCATGACTGGCTGTCCATGCCTGTGCCCAGCGGACAGCACTGGCTCCTGGTGCAAGGTCTGGAGCCCGAGACGGCCTACCAATTCAGCGTCCTGGCCCAGAACAAGCTGGGAACGGGCCCGTTCAGCGAGGTCGTCACTGTGAACACACTAGGTTGGCCAACTGTGCAATACAACATTCAATGACAAGTTCTCTCTGTGGACCCTATCATACACCCTGCGCAATAAGGCGCAAGACCTGTTTGCTATGATTTTTGCTATTTTCAGACCAGCACAACTCTTATGTTCACATTTTGCAACACAATGTTTAATTAGCAAATCTATTTGCGTCACTTTGTGGACTCATGGGTGTGCTGGTCTAAAATAGAGGTGTGTTAAGGCGCATTGTTGGCACTTTGTTATTTTGAGAAAAACAGGTCTGACAGAATTTATTTTTACAGACAGGAAATCTGACTGGGATTTATTGACTGCATTTATTTGATCAAAATAATTTTAAAGGTTGTTGCCTTTTTGATCAAATAAATCCAGTCTTCATGTCATGAGCATAAAGCACTGAGAACTAAAATTATGCTAAATATTTAGTTTTCTATGCCAAGTTTGAATGACTATTTAATCAAAAATAAATAAATAAAAGATTTATGATAATAATGATAATAATAATAATAATAATAAATAATCAGAGTGTTTTGCTTTCCCTCCTCCAGTATTTCCTATAAGTACCCCAGAACCACTGGTGCTGCTTACCCCACCACGGTGCCTCACAGCCAACCGGACACAGCAGGGAGTCCTGCTCACATGGATCCCTCCAGCCAATCACACGTCGCCAATCGATCACTACATCATGGATTTCCGCCTTGGGGAGAGATGGGATGTTCTTGATGATGCAATTCCTGCTGGAGAGACTGAGATCTTGGCAAGAGACCTGATTCAGGTATGCCTGATGTGACTTTCAAAAGTTTGACCGCTTGTATTAGCATTTCTTCTGGAGTTTATATATATATATATATATACATATATATATATATATATATATATATATATATATATATATATATATATATATATATATATATATATATATATATATATATATATATATATATATATATATACACACACACACACACCTCATACGTTAGAGGACAAACATAGAACCAGGTTTGAGAAGGTTACTTTTTTATATTTATTTCTCTAAAGATTAAAGATTGTGGCATATTTTGTTAGATAGCTCAAGTTTAGAAATGTAATCTTAATACTTTGGAATACTAATAAAGTAAGCACAGTTTTATAAAGAACAATGACACCCTTAAAACGTATTTCCACTTTATTATCTCTTTATGTTATTGTTTTATGTTATTTTGTATAGAAAATGCAAATATTAGTTTATAATTAAAAAAGAAATGGATGATTGATACACATTGTACATTCTACATTGTGCATTCAGGGGCAATACTTAATGATAATAAATAAATAAATAAAATAGTCATATCATGTGATAAAAGTGATATACCAACTGTAGGCTGTAGTTGTCTGGGTTGTGTTGCAGGAGGCCTGGTATGAGTTCAGAGTGATGGCGGTTATGGAGGACCTTGTCAGTGAGCCCAGTAATGTAGTGGGAGTCTCTAGCACAGGTCAGTGCTCAAATTGAGAGCTTTTTGAATACGTACTGCTTGACGTCATGCATCATGTTGTTCTAATATGTTTGTATAGACCCACAGAAATGCTAATAGAATAAGTTGACTGAATTAGTGAGGATTCAATGAGACTCTGCTGCCATCTGCTGGAGCTTGTGTTTAAATCATGTTTTAGAATTAAACATCCATCTTTAAAAATATCAGTGAACAGTAATGTTCCTTTTTAATTTAATAACTATATTGTTGAGTCTAGTTGTGTAAAAAGCTTTCAATCTCATTAACTACAGTTTATGTTCAAGGATAATTTAATTTTAAAAATAAGCATTTACCAAAAGCTATGATCAGTCCATTTTGCTTAGTATTTAGTAGGCTTGTGTTACTTGTATTTATTATGTATCTTGTATTGTATTATTTATTATCTTGTACGTAAAAATTAATGTTTGCACTTGGATATTTTAAAAATATAATGTTATTATTTATTTTATTTATTTATTTATGGTTATATAAGTATAATCACTTTGATTAGAAACAGTAAATCAGGCCAATAGCCCGCCAATAAAGGGGTAGTTCATTTTTCTTTTGCATTTATTCCCCTCAAATTATGAGGTTCAAATACTGCATTTTAGTAACATTTTAAGCACCAGTTTGTACTGGATTGACCTCTCGGATGGTTATTATTACCACACTTTTTGATGCAACAAAAACACTTCCTACATTTTTGTGAAAGTGCTTACATTAATCAAACAAAAAGGGCTCATGGGTAGCTAAAATAATATGTTGGTGCTGTTTGGGTAAGGGATTCATCAGAAAAAAATGATAAAAATTAGTCCAAGGCTTGGAAAATGTGGAAAAAATCTTAAAAAGCCTTTATTGACATGGTTATCAAGTTTATTCACATGAAGTGATCAAGAATTTTAGAAATACTGTCAAAAATGGGACAAATGAGCTCCCAGAAGGGAGGGTGGGCCTCTCGAACCACATGAACCCCCCCTGACTATGGACCTGTAAATTAGTATTGTTATTATCACTCATTTCTTCTATCTTTTCGGCTTAGTCCCTTTGATAATCTGGGGTTGCCACAGGGGAATGAACTGCCAACTTATCCAGCATATGTTTTACACAGTGCATGCCCTTTCAGCTGCAACCCATCTCTGGGAAACATCCATACACACTCATTCATACACAAACACTACAAACTTTTTTGCCTACCCAATTCACCTGTACCACATGTCTTTGGACTGTGGGGGAAACTGAAGCACCTGGGGGGAACCCACGCAAACATGGGGAGAACATGCAAACTCCACACAGAAACGCCACCTGACCCAGCTGAGGCTCAAAACAGCAACCTTCTTGCTTTGAGGCGACAGCACTACCTACTGCTCCACCGCGTCGCCCATTACTATTATTATTATCATTATTATTATTATTATTGTTAATGTTATTCATCCATTCATTTTCGATTAGTCCCTTTATTAATCAGGGGTCGCCACAGCAGAATGAACTGTCAACTTATCCAGCATACATTTTAAGCAGCGAATGCCCTTCCAGCTGCAACCCATCTCTGGGAAACATCTATATACACTCATTTACACACGTACACTACGACCATTTAGACTGTTGGGGAAAACTAAGCACCTGGAGAAAAACACGCGAACACAAGGAGACTATGCAAACTCCATACTGAAATGCCAACTGATTAAGCCGGACCCGAACCAGCAACCTTCTTGCTGTGAAGCGATCGTCGCTATTATTATTATTATTATTATTATTATTATTATTATTACAGTTGTTTTATATTTTATATATTTTGACATATTTTCATCCCTGCTATGACAAAACTGAATTGTCAGCAGCAATAACTTTGTCTTCTGTGTCATATGATCTTACTGAAATCACAATATTGTGCTGGCTAAGTGTTGTAAACTGTTAAATGTTATGACCATGGCATATATAGATAATTATGTTAAGTAGTATTTAATTAACCAAATATTCATTAGAACATATTTTATATGAAACAGAAAAACTAACATAATGAAAAGCTTAACCATCACTTATAACCCATATAAAGAAAAATAAATCTAGTGATTGACAATCAATCCTAAATGCCTGAATCCACCAAATAAATAGTTTTATTCACTAAAGTCAGAATTTAGTCAAAAAAAAACACGAGTCTGCCTTTCTGTCTTTGTTTTCATTTCTCATCCCAGCATCAAGACTATCCCATTCCATTTCAGCTATTGAAATCAAACCTCTTATTAACTAAATCATTCAGAAAGAGCTGTATGGTTTGGGCACACTTAGAATAAAAGAGCTTGTGTGTGTGTGTGTGCTGAAGGCGAGCTTGTTTGTATCTTTCAGACTACTTCCCACCGCCTGAGGTGCCAGACGAGGGCCTGGCGCGGCCGGTGGTGGCAGGCATTGTGGCCACCATCTGTTTCCTGGCAGCCGCCATCCTCTTCAGCACGCTAGCAGCCTGTTTCGTCAACAAACAGAGACGGCGTAAGCTCAAGAGGAGACGAGGTCAGTGTAGCTCTCACCGCCAACTCTAGCACCTCACATTTCATCATAGCAATAGTGTCCCATAATGCTCTCTCGTGTAGTGTCTAATGAATATGTTTGTGAATGTAAGAGGTCCAAAAGAAAGGACCAATTTTGAAGTGCCTGAAGCGTTGTAATTCCAGTTTTGTATAAATGTATATACATTACCTGACAAAAGTCTTGTCGTCGATCCCAGTTGTTGTTGTTGGTTATTTGGAAAAATGGCAGATTTTTGATGAATCATCTGTTGAACTGCATCCTTATCATCACAAATACTGCAGAAGACCTAATGGAACCTGATTAGACTCAACATTCATAGAGAAATCAGTCAAGTTTTTTTGAAGGAAAATGAATGGCTTGAGGTTACATTCAGTATTGGGGCGTGCAAGAGATTTACAAAGTGGATGGCAACATCAACAGCCCAGTCACCAAACATGAACATTATTAAGCATTTCTGGGGTAAGATGAATGAGGAGGCATTGAAGATGAGTCCGAAGAATAACTTAACTCCTGCAAGAACTCTTTCTTTGCCATTCCAGATGACTTTGTTAATCAATTATTTGAGTCATTGCAGAGATGTATGGATACAGTCCTCCAAGCTCATGGGAGTCATACTCCGTATTCATTGTTTTCTCACTGCACCATGACTATATTCTATACTGTACATTATTTCTGTTAAGTAACAAGACTTTTGCCTAAGCAAAGTCAGACTTTACTGTCGTAATTAAATAATTAAAAATCAAGGCATGATCATGTTTTATTTTGGTAAAATAAGTGTAATCTAGAGGCCTTATCCTTTCATAAAAGCCACTTCTGATATCAAATGATCCACTATAAGTCAAGTTAATATTTGTTGTTCCTAAAACTTGGATAGGGGTCAGCGCAATAGCCTAGTGTTAGCACGCTGACACATGATGCTGTAGCACTTCAGGAAGTCCCAAGTTCAAATCCTGGCATGAGGACCTTTCCCGAAACCTACCCCTCTCTCTCTCCAACTTTGCTTCCTGACTTGTTACTGTCCTGTCTAATAAAGGGAAAAATAAATATTTAAAAAAAACTTGGATAGGGGACAAGACTTTTTTTTGTCAGGTAGTTTATAGGTTTGCAACTGTGTATAATGGCAGGCTATGGTCTTTATTGGCTGGCTGCAATTAATGTGTAATTTTGCATTGAAACACTGTGGTTGAAGTTAAATCTTGGATAAGTTTGGTTTGCATTGTGGAATTTGACTAGAAGACCCTTCTTTCTAGGATATGAAAACAAATCCACTTTACAGGCACTTACAAAAAGATGTGGATTCTGGCTCAAATTAACATGGTGAAACCATTAGGTTTGTTACTGTTTGTTTCACTGTGTATACAAGTGGCGTGGATGCCTCCTGAACTGAAGTTTAGATATGGTAATGAGCGATCACACCAGACTGAGTCATCTGACTAATCAAAGCAGAAAGGCTCCCCTTTTCCACCAGTTGCTAGTTCTAAGCTGGTCTGTCTGGCATCTTCTTAGAATTGCTTTGCTTTTACACAGGCTAGACAGTCACTGTCTCATCTTTCTCAGCAACACAAGCTTTCACCCAAGATTTCAACCAGAATCAAATACAAAACACGGCATCAACTTTATATAAATAGTTTTGCGATTCCAACGTGTTTATGCAGTGTGCCGTAGCATATATAGATGAAGAAGAAGATGTTTGTGCAGCATGCAATAATTTAAATAAACAGAGATGAGAAGTGATAACAATGTTTTTAGCATTATGTGCCGCTGCTATTTCAAAACCATTTCTGTTTATCCCTCTGGTCATGATAACCCCACCATCAGCTCTGAACCTGCACTCAAATGGCCTTGGTGAAAAAGAGGTTTACTTTTTAGAGAAAACTTTATTAGAAAGAAAATAGAAAGAGAATCATAGAAAAACAGATGCTGATGCGATGTGTAGTCAAGCCAGAAAATGTAGGAACCTGTAAACATTTTTACACTATCACATTTTATTCAGTATAGTTTAAAATATGGTAATAAAATATGGCATAAAGGCTCAGTGGTTAGTACTGTTGCCTCACAGCAAGAAGGTCCCTGGTTTGAGTCCCGGCTGGGTCAGTTGACATTTCTGTTTAGAGTTTGCATGTTCTCCCCGTGTTCACGTGGGTTTCCTCGGGGTCCTCCGGTTTCTCCCACAGTCCAAAGACATACACAATAGATGAATCGAATAAACTAAATTGGCCGTAGTGTATGTGTGTGAATGTGAGTGTGTAAGTGTGTTTCCCAGTAATGGCATGCAGCTGGAGGGGCATCCGCTGTGTAAAACCTATGCTGCAAAAGTTGGTGGTTAATTCCACTGTGGCGACCCCTGATAAATAAAAGGACTAAGCCGAAGTAAAATTAATGAATGAATATGACATGAACTCATCACAGTAGAAGAAGAGACTAATTTTGATAATGCCAATGGCAATATTTACAAAACTATGAATAATTTGCTGGGCCACCACTAACCTAAGTGACAGCCTGTAGCCTCCTGGGTCGCCGTCAGCCAGGTTTACACAAACCAGAACTTTACACCTGAATTTTTTCCCAGGCTCACTGACTCTTCCCAGACTCTGCAGGAATCCACTTCAGCATTTGAGGAACAGAGGTTCAAGTTTGTGCACACAAGTGGGTCGGACAATATGATAATGTTTCACTTTTTATGTCAACATGAAAAATCCATTTTGAAAACAGCTCTTTTTTGACTCTCAGTCAACTCTTTCTTTTGAGAAACAATAATTGTATACATGGCGCATTTTCAGATTTTCAGCTGATTTTCTGGTGTGCACTTCCGGCTGCATTTAACTACAGAATTCAGTTAGTTTGGATAATGTGAATGCTGGTTTACAAATTAGAGTGTGTACCTGCAAATGACCTCTGAGTCCATGCTAGGTAATGTAAACGTAGGTACAGTTTGCTTTTGGTGTGAATGATCACAGTCATACCAAATCTGAAAAGTTACTATTGATGATATGTATATTGTTCAAACTGTGTATTCAAGGGCATATTCACTTGCTTTTATTGAGAAGCATGATTGATATGCTGAAGATCCAAAAAATAACCTTTTTTATCTCATTTTCTGCCATATTTGACCTAACAAACCTAAAGGTGTGTTTTATTTTCAGTTCAGTTGATTTGGACATATGTGAACAAAACATTTGGTTCTTACCGTACGTTCACACAGAAAGCGGCGAGAGCGTCAAAGTAGCCAGAAGTCAATCATTTTCAATGAGAGCCGGCGGCGATACGCGGCGAGAAGCATTGAAATCAAAGTCAACTTTATGGTAATGAGCTATGACGCGGTTTGGCGGCAAGCAATCAGAATGAAGACGTCCACCGCCTAATAGGAGTTCAGAGAACACAGACCTGTGAACTTTGGTTCTGACCACAGTTGTTCCCAAGGGTTTGATGAATGCGGTCGCCAGATTTCCAATTGTTTACAATGTTTTCTTACAAGAACACATATATTAAATAAGTTACTGGAGAGTTACTGATGTGCATTAATGTTATATATATATATATATATATATATATATATATATATATATATATATATATATATTTATCTTAAAAAAGCGACGTGACAATACAAAACAGTATAACGTTAGCTGCTTTAGCATATTTCAGACATATGGACACATATTGGATAAATAGAGGAAAGCCACATCACATGCAACTTGATCTTCCATTGTTTTATGAATCTGATAAGAAGTGCGCAACATTTTCACGCTAGAAACATGTTTTATGCAGGAATGTAACTGACATGCTGCAACGGCTCCTTTAAATATGAGATCAATGTAGCGAATTTTGATGCTCTTGCCGCCGGAGCTGAAGGCAGGCAGCGTTGTTGCCAGGGCGGCCAGAGCGACCTTGGACGCTCTCGCTGCTTTCGGTGTGGACGTACGGTTACATATGTGCTGTGTATATTTAAGTATACAACTGTAAATAAACAGATACTGTACATGAAGTATACAAAGAAACATTTACATTTCTAAATATTATCTTGAATGTAACTACAATGTTATTAGAATGTAATGACATAGACATTACAATGTAACAAAGTAGTAATTACATACAAAATAAAAAAGTAACATAATACATATTGTGTACATGTGTACTGTGTATACTTATGTCTATAACTATAATTTACAAAAACTGTACATGAACTATACATAAACAAATTTACAATACTAGCCTAGATGTAAAAAAAAAACAATGTTATTACAATGTAATTACAATGTTATCACATAGTAATTAGAATGTATTCACATAGTAATTACATCCAAAATAAAAATTGTAATTGCATATGTACTAAGTATATTTACATTTAAATACACAAATACTGTACATAAAATATACAAAGAAAGATTTAAGTTTATAAATATTATCTTGAATGTAATTACAACTACAGGTGGTGATGTGACTTCAGTGGTTTAACTATAATCATACAACGCTCCAGGTTTATTTGTCTGCCAAAATTGTAAAAATGACTTTGTTCACCAATGTCTTCTGCGTCAGATTAGGGTGCATGTTTACTACAGGCAATACAGTGCTTGCATGCTGTGCTGTTGACTAATGGTAAAATGTTTAAAAGATATTAGCAAACAAATTGCATTTAGATTTTTTTAGATTTAGTTTTTGAAGCTTTGTATAATTACAGTTAAAGTCGAAAGGGAATGTTTTGACTGTTTTTGGTTCCTTTTATGGAGTTTGAACTTTCTGTGGAGGATGGAACAACTCAGATTTCATATTCATTTGTTTTTAAAAGATGATTAAAGGTCTCAGGGGATTGAAGCAACATTACGGTATAGGTAGTTGATTAATGTCAGAGTTTTCATTTTTTGTGTGACCTAATCCTTGAAAGTTCGAGCATGAGGCAAACAATCAATGGTATTCAACCCTTTCTCCATCATCTTCTGTCGCTACTTACCATCAGTGATCTCCATCTGACACAAAAAAATGTGGGTTTAGACCAAGCACTCAAACCTAGTGTGAATGGCAACTTTAACATCAAAAGACATTCTCAAGGTTTAAATAAAAGACAACTAATGAAGCTTCAGAAATCTAAACAGGCTTGTAGGATGTTTTTCAACAGAAAATGTGTCTGATTATGCCTGTCTGAAATCAGTAATCACGTTCTTTCTTTCTGCTTTTGTCTTCAACAGATCCCCCTCTGTCTATAACACACTGCAGAAAGAGTGTGGAGACTCCGTAAGTAGTGTCTTTAAAGAACTTCCTCATCCTCACTTTGTTCCTCAGTTTATTCAGACCGATAGTAGAGCGTGTTTCCTAAATCAATTCATTCGACAGACAAACCCTCTCGTTTAAAGATCCCATTGGAAGAGCATTAATAACTGCTCAGTGATTCATAGATGTACTGTAGTGTATTCATAGGATGAACCTAAAGTTAATTTCATCAAAGAGCAGTTTCCTCATGTGTCTATTAGTATGGATTGCTAAATAGTTCACACAGGTTTTATTTCATTTGCAGTTTAGATTAGAGCTTCTCTGCCTTTTAAGCCTAAAGTATATTTACTTTCTGGATTAAATTCCAGCATTCCAGAAAGAGGACCAGTCTTAATCAGTCTTCATGATAACAAATAAATCTACAAAATATATTAGACAAACTAAACTTTAAATAAGTGTTTTCATGATAAAACTGCATTAACAATGTATTTTTTTAAGGTATTATTCATTTTACGTGGTCTATGCTGTAAAAATATCCGTTAAAGTTCAGTTTACTATATTTTTGTTTTCTGTTTATTCACACTAATCTATTGTATTATTGGACCTTGATCTCTGCTCAGAATGAATCGAGGATATCTTTTTTTTTTTTGGTTTAAGCTCATTATAATGCTTGTTTTTTCTATATTTATATACAGTATAAACAGATTAAATACAGGAATGGAAAACAGAGCGCTTATTTATAATCACAGCTGTCAGTCAGGGCACGCTCTTTCTTTCTGAGTCATTGCATCTTTGCTGTGTGTAGTGTAAATGCAGGTATCGGATATGAGATGTAAGTGTTGTCAAAAATATATATGTGAAGAGTTTAGATGCAAAAACCTCTCAGAGCCATCTGAAATTTCCTTCGAAAATTAGCAATTTTTTACACTCCTATGTTTATGTTGAGCTATTTCATTTTAAAGACCTTAAAAAGAGTGTATTCGTTTGCCATTAACTTGAAATTAGTGAACTTACACACAAGAGCCTGATGAAAATCAGAAAATTTCAAATGGCTTTTAGACGTTTTTGCATCTGAACTCTTCATATAGTCAAATATTGACAGTCAGAAAATGTAATTGACCATCAAGATCTGCAGTGCAATAGGGTATATGCCGAGCTAGTGCTGTTCCCATGCTGATACACTTCCGGTGATCTGTGACCTTTTTTTCATTTTATACGGTTCCTTATACAGCATCGATGTTGTAATGTCATTAAAATACATTAAGTTAAATAAACTTTAGCATTTATTTGGTTGCTCAAGCGTAAAACGAGACAAAAAGCTGTTTACTCACACGCGCTGTCAGAATCGGCAGGCTAACGCAGAAGCTCCATTGAATATACTGGTGTAAAATAAATGCTCATATTATAAAGATATGGCAAGGGAAATGTAATTTAATGCAGTGCTTATTGTACAATCTGAGACCCACTTTAAATCGGATATCACTCAGCTAGTGGAGATCGCTCATTTTTAAAGAAAACAGACCTTAAACGCATCGGATTTTGCATTGGTATTCAATTCACCGGAAGCGCTTAACCCAGGTTACTGGCAAATTAAAAGTCCTATTACCATGCTTCGGCATATACCCCATTGCTGCCAAAGAGACAGCAAAGCAGGAGCATTTTGTATTTTATCTACCAGCAGAGGGTGCACATTAGTAACATAAGATGTCTGAAGTGAGAGATCTGCTACACGTGTGCCTGTATCTGGCCCAGCTGCAGAATCAACTCACCTGGGTGTGATTTCAGTGATCTTGCAGATGTTATGTGTAAATAATCTTTAAGACCACAATTGCTTGAATAATACAGTGAGGGATTCACAAGTAATATAAGTTTACAAGTATAAATTTACAAATGATTTCATTTACAACAGCATTTCAGAATTATTTTGAAGGCATAGACATGTTGCAGAAGGGTGGCTTTGAGGATTTTTTTTATCAATTATCTATTTATCTATGTATATATATGTATTTTTATTATTATTTTTTTTTTTTTGGCCACTTTTATTGGTTATATTTTATTGGAAGAATAACTTGGTTCAGATCAGGAAATGATCTGACCTGACAATAGAACAAAAGTGACAAAAAGTGATAAAATCCAAATAAAAGTGGCAAAAAATAATGTTTACAGTGTCATAATTACACACTAGACCAGGATAAAATAACTGTTTTGCTGTGAGATACTATGTTTTAGGTATGGGTTGAAAGTTTTTATGTTTCTTTTTCAAAACTGGTGTTTAGATTTTAGATATATTATATATAGTGTATGGTAGTATATTAAATATAACTATGGTAAATATAAAGCATAAAATAACTACATATCAAATTCACAATCAAACCTAATCTACCAAACCCAACTATAACAGTTGCAGTACACACACCACTTCCGGTGTGCAACTCGCTTAAAGGGATAGGTCACCCAAAAATCTTGCAACTCAAACAATTTACTCAACCAGTGGTTGCAAACCAGTTTGAGTTTCTTTTTTTTGTTGATCACAAAATGAGATATGTTTTTACAAATCTGGCCACCTGCAACCATCGACATCCATAATCAAAAAACCAAACACCATATAAGTCAGTAGCTATCCTCTTTTGTGTACAGCCGAAGAAAGAAACTCATAAAGGTTTGAAACAAGTAAAGAGTGAGTAAATGATGACAGAGGTTTCATTTTTATATGAACTATCCCTTTAAGGCTCTTGCTGTTTGTGTTGTCAAACTGACAGCTTGCATTTGCGTCAAGTCATTGGAAGAGAGGCCTGGTAAAAAAAAAAAAACTATCTCCCAAATTTTGAATTTGGACTACAATAGCTATAGTTGTTTTCCCAGAGATGGGTTGCGGCTGGAAGGGCATCCGCTGCGTAAAAACGTGCTGGAAAATGGTTCACTCCGCTGTGGCGACCCTGGATTAATAAAGGGATTAGGCCGACAAGAAAATGAATGAATGAATGAATGAATGAGCTATAGTGTCATTTCTACTGCACCTTTAAGTGGCACTGGCATCCTGAACCAACAAAATCTGTGTTCTGATTCGATACAGTACCAGTAAGGGGTAGCAGTGGTTTTGGTATCCAACCGTAGTTGTAAATTTACACAAAACTGGCCTCAGGAACTTCTCAATATCAGTCAGTTTCTGCACAAACACTGAGTAAAACTGTATAGGTATAATAAAAGTGCTTTTAGTTTACGGTTAAATGTACAGATGTTTAGGTCCATCACAGGAGGGTGTGCAATAATGGATTCCACTCTGATCAACGGCCTGTAAAAGGAACAGATCACCTGAAATTGGTTGTTATGTGTCTCATCATACTGTATGTTTATATTTAAATTGCTCAAATATGATTTGAGAGCTGTGGCAGGGGAGATAATTTGTGTTATAAACATAAATGGACTTATAGGTACTTAAATATTTCATGAGGTATACATTTAGGCTTTTTTGATTATTTGTTTTTTGTAAACATCAAGCAGGGTTTCATAACCTGCCATTAAAACAGCTTTTTAAAAATACAAATGCAACATGCAGCTTAACCCAGTGTGTCAACTGGCATCAAAAATATAAACATCCCCAGAGTTGAAACAGCATGATGTGCCTATTTTGTCTGAACCATTTAATAACTTTGGATGATCCTTTTAATATCAACGATATCTGTAAACCCATCATGCTAAATGGCTTCTAGTGTCTCTAATGTGCTTTCATATATACACATATATTTTTCACATTTGCTATGGTATACTAACAGAATGTGGCAGTTTCTTCTCTTCAACATTTTAATTACTGTAACTAATTATTCCTTCACATTTCAAGAGCTAACATTGTTGACTGGGATTTTCTATAAGGAATTTTTATAACTGTATAATAGAGAGGATGTAACGGTGCTTCCCTGTGATTAATATTTTTATAGCAGTGATTTCTCAGATATTAAACTCGTATCCCTTGATCCTCCTACATATATCTTTCACTAATCTAAATGTAAGTGGGTTAGCTTTGATATGTCAATCATAACCTCCATATAGCGATGCCATTTATAAAACATGTTGCTAGAGCAGTGTACTTTTTTCGTAACATGCTGGAATATGGTATCTGGGTCAAAGTATAGGTTTTAATGTAATTATTATTTTAGTTGAAGAGTTGAAGAATTGAACAGTTGAAGTCAGAATTATCAGACCCCTGTTTAATTTTTTCTCTAATATCTGTGTAACGGAGAGAATTTTTTTTCAACATTTTTCTAAATATAATAGTTTTATTAACTCATTTAAAATAACCGATTTATTTTCTCTTTGCCATGATGACAGTAATATTTGACTAGTTATTTATCAAGAAATTTCTATACAGCTTAAAGTGACATTTAAAGGCTTAACTAGGTTAATTAGGTTAACTAGGTAGGTTAGGGTAATTTGGCAAGTTATTGTATATCGATGGTTTGTTCTGTAGACTATCAGAAAAATCTATAGCTTAAAGGGGCTAATAATATTGACTTTAAAATGGTTTTTAAAAAATTAAAAACTGCTTTTATTCTTGCTGAAATAAAACAAACCAGACTTTCTCCAGAAGAAAAAAAATATTATCAGACATAGTGTGAAGATTTCCTTGCTCTGTTAAATCATTTGGGAAATTTATAAAAAAGAAAAAAAAAGTCATTTAAGGGGGCTAATAATTCTGACCAACTGTATATATGTGTTAACTAAATATCCTTTTAAAATAAAGGCACTGAAGTATATATAGATTAAACATAATCCATTTGTCTGTATCAAATTTTAACGCTTCAAATAACTTGCAATGTAAATGACCGAATTAACTGATCTGTCAAAATGTTGAGGAAATAATATAATATTGTAATTTAATCTAGCAGAACATGAAAGTAATTTATACTGAGTGATTTAAAAAGCCTTACGGAAAAATGAGGCAAGACTTAAAATGAAGAGTACTGAAAAGTTTTTAAGTGGCGCAGTGGGTAGCACTTTCGCCTCACTGCAAGAAGGTCGCTGGGTCGCTGGTTCGATCCTT
This sequence comes from Danio rerio, assembly GCF_052040795.2. Taxonomy (NCBI): domain Eukaryota; kingdom Metazoa; phylum Chordata; class Actinopteri; order Cypriniformes; family Danionidae; genus Danio; species Danio rerio. Next base: position 26,079,422 of record NC_141041.1, on the reverse strand, counting down.
GGCTCAGTTGGCGTTTCTGTGTGGAGTTTGCATGTTCTCCCTGCGTTCGCGTGGGTTTCATCTGGGTGCTCCGGTTTTCCCCACAGTCCAAAGACATGTGGTACAGGTGAATTTGGTAGGCTAAATTATCCGTAGTGTGTGTGTGTGTGTGTGTGTGTGTGTGTGTGTGTATGTTTCCCAGAGATGGGTTGCGGCTGGAAAGGCATCCGCTGCATAAAAACTTTCTGGATAAGTTGTTCATTCTGCTGTGGTGACCCTGGATTAATAAAGGGACTAAGCCGACAAGAAAATGAATGAATGAAAAGTATTTAGGGGCTACACTGTAATCATTAAATATAATATTTTAATGTGTCGGCTAAGGATTCTTCTAATTATGTCTGAAAGATTTTTTGGTATATGAATATTTTACCACTTCTTCTGAAAATAATATTTTTTTGTAAAGTTTTATGACCGTTATTAAAATGTAAATTCATGACAGCATATGTTTTTATGTTAGTTATGTACTTGAGGTTTTAACTTGATTTTAAAAAAAAGTTTTACACGTGAACTTGATGTTTTAAGTCAGTTTCATACTGTACATGTTGAAATTAACTTGTTAAGTGAATGTGATTCAACTTAAAATGTTTTAAAAAGCAACAGTGTATTAACAACAGTGTATTACAGTGTATTTTTGCTAAAAAAAAAAAACTAAAATAAACTAAAAAAAAAAAAAAAAAAACAGGAGATCCTAAATATGAAAAAAACACAATGCTTTATTAAGCTTACTGTTTTGATGCTTTAAAATATTTTTTCACCTCTTGATCAATATGTAACATCACAATTTAAATAATAAATAAAGCAAATATGAGACTGGGATTATATAACACTTAGAGATGCTCTGAAATAAAAATATTCTTTTTTTATCATTCTCAAAATATGCTTATAAACAGTAGGGCTTACATTAAGTTTACAGTTCATATTGTGTTTTTTCTCACAAACTTTTTACTTACAACCGTATACATATTGTCAGAACAAGAAGGCTGAATGGATTCAAGCTGACCTCAACTATTTATATATTTATTTAGATCTGCCTTCCTGCAGAGTTCAACTCCAAGCCTGATCAAACATGCCTGAACTAATTAACTAGGACCTGAATAACACTTGGGCTGCGTTCGAAATCGCTTAATACTTAGTTGGTACTGCATTTGAATTTACAACTCAACTGTTTGAAAAGTAGGCTCTATAAGTATGAATGGAACTCGGACGTGACCTATACATGTCAGTTGTCATTCAGGAATTCTCTCGTGGTGCATTATCGGATAGTATAGCGTCCATTCGATGCGCATTTTAGAATCTCGCTGGAAGTAGTAGATCATCCGGCTACTTCTCCCATACTGATTTTCGAATTGTATGAATTCGGACTTACTATGCTATTTTTAGTGTACAATATAGTATAGAAGTATTCAGTTTCGGACGCAGCCTCGATAATTACAGGCAGGTGTGTTTGACATGCGTTGCAACTGAAATCTGCAGGATAGTAGATCTCCAGGAATAAGGTTGGTCATCCCTGATAAACAGTATATGCAGAATGATTAATGTGACACTTCTTAAATGAACATTCCAGTGCTCTCTCAATCATTATTGTTTCCTAAGGTACTTCCTTTACCATGTTTTCCTCTTTCCTTCATTCGTACAGTATCTCTCCATGTCACTGTTGTTTGATTTTGTTTGTATGGAAAGCAGCCTCTCTGGTGGCCAACGTGACCCTTCCCCTCCCCGTCCCTCTCGTCTCTATTGTGTGTCCTGCCGCAGGAGTCCTCTTACCCCTCTGCCTGGCATTGAACCCTACTGGGACGGGCAGGAACGGAGCAGCTGCAGGCCTCCGCCCTCCAGTCCTCTGTGAGTGCCTTATGCCGCATGCGTCCCATGTGCGCTGCTGGGCACGGTTTTCTGGCAGGCTGTGAACCCATGCGCTTTACAAACAGGAGAGCCAAATCTTAAGATACACACACTTAATATATGTTTAGGCCTGGGAAATTAAAGGTGCTTTCTGGGTTATTTTCAATGTACAATACTGTCTGCTAGTATTAGCACCCTTGGTAAATGTGAGAGAAGACTGTGACAAAAATATTTTTATTGTTTAACTTTTTGGATCTTTTGCTCCAAATATATAAAAACTGAAGAGGCTTGAGATTCTTTTTGGATGAGAGTAAACCCTTTGAAACATTTTGTGGGAATTTTAATTTGTACCTTCTGACCAAAACACTAAAGTAACATCTACAATTCTTTTGCTGATTTTTTGGCCACTCGAACTGTCCCTAATTGTGTGCCCTTACTGAAAAGAAGTATACTTTATTTAATTTTTATGAAGTAGGAGAGCGCGGTGCACAAAGTAACACAGGGTAAAATGTAACAGAGTTTCAAGGTTTTTGCTCAGGGTTAACCATGGCATGCCTCCAAGGTTTTCACCACAGTGTCGGCAGATGTGTTCCTGACAATTATTGAAAAAGTTCAGCGAAATTTGGATACGAAACACAGGAGAAAACTTTTTTTTTACACTGGATATTTTTTATAAAAAAAAAAAACATGCATTAAATCGTATGATGTTGTGATTACCGTCTTCTAGGCTAAAAGAAGGAACTATTTTGAAAGATGTAAAAAGCACACATTGACTGCAAGGCAGTTTTGAAGAAAACACGATACAGCTGGGTTAGTTGTAACCGGGTGTTACAAATAAGCCACACACTGTTGGACACCAATTAAACAAACAAAATATTTTTTGAATTTTGAGTGTAATGTTGGGAACATTTTTAATTAAAAAGTTTTTAAATAGGGCGTCACGGTGGCGAAGTGGGTAGCTCGATTGTCTCACAGCAAGAAGGTCGCTGGTTTGAGTCTCGGCTGGGTCAGTTGGCATTTCTGTGTGGAGTTTGCATGTTCTCTCCAGGTTCGTGTTGGTTTCCTCTGGGTGCTCCTGTTTCCCCCACAAGTTCAAAGACATGTGGTATAGACGAATTGGGTAGGCTAAATCATCCGTAGTGTATGTATGTGTGTGGATGATTGTGAATGGATGTTTCCCAGTGTTTGGTTGCAGCTGGAAGGGCATCAGTTGCGTAAAACATATGCTGAATAAGTTGGCAGTTAATTCCGCTGTGATGACCCCTGGTTAATAAAGGGACTAAGCTAAAAAGAAATTGAATGAATGAACAAACTTTAGCAGCCAGAGTGTGAGAGAGCTTTTGCTTCCGGAGCACTAGCAGATCCCAAAGTGATGCAAATGCTAAAGGCAGGATGTCAACGACTGTGCTCTGTGTGATACTTTCAAGCCAATCAGGGCAGGTGAAACCTCAGAATCTATTCAAGACCCTGAAACAAGATTTTCAACTAAAACTTGTCAGGCCTGTACCAAAAACTTTTTTCTAAAGATTTAGAATAAAGAAATATGAAAACCATACTTGATTTTAAACACTAATTTATCACATTATATATCATTAGAAAAAAATGTATTCTGTTAAAGTTTTTATTTTAAAACTGTTCAGCACATTTAACTTTCCTCAGTCAGAATTTTGGATGCAGGAAGTCACACAGAAGCAACAGCCGACACAGGATTTGACATGGTTTTAAAGCCTTCTTCGCTGGGATATTTTCATAGGTAATTTTTATTCTGGATCTTTGTCAGTGAGGGGTTGGATTTTTTGAACCCCCTGAACCCCCCTGGCTATTTCTATGTCTCCACCTTAACACTGCCCCTCCTAAACATATAATAGACAATACAACTCTGTCCAAATCAGACTTGCAGACTTGTTAGAGACTTGTGTTAGACTCACTAGATTTTTATTCTACTGTAAGAGACTTTTGTAGGCTATTGCAGACTCATGTGTGAAGATGCTGTTTCACTGCAGAGCAATCAACATGTCTCAATAAAGAGTCTCCTGGACTGGGTTCATCAATTTACAACAGTTAGGTGCCGTAACCAGAATAGAGACTGAAATCACCATAATCACAATATAACAGTATAAAAAGGTTTACTTTTAAGTGTGCTTCAACAATAATACACATTAGGTGCACAACTAGTTCCCTTCCCAGTTTTTTATTTGTACTCCAAATAAACATATGAGTATACTAGTAGTTTACTTTTGTAATACATCTAGCAAGTAATTAGTTTGTGAAGGAAGGAAGTAAAGTTGTGATGTGAACAAGTATGGTGTAGTATATTCAGAATTTGGGCTCTGTGATTAACCCATTCAAGAACACAGGCACACTGTCAGTATAAGTCAAGTATACTTAAGTACATTTTAGAGAAGTACTTAATTAGTAGGCTGAAGGTATACTTTATTTTAGTTTATAAGAGGTATACTTATAGCAGACTGGAATTAACTTTTTTTTTGTGTGTGTGAGGGAAGTTTGGCATAACACTTCCAGTTCCTTTGCATCTGTTAATTATTGCTCTGATGGTGGATTCAGTTGGTGGAATTGGAATTTTCAGAGTTTTTGCCATTTTCTTGTAGCCACTTCACATTGTGTGACGCTCAACTAGCCTTCGCCATTAATCACTGCTCTGCTCTTTGCTTTAACCCATTGTGATGAAGACCGAGTGAGTTTGACCCATGTTTTACCTCAGATTTATAGTCCTCTGAAACAGGAGATCATGACTGAATCATTTGCCAGGTTTACTAAGAATAAAAGTAGAAAAGTTCTTGGGTATCAATAACATTATACATAACATTATTAACATATGAGTGTAAATAATTATAGCACACCTACATTAACAACAATGATTTGTTCATTCTTGTTTGTTCGTTCGTTTGTTCGTTCGTTTTAGATGAATTTGCTTGTTTACAGTGAAGTCAAAGGTTGAACAACAAAGCATTTTTATCTCAATTGTCTTTGCTCATATTTACCCAGGGTGCAAATGTAAGTGGAGGGCGCTGTCATTCCTGTTAATGCATATGAGCGTTTGTATCAACACAATTACTGTATTACTTTATTTAATGGAAACCTAGCAGGCAAGATGCATGTTGGAGTGTGTCAAATCATTATTAATAATTATAAACTGAATGATAATGGGAATGTTTGTTATTCACAGTTAAAAAAAATAACTGTTTTGAGACTGAACTAACCTTTATATTTTGGTCAATGTAAGTTGTTAGAAATACTGTTTAACCAAAGATATTTTTTAAAATCATCAGATTAAGCAGCATGAGCATGCATACATTTATCTAGTATACATGCTTTTTGACATCCTTGTGGTTGTAATATGCATTACATAAAAAGTTTTATTTTTATAACAATTAAAATTATTTACCTACAACTTCTTGTCTATTGGCAGCTGCACAGAACATAAACAATTGCTTTAATAAAAAAAAAGAAGAAGAAGAAGTACTGCATGTATGATGCAATTCATCTTTACATTCATGCATTTATTGGAAGAAATGGAGCAACTGGTTTCAATGATATCTGCAAAATGTTAGCTATATTATCATCCAGTTGTCTGATATTCAAAATGTGAAGATATTATGCCAGGGGTGTCCAAACTCTGTCCTGGAGGGCCAATGTCCTGCAAATTTTAGCTGCAACTTGCCTAAACACACTTTCAAGGACGTTTCTAGAAAGCCTAGTAAGAGCTTGATTAACTAGCCTAGGTGTATCTGATTGCGGTTAGTACTAAACTTTGCAGGACACCGGCCCTCCAGGACCGAGTTTGCGCACTCTGTATTATGCCTTTTGTAACACTAGGCTTCCATTTACCTGTTCTGTTTATAACCTTTTGTGTATGTGATGTTTGTGGTAACTTTAAGAATAACAAACATGCAGTCCATAGACTTGGGTTGAAAATAACCTGGAGGTTTCCTTTAATTTGATTACAGCAGGGGTGTCCAAACTCAGTCCTGGAGAACCGGTGTCCTGGAGAGTTTAGTTCCAACCCTAATCAAACATTATTATTATTAAGCTCTTACTAGATATGCTAGGAACTTCCTGACAGGTATGTTGAAGCAAGTTGGAGCTAAACTCAGCTGGACACCGGCCCTCCAGGACGGAGTTTGGACAATCCTGGATTACAGCATAACTTTTATTTTTTATTTTTTATTATTGTGCCCTGCAGAGGGCGACACAGCTCCTTTACTTTGATTATGAGGCAGCACTTTAAAAGCTGTGAAATCCTCCTCACAGAACTGGGTCAAGTTTGTCATGGACACTATTCATTAAACATAATAAAGCAAGCAGCCGAGCTTTATATCATAGATGGCTTTTTATTGAAATAATAATTTTATTTTTGAATAATGCACAATCATCTCGGAATCAAACTGGGTGAAAGGATAGTTCTCCCAAAAATGAAAATTCTGCCATCAAATCCACTTCTTTCACTTGTTCAAAACCTATTTGAGTTTCTTTCTTCCACCAAACACAAATGATGATATTCCGAAGCATACTGGTACACACATTGACTTCTATGTTATTTTTCTACTATGGAAGTTGATGGATGCCATTCTTCAAAATATCTTATGTTGTAGAAAGAAACTCATAAAGGTACAATCACATGAAGGAGAGTGAATGATGAGATCATTGTCATTTTTGGGTGAACTATACCTTTAATAAAACTCCTCATTAATCCTCCATGACATTGCTGGCTGCTGGCTTTGACAGCTTCTCTTCCCTGTCTGCCAAATATTTTCCCTCCACAGGTCCACTTTAAAAAATATCTATCTATCTATCTATCTATCTATCTATCTATCTATCTATCTATCTATCTATCTATCTATCTATCTATCTATCTATCTATCTATCTATCTATCTATCTATCTATCTATCTATCTATCTATCTATCTATCTATCTATCATCTATCTATCTATCTATCTATCTATCTATCTATCTATCTATCTATCTATCTATCTATCTATCTATCTATCTATCTATCTATCTATCTATCTATCTATCTATCTATCTATCTATCTGTTGTGAACTTGTATAATCCTACTCTTGTGTGATACAAAATGTACAGTATTATTGAAATAAAGGTGCACACAGGTTCACCCTTTCTTAATCCCCCTCATAATGTTTGTTTCAGATTTCTTCCTCCCAAGCATCTGAGCCACTGCCTGTATTTCACCAACACACCTTTGCACACCAGAGGTTAACCTGCAGCCACTGGCGTTCCTGCCTTTTCTATTTGTTGTTTTGCTAGTGGATTTGACTTACATAACCGCTCAACTCTGCAAAATCTTGATGTATTGTCGGGTATTGTTTATGCACTTTTTGTGATTTGTTGCTTTTACAGTGAGTGGTAACAGTAGAATGGGCTTTTAATGAGATATTCTGTGCCAGAAAAACTGTATTAGTTGTGGTATTGTAATGCCTGACAATCATTCTTGAATGCTCAGCTTAATTTATTCAGAAAGGTTTTGAATCGTGTGACTTAAAACAACAGGAGTATGTTTTGTTGAGTCTTTAAATGAAGTTCCTAGAAACCTTCGCATGGAAGGTCAAGTTAAGACTTACGGAATAGGGACGACTCATTTTGATGGCCTCTATAAGCACATCTTTCTGCCAACGCTGCTGGTTATCTTTCATCACAACATTTAGTTTGACAACGACTTGATGAAATGATAAAGCGATAACAAAAATTACAGCTAAAGTACACACTAAATCCTTTATGTTTTACCAAGGTTTTATTAAAAAAAATGTTTACTGTTTGTTTACTTGCAGGTCAGTATTCTTCTGTTTAGCTCATTTTTCACAGTATTGTATATTATGACAACAATTGTGAGATGTTTGGACCATTGAAGAGTGAAGCGTGTGTATTGTGTGCTGCCTCTGCTTGGCTGGGGAAAAGCCTGCTTGCTAGTGCACTGTATTGTTGCTTGAAGCAGGCATAACGTCACTGCACCTGAACGGTGGTCATCAATAGGCAGTTGCCATGGAAACCAAGCGCCATCACCGCAGCCATTACAAGCGAAAGTGCATGCTGTAATGATTCAGCAAAAACAAAAGCTTCAGCCATTACATGTACATTTGTTACTGAATAAAACATTTGAACTCTGAATTTAGCTGATTTTCTCTTTTCTTTTCTGGGCTATGCTTGTTATTTCTCGTTGTTTGGTCACATGGATACTCTCAGTTGAATGTCTTTCTTGGAAAAATGTCACCATCTATGTTTAATAAGAGCTGAAATGTTTAGCTGGATGTATGTTCTCTAACAAGGAGAAAGACACACAATATTAATTTCTTGGGGAAATCTTCAAACAGCGGTGACTGGAGAGTATAAGGCCTTAACAAGGATGAGTTATGACAAGATAAATCCAGAAAGAAGAGTGAAAATGACAGCAGTCAAATTTATTTAAAGCACAAAATGACTTTCTTATGGTTTAATAATAATAATATTCATAACAATAATGGCGGTTCATTCTGCTGTGGCAACCCCGGATTAATAAAGGGACTAAGCGAAAACAAATGAATAAATATTAATAATAATAATAATTCATATGTTTATAAATGGTGCATTTCTGGACACCCAAAGGCCCTACAACAAGCATCAACAGACTTACCAAAACAAATTAATAACAACTCATTTTGATGGCCTCCATAAGGTCCAATAGCCACTTTCTGTCAGCATTCCTAATTATCTTTCATCACAACATTTAGTTTGACAACGACTTGATGAAATGATCAAGTGATAATGATAATTACAGCTAAAGTACACACTGAATCCTTGATGTTTTACCAATATTTTTATTTGAAACATGAATAAATTATTATTTAATACAATTCTATTTTTTTATTTTTTTGTAAATTTCAGGGTACTACTTTAATTTTTAAGACCTATAATATTAATAATAATAATAATAATAATAAAAATAATAATAATCAGTTATGAATTATGGGTGTTTTCTATTTTCTACCTGGAAATAAGGTGTCATTATTTTTGTTACTGTATGAATCTATTTCTGTATATATATATATATATATATATATATATATATATATATATATATATATATATATATATATATATATATATATATATATATATATATAATTTATTTAATGTTTAACTTCTAACTACTAAAATTTAAAATAAATAAAAGTATTTTTTTTAAACTGCAGATTTAAACAGCAAAACCAGAGCAGAGAACAAGCATAAGCATAACCAAACAAAGCATAAATAAGCAGAAAACACCTATGAACTATATTGAGCTATAGAGAGGTATTCATAGAAAAATAACATTGAGATGTCTAAAAATATCTAATTGTAAATCATAAGTTACAATTAACTCTTATTAAGGTGACCAATCAACAATAATTAAACTATTTTAATGATATTTATGTACATTATGTTGCATTTTATACTTCAGACTTACCTGTTGTAGCTTTTTTCAGTGCTCCAGTTAAACTTTGTCATACTGAATAAAAAGACAGATTTATAACTGAAGCATAAAAAACTAGGCCTTTACATAATTATCAAACATTATAATGTCATGCTTATTATTTATTTTTGAAGTATGTTGCGTCTGACTAAAAATATTAACACATTCGTATAAACTTTTTAGCATAAAATCTCACCGATTTTTTTCACTAAGCCATGTGTTTATATAAAACTGTACTTACAGTGCTCGGCATATATGAGTACTCCCCTCACAAATCTATTTTTTAAATTCATTTTTTAAATAGGAAGACAATAACTGCATCTTAAATGGTACAATATATGCACTCATACACTATGTACTTATGCACTTACACATTTAACAACATAGTATATGTATGTAGTGTCATCCCAAATGAAGCACAATGTTTTTCTACCAAGAAATTCAAACCGTTTCCCTGTTGAAATTTGACGGTTGCCAAATCAGAAATACAGTAAATGACCAAACTATCAAATAATACCTGCCATGAATATAACCGCATTCACCATCGGGAGGCGCTATAGTCACTCTCGCAGTGAAAATTTTGCTTTCACCATCCAAAATAAATAAAGTTCTCCAACATATGCACCCGATAGCTCCGCCTCTTCCGCTACGTGAGCAAACCTGCAGTTGTTGAGTGCGTGAAGTGTCCATCATTACACACTTCATTTTACCAGCTGAATGAGTGCATCATCCGGGTAATTAAGGTGCACTTATTATTTTTTAGAGTTTTTAGTGTGAACGCACTACCTACGCTATTTATACCACAAAATGGCGTAGAATAGTGCAAAAGTATGCAAGTTGGGACGCAGCTAATATTATAGTTGTGCATATACATTAGATTAGTCAGTACTGAAACCAAATCTGGAGATTATCTAACAAAATAACAAACAATGACAGCCCAAAAATGACTTCACCCAAATGTATATGTTATAGAGAAATATTAAATACAAATTTAAAATTAAGGAAAAATCCAGAGGAAAAAAAAAAACGTGAAAGATTTTGTTGAAATTTTGTAGGTTGTATTTTTTTTTTTTTTTTGCAATAGTTAGCTTGAATTTAATTGTATTATCTTTCAATTTCTTAATATGTTTAGTGACTAAAATATGACTTTAATAAATATATCTGTTTAATAAATCTGTTTTGTTTAAATGCATGAAAATACATTGCCTATATTCACTGAGAAATGGATACAAATTTTAAAATGGGGTGTACTCAATTATGCTGAGCACAATACCATGATATTATTGATCATTTGTTCCTTTTTCTTTTTCTTTCCTATTGTTACAGGTCATCATCTGGAAAGATTAGTCCAGAAAGCATTCGCTCAATAGGACCCCCTTCAGAGTCTTCAGAGGATGGTTTACGAGCTAAGAAGTTTCCTCAAAGTCCTGCCAAGGAGGAGCTTTCCTTATACAAGAAGACCAAGAGAGCAATAATTAGCAAGAAATACAGTGTCTCTAAGCATGAGGCGGAGGCTACCACACCAATCGAATTGATCAGTCGTGGCCCAGATGGGCGCTTTGTTATGGATCCAACTGATATGGAAACCCCAGTAAAGGCACGGCGCATTGAGGGCTTCCCCTTCGTGGAGGAGTCTGACCTGTATCCTGAATTTCGACAGTCAGATGAGGAGAATGATGATCCGGGGCCAATGCCACCTGTGATGGCTACCCTCAGACCCCATCAGATTTCCCCCATTTCATCTAGCCAAGAATCTTACTTGCAGCCCCCAGCCTACAGTCCCCGCTTCCAGAGGCCCATGGAAGGCATGACTATAATGGAGACCAGTCGGCTCCAGGCAACAGGGCAGATCCGTGGTGCTCCTCACTTCCGAGCCTTTACCCATGGCCAGTTCTACAGCTATTTGGGAAGTCCAGGAGAACCTGAGCCTCCTCCTCCCTTCTACATGCCAGACACCAGCCCTCTCAGCTCTGTAATGTCCTCTCCTCCATACCACCTAGAGGGGCCTTTTGGTCATCCCACCATACCAGAGGAAATTGGTGAGGGTGAGATTCAGCATTATGCAGTCTCTGGCTACACCCTTCCCTTGGCACACCCCTCCACCTCGCGCTCTCCAGACATCTGGCAGAGACCAGATTTCACCTTTGCTACAATAGAGGGTCCTCACTTTATTTTCCCACCACCACACCCTTTGCATCTTCATCCGGAACCTCCCCTTCCTCCCCCTCTTGTTCTTCCTCCTAGTGCCCTCCAGCCCTCCACACTTCAAGTTTCTCCTTACCCTGGTATCCTGCAGCTGGAGGCCCCAAAGAGCCGCCCAGGCAAGTCTCCCAGCAAGGTCAAGCCTCAGGGCCTTCCAGCCAAGCGTTTACCTATGCAAGAGGCACAGAGTCTAGGGCAGCTAAGACACACAAGCCACGGTATGGGTGTACCGGTATTGCCTTACCCTGACCCGGTGTCTCACATGGTTGGCCCAAGCTCGTTCGGAAGCCTGGACACAAGATGGTACGAGCTTACACCCAGGCTTAGCCCCAGGCAGCCCCGTAGGATGGAACCCAGCATGGTTGTTCTCCAGCCATCCCGCCTCTCACCTCTAACTCAGAGCCCTATTAGCTCTCACGAAGGCTCACCAGAGATTGTAGTTCGTCCCAGACCCCGTCCTAGTATGATCCAACCCCCGATTCCTCCTGAGATGTCTGAGATCACCCTTCAACCTCCTTCTTCAGCTAGCTTCTCTAGGAGGTCCTCCCCTTCCTCTTCTCCTGCTCAAGGCCAAGGCAGCCGAAGGGCAAGTCCCAGCTACCGATCCCACATGGCATTTGCCACCTCAGCGGCAAGCTATCCGTCACAGTCCCCTTCACCTCCTGTAGAAAGCAGCAACATTTTTGGGCAGATGCCAACCCAGAGGAGGACTGAGGAGGAGATCCTTCCATCAGAACCCTCTCCACCCCAGTTATCAGCTTCAGGGTAGGTGCACAAGGCCTGAATTGTGTGGTCTAAGCCATGTACCATGTGGCCTAAGTGTAACATCTATGACCCTTTGGGGATATCAGTGCGGAAATGAGCACACATTTTATTCTTAGTCTTAAACTACATCTTGTTAATATGGGCTAAATTTAAGTGTTTGATGCTTGCCTTAAGCTGGTCTTAGTAATGAACTCATGCTTTCATAGAAACACTGCCCCAGATGCCTTGCATTATTCAAAACCATTCAAAACCATTTTCTACATAGACAAGTTGTGCTAAAGTTTTCTATGCCACTGATTCTGCTTTCATGTCAGACATCAAATTTCATTCATAAGGTCTGTGAAGCACTTTAAAGCACTTGTCTTAGATTAAAAAGTGAGTGAGCTTTACTAAAAGTGGTTGTGGATTCCAAGTCAAGACTTGATGAATTATTTGCTTCACAGACATGGTGACAGACCTTTTAGGGCTACGTGTCTGGAGAAGCTCCATTTTAAGTTCATTTAAAATGCAATAACGAAGCCCCTAAAAAGCCTGAAATCAGAGGGACGCCACCACAGGATCTCAGCCTTTCCATCCACTGTCATGCTTTACCCTGCCTTTCACCCAACAGGAGGAACCCCACATGCGCAATAAAATTGACCAATCCCTGTCCAAATGAAGCCCACTGTTTTGACTAACTCCAGGCTTTTTAGGACGACTCTCAGAGTGTATGATGTGGAGGCTGAGGTTGGTGTTCAGCACAACAGGCACAGTGCTCCTTTCCTTTTCCAAAGTAACCTGACCGCATGATTGCCTTTTCCACACTCCCCCCTCTCTTCTGCCTCCTGTCACCCAGGTCACCCCAGCTCTGACTGCCAGGGGGAGGCTTGTTGGGCGAATCATGTTGCAGGGACTGTTTGCTCTCATCTGTTGCAATGTCGTCATCATCAAATAGGGCATTTGGTCATTCTTGATGACTCCTCGAGTCTTATCTGCTTTGTTTTTGATTGATCTCAGCTATCTGGGCAGCGTTGTTGTGACCAGGTCCTCTACACCGCAATAGGTAAGGGTTGGATCCATGTCTGAAAGGGGGGGGCAGCAGGTGGGGCTTTTATTCACCTCGTCCTTTAAAGGGGAATACAAGTCTTTGGTCTTGCTTTCCTTTTGTTTATTACAAATTTACTTTTTTGGTTGTATTTTTTTTTTTTTAAGATTTATTTTCAGATAGCCACACATTTTAGTTCTGCAGTCTTGAAACTTATATGCATTCTGGTCTTAGTATGCATATGCACCTTAACCACTTATTAAATAAGAACTCTAGCACATATCATGTGGTCAGCACAATCTCATGCTTGAGACGCAATGTGTGAGCCAATTTGAATATTAGTTTTTTTGAGATTCTGCCATTTTCCTCATTGTCTGATGTTAATGTTTTTTTTCATTGTATTTTTTTCCAAATGTATTCTTTTTTGTAATAAATGTGCTCCTAAATTAAGGTTTAAAACATGACAAAACAAGCGCTACCAGAAGTTGCTGGGAATTAAAATTTTGGCTTGACCTGGATAAAGGGAACCAGCCGTTAGGGACCGTCTCAAGCAAGAGTTGCATGTTTTATTTCATTTTAGGTAGATGCTTTTTATTGCTTGAAACCAATTCAAGTGATTTATAACCCGCAAAAGTTTTCCTACACCTTGTATGATAAGAAGTAACTCTCTTTTTTCTAATCATGATTGATGTAGTGAGCACATGTTCAGAAACATGTAATTGTATAAAAAGCTGCACTCGGTTTAGACTGCAGAACACATTTCACAATCATGCGAAGCAAGTTTTCTTCCAAAACAGTTCCTGCACTTCTTTTACAGTGGGGAAACTACTATTTGCACCACAAAATGCTTCTTTTTACACTGTAGCTTTCACCCAATGAAGTGCTCTTCCAGAGTATTCCCCTTTAAAGTTCTGTTCCATGTGCAAAATGCCATGCATGCCATTGCTAAATATTGCTCTTCAGTTGAAAAACCAACAAATATCTGATTAAATTCTTGTTACATTTGTTGTCCAAGTGCTTTGTTTTATTTTTCATTATGTGACTGTTCCCAAGTAGTCATTTTCCCCTCCCGCCATCTCTCCCCCTGTCAGCATGGTGAAGCCCATTGTAGACAGTATTCATGTCTATGAGCACATTTCTGACAATGCTTTGTCGCTGAGCTGTGATTTTCCCCCTCTACTAATGGCCTTTAATTCTCTCGGCAGCCTCAACAGACGGACGGCCCCTCTATAATGCTATTTCTGTTATTTTACCGTGCCTCGTGAAAATTGTGTGTGCGCGAGTGTGTGTGTTGGGGCAGAGTATGCAGGCTGCCAGTTTAAGTGCCTCCATACTGTATTTGGATGGGAAGACCATACATACACACATTTTTTTATATACTAATGTTTTTATAGATAGTATTTCTTATTTCATGACTTCTAAAAATTTCTCTTTAAACAGATACATACATTATGTTGCCATATTGAGGTACTGTATACATTTTAAAACTATTTCTTTTCTTAATTATATATTATAACGTATTACAATTTTGCCTTCCTTATGTATGTAACTTCACTCATTATTTATTTGTTTAAATGTTTATTAAAACCTTCACTTAAAGAGCCCCTATTATAGGTTTTTGAAAATGACCTTTTATGTGGTGTGTGACACAAGTGAAATATCCAGCTAAGGATTAAATCTGAAAGTGCTCCATGTTGAAAACTATTGATTCATCTATAAAAGGGTTGACTCATAGTGGTTCGAATGAATAGTCGTTTGATTGAATCGTTAGCAGTGTTAGCGTGACTTCGATACGGAACTCGAGCCCCGCCTATTTGTTGCGCACACAGACCTAGGAAAATTAAAACCCCCGGCTCTGCCCACAAACACTGTAGAAGGAAAAAGAGAAAGATAAACATTGTAGCAGATCCCGGTTGAATCAAGTCGCGTAAACACTATGCTCTGAAGTTTGAGGGAAAGTTAGTGTTATTTTCCCTAACCCAAGCATGAGGCTGTGAAGAGTCAGCGGTTAAAGTTTATTCAGCATTATAGCCCCAGCCTTGTGCTGTGTTTCCTCATTTTTCTGATGAGTGCTTCAGCAATCTACACACGTACAATGGGGAATTTGCTGGCTGTTTGTTGTAGGAAGGATCAGAAAAGACTATGAATGTATGGCACTATTGATGTATTGATGTCTTGTCAGAGCTTGACAGAAACTTTACAGTTTAAACTTTACAAACTTAATTGTGTTTTGTTACTTGTAAACGCTTGTACTGTAACTGGTTAACCCTTTGTATTCTCATATAGCTTCTAAATCGACATTGAAAACGTGACACGTGCCCCTTCATTACGGATTTAAATGCATTTGTGAGCTCACGATTCACTGCCGATTGTCATTACTCTGGCCACCGTCAGCTGTTCCTACACATGTGCGGCGGTCAAGTTTTAAAATAGTTCAGCTTTTGCCACCATGTGGATTAATACTGAATATGTGTCACTGTTTTTATTTATGGTTAAGAGTAGAGCAATATGCTGGTGTTAAACTGCACTGCTTTAATTCACTTCTGCATTGGGCTTACACATACACTCTGACTACTTCAAAATAGTTTATAAGCCGTGGTGGGCATTTCTTTCTGTCTTACACTGAACGCAGTCGACAAATTGCAGTATACTGGGTCATCGGACCAATGAGCGCAGTTTAAGGAGGGGTTCGGGAACAAATTAATTAATTAACAAATCATACAGGAGTCATTGAGATAATTAGGTAAAAGCAAATGTATATTACAAGACAATGAAAGTTTTTTTTGACCTTGCATATGCATATCAGCATACTGTTGGAGACCCCCAAAACCAAAATATGACCTTTTTAATGCATAATAGGGGCTCTTTAAAGCATTATAACTGTTATTTGGGAAAGGACACACCATAAACTCACAGTATACCTCTCTTTCCACTCAAATAAGCATTTTTTGCATCATAGTTTTCACGCTAAACTGAACCATGCCTGATGCAGATCATTTGAGTGTATTCATGGTTAATGGTAGTTGCCTGTTGGCCTGCACTAGCCACAGTAATACAGCAAGGCCATGTGATTACTAATGTGAGGAGTTTAACACACATGGCGAGCCACCGCACTACTCTTGCCCTGTGTGATGGCTTTGCTTCTCTTTGCTTCCTGCACAGAAAACGTCGAGGTGCACCAAGTGGCTCTGCAGGGTCTGAGAGGATAGAAGCACTGAGATATCAACGAGTGAAAAAAGCCAAGAAAGTTGGCATCAACAATAACAACTCCAAGGCCAGACGAAAGACGGGTGAGAAACAAGTCACAATTGATATACTATATGTCTGTTGTGTAAAAGTTAAGGTGAGTTTCCTCATACAAATAAGCTTTGTTTTAAAACCAAGTGGGTTGTTTAGTTCTATGAATGAATATTTTTTTGGAACATCATGGTCATCATGATGGTAAAATACCTAAGATGCCTTAAAATGCTTTTTAAGGAGGTCACTTAATAATGAAGTGATAATCTAACAGGTCTGTGTTCCAAAAATGCCCCTGTTGTGCTATTTTGGAGCAGATTGTGCAGAAGGTCTGCAACTTTGACACTAAAATGGTGTACTCTTTAAAGGTTTGTTTTGTGGATTTTGACATGTTAGGATTATACTGGTTCAAAACTGTTTCACTAACTTTGCATGTACCTCCAAATGCGCAGAAATCTGGCTATACAATATGGTCAAATCAATGACATCATTGCTATTTATATCATTGTGCTTACAAGTACAGAGAAAGTAAAGTCTCTTTTGCTGGAATTCAGACAGTGTATGGGACGTTAAGTTTCTGACACATACTGTAATCACAAGAGCTTGGGGTTTATCTGACCAATCACAGCAGAGTAAACTCTATGAAAAGAGGGGTTTAGAGCAGGCGTGACCAACCCTGTTCCTGGATACCTTCTTGCAGATTTCAGTTGCAACCCATATCAAACACACCTGCCTGTAATTATCAAGTGCTGTTCAGGTCCTAATTAATTGGTTCAGGTGTGTTTGATCAGGGTTGGAGCTGAACTTTGCAGGAAGGTCGATCTCCAGGAAGAGGGTTGAGCACCACTGGTTTAGAGAGACCAGGGGACTCATATATGAATGTGGCATACTCACAAAAGAGACAAAAACATGCATAGGCCAGATTTATAAATGAGACTCAAGTGTCTCTTTTAAAGAGTATATTCTGCTGTAACTGGTCAGATGAGGCCCAACTTCTTGTAATAGAGGCTTCCCATGTAAAAGTTGTGATCTATGAAAAACAAACTTGATGGGAGAATGTGTGCAGCTCTAAGTAAACTCTACTTAGGGGGAAAAAGCAATGCCAGTGACTCGTGACCTCCTATATCCTGCAGGTGGTTATTAATATAAAAACCTTGCACTCTATGGTGCTCGAACACCAATAGGCCAAATCTATTCTTGGTGTTCTTTTGGTGACCTCCACTCATAGACCGTCCTCTACGTTTAGTCGTGGCCTACATTTATTTTTAATGTACGTGAGTGCCATAAATGTGTCAGAAAGTTTAACCTGGTGCCATAAAATTAATTTGCTGAATCCGACGCTATTGCTATGTGGTAAGTTTAACATAATAACCCCAGGTGTCGCAATCCAATGGAAAAAAAAATGAAAGCTTGATGGCTTTTTATTTGCATGTTGTTTTTTAAAAGTAACTATTAATTACTATTATGTTCTTCATTAAGTTGTGGATAAAATATGCCAATTCTAATAGTTTATTAAATATTGATTAGATTTTTGGGAAATCCCGACCCCCACTTTGGGAACCCCCCACTTTGATATGTTTACCAAGTAAGCATATTTACCCTAAATGTAGACCTAATTGAACCACTTTAAATCATCACATGAGCCATAATCAGTAATGTCAATATATATTTTTTCTGTTCATAGATTTTAGAAAGGTTTCTACTCAAGGTTTTAGAAATAAGACCCCAGATCCTTGAACAAACCATTTCAGACACTGTGAAAAAAAGAGTTTATCCTGTAGTGTATGTGAAAACTAAAGTGATTTTGAATGTACACCTTGTAAAGGAGATCTCCTTAGCAACACAACCTATTTTACAGAAGATCTCAAAAGCACATTTGGAGCTTTTAAAATGATATACTGTAATGGGGTACTTTAAAAAGATGTCATTTATGTTTTTCAAGCATTGAAAGTTGGTGTTTAGAAAGAGCCTGATGATGGTACTCCACATTGTGGTGCTTCCTTTAACACTGTAATTCCTTTTTCTAAAACATCAGTGGTCACTGGCTTTGTATTGTTGATGCTCTGTGCCACATACTGTATTTTTACAACCAAATTACCCCCTTTATTATTACCAAGAGATTCACAGTGTAACAACATTAAACTGTACAAATACAAGCATATACTCATTGCAGGTGGATGAGGTCATGAATGAGGCCATCTGTCAGTTTTTGCTTTTACTAAGTTGATAAATGACTTATTTGTTATGATATTATTTGTTATGTACATTACTGTTTGGGGTCATTATAGTTTTTAAAGACAGTAATACTTAATCTTCAATCCAAGATAAAATGCCATCACAAAAATAAAATAAAAAGACAAAAATCCTACGGCAGGCGTATGAATGATTTCCTCCTTGGCTATATATAATTGCTCAACTTTTTTTCAAACATTTCATATAATAAGACATGTTAGCATTTTAAAATACTTAATGAGGGTAATGTTAAATAAAATATAGCCTTGCCATCATGGTAATAAAAAATTGTTAAAAATATAAAATAATTAATTGTATTATTACAAATTATGACTTTTTTACAGTTAATAAAACAGCCTTGAGATGGCTTTCAAAGACATCAAACTTTTAAACACTATATAGTTTTATGAAGCTAATGCTAAGCTGTATTAGATTGATCAAAGCCAGTTTGGGAACTCTTAAGAAAGAAAATGGACTGTGCATCTGCAATAGATACACATATGTATGAACATCTACAGTATATCTGCTGTTTGTATGGCAATTTAAATTGCAGCATAATTTACATCCAGAGACTATTGTGAGGGGCAGCACATTAACTGATCTAAGATGGCAGACATGGCGATGTGCCTGGAGTGGTCCAATGTGGTGACAATGCTTAATAGGACATGCAGTTAAAGTCAGAATTAATAGTCCCACTGAATTATCAGCCCCCTGTTTATGTTTTCCCCAATTTCTGTTTAACGGAAAGATTTTTTTTAACACATTTCTAAACATAATAGTTTTAATAACTCATTTCTAATAACTGATTTATTTTATCTTTGCCATGATGACAATAAATTATATTTGACTAGATATTTTTCAGGACACTTCTATACATCCTAAAGTGACAATGAAAGGCGTAACTAGGTTAATTAGGTTAACTAGGCAGGTTAGGGTAATTAGGCAAGTTATTGTATAACGATGGTTTATTCTGTAGACCAGCAAAAAATATAAAGCATAAAGGGGTTAATAAAATTGACCTTAAAATTGTTTTTAAAAAATTAAAAACTGCTTTTATTCTAGCCGAAATAAACAAAAAAAGACTTTCTCCAGAAGTAAAAATATTATCAGACATACTGTGAAAATATCCTTGCTCTGTTTAACATAATTTAGGAAATATTTAAAAAAGCAAAAAAAATTCAAAGGGGGGCTAATAATTCTGACTTCAACCTTATATGACATTTAGACAGCACATTTAACCAATTACAGAGAGTCTGACTGCTATGTGAAATATGTAGTCATATTTCCTAATTTCTATCTTATTCTCTGTTTAGGTGTGCCCCCCTCTCAGACCCAGCAGCCCCACACCTCTCAGGTCCTCCAGCCAGAAGAAGCTCTCTACCTCCGCAAGAAGAAGAAAAAGTTAACACGCCAGGACCCGTACGCCCGCTTCTCTGCTCTGCTGTACCGTCGCCCAACCCGAGAAGACCAGAAAGCCATTTTGGCTAGTATGGACACAGCAGACCCAGACCACGCCACTCTCCTCTGAAGTCCAAGAGACTACAGGCCACACTCGCCCCAAATCTGAGCTCCTTCCACCTTCGCTCAGCCAGCCAATGTCTTCACATCCACAGCCAACACCAATGGTTTACTTATCTTCTCTGTTATGTTACACTTATTCTGAATGCATGCGATCCAAGGTTTTGCTCCAGTTCTTTTACCTCAAATTCAAAAGGAACGGTCATTTTGAGCGGATTGAAAGGAAAATATTTTAAGCTACATCTGATCTTTGGGATTTAGTGGCTCTTATCAGACGGTGTATTCTATAAGAGTGCAGTTGCCGAGCTTTCTGCCAACAGACTCAACCATAATTTGCAGTAGATCACAGGGTTCTTACAGGTATACCTCAACACCACCAAAAGCCCAGTGCTGTTACAGTATAACTACAAATATTCTTACAGATTTTTAAAATGACATATTATTGCACAGTTCAAATTTACAATATAATTGCAAAAGTTAAAATGATACGCACGCTACTTTTCAAACTTTTGGGGTCTTTTAAATTTTTTTTCTTTTTAAAAGAAACCTTGTGCCCACCAGGGCTTCATTTAATTAAAGGAAATTACAGAAACATTAATGTACTTAAAAGTTTGCTTTTAATTTAGTATATTTTATAGCACAGTTTATTAAGATGAATTTTCAACAGCCATTCAGTGAGTATGTTTACTTAAACACCAATAGTCCGATTTTAATATGATCAAGACACTACTCTGATTAAGAGTTTACCATGTAAACAGCTATTTTTGATTCATTTAATCTGATTAAGGTCAGAAATCGGATTAAGATTATGTGAAATATGCCGATTTTAGTCGCATTATTGAAGTGCAGTACAGTTCTCTAAACACTTTAATCAAACTACACTGCAGGCACACAACAACATAAGTCATTACTATTAGGTTCACCATCAAGGACCACGCTACAATGGTTGCTTAAACATTTATTACGAGTTGTTTTAGAAGTAGGTAAGAGTTATGGAGATTGAGAAGAGAAGTATGGATGGTTGTTGAACTGGCTGATCAGGGAGTCTTGTCCAGGGAGACTCAAGAGTGGGGGCTTTGTCTCGTAGGTTAAGGTGGAACCTTTAGAAGACCCCCCGATACAGCCTGTGGAAGAGGAGAGGGATGTTAAGAGGTATAGGGAGGGATGAGTGGATGAGTTTAGAGGGGAATTGGGTGGGAGGGAGCGAGAATCTGAAACAAACGGTTTAGGGAGGGTAAACTTCCTCTAAATAGTAGACGAGGGAAGTTGATTGGTTTAAGCGTTGCCCCGCTACTGAGCTTTTGTTAATTCATTAACTCCATTTTGATTTAGGTCGTGATGTCAGGTGACCAAAATTCAATGACTATCCAGCGTCTAAGGACAGCCTTATTTTGACGTCCAATAACGACATCAAATTATGTTGAAATTTGGTTGATTTTAGGTTGTGTTGGAAAGTGACAAAAATCCAATGTCTGATAGATGTCATGGTGGTAACGTCCACACAACATCAAGGTGTAACATGATTTGACTTTAATATTTGGTTGATTTTAGGTTGACTTTAGGTTGGACGTTGGACATTGACGTTGGGTTCTGACGTCAACCCGATTAAAATTTTGAAACAAAATCCAAAGTGCCCACGATGTTGGGGTACAACATCAATATGACATCATGTTGACGTCCTGTGCCTGCAGGGTATTACCATCATGTAGGATTTTCACTGCAAGTTGCGACAGGATAGTCTATAAACACACGGCTGTTTGACACTATTCTCTGCACCTACCAAGTCAGTCAAGGACCACAGACACCTGCATCTCAGTTTTCTTTTCCATAGGGCATGCAGTATCAAATTATATCTAAATAACCCCCGCAGTTCACACTCACATCCAATATCTCGTTTGTCATGAGGGGCATGCATAAAATGTTCCTGAATGAGAGTAAAAGTGCCAAACTGCAGTTAAAGTTGACAAAATAAAAATTAAACACCCGAAATTACACAAAACTCCAGAGAAAATGTGGAGAGCGTGCTGATGCAATGACATTAATCGGATTATGTGCTATAACCTGTAAAACAGGATCATGAAAGCAACATTTAAAAAGCAACTCATATAAACATCTTAATCATGTTATTGTCTTATTAAAATTAAGGCAAATAATTTGATTACTGATGCCAATGTAAACGTAGTCAGTGTCTCAAGATACTTCAGAAATCATAAGAAAATTGTGGTTGAAAATGGTTGTGCTGCAACTATTCTGCAAATTTTTTTGTGGAAACAGTGATTGAAAGTTACAAAGCATTTATTTGAAATGGAAATCCTGTACATTATAAGCATCTTTACTGTTATGAAAGATTAAACAAATACAACCATGCTGAATAAAATCATATTTATTTATTTTTTACTGATCCCAAATGACTTTTGAATGGTACTGTAGCATATCAATTTGTAAGATATATTAGAAAATTAACGTTTATTTGATTTTTAAGATGCAGTTTCTGTTAGGTTAGGGTGTTACACATACACAGCACACGATTGTGTGTGTGTGTGTTTAGCATATTGTAAATGTTCTATTTATATAGAAAAAGGAAAAACTCATTAAAAAGCACAACAATTCATCTGTTAAAGCAGCAGAACCGGTGAGTTTGGTTTTTATCTGAATACATAACTCCAATGCAATTTTCAATAATGTATATACTCATAAACAGTAGCTGCTACATCCTTTGTAACACACACTTGCACTGAAGCAAAACCTTGGTGAATGATGTAACTGACATTTTTAGTTCACGCCAACCCCCTTTAGCTCTATTCAAAACGTACTATAGTGATGCCAAAAATACTACAGCTTCCTTAATCAATAAGATTATAAAGTGTACTGTACTGTGAGGAGGATAGGACTTTGTGCCATAATATACTATAGTATTTTTGTCATCAACATGCGATGCCCCTTATATTTAAAATGGCATACAGTACATAAGCCTTAATAGGGTTCCTAAATGCTTGTTCCTCTTGTGTTCATTTATTGTTTTCTTTAAATTACAAGAAGTTAATCTACTGCCTTTGTAGGCTATTTTCGAGCCTTTTTTGTTTTGTTTGTTTTTCGGTTAAACCAGAAATGGCAACCCAGCCCCCTCTGTGAAATCCCTTGGGGAGAAATCTCTTTGGGATGAGAGGACTATTCCCAGCGGCCAAAGGTTTATATTGTGTTTCTATCATCCAACGGTGCTTTTTTTCTACAGAAAGACATGTATTTTCACTGTCTGAACAAACATACCTGGGCAAATGTACATTTTAGTGTGCTAGCCATTGTCCAATGGGGACGTAATGGCCGTCAGACGAGAGGTGGCATGTTCTGTGTCTTATATCACTTGTACAGATGTGCAATCAGTTTGTACATTTGAAAAAAAAAATGTCTAAAGATGCATCGAATGGCTGAACGCTGTACTGGTTATTCAGCCTGGCGAAAGAATTCAGAATAAAAAAGAGATATGAAGGAAAAAACCCTTGACCTCCTAATTGCAGGTTAAAGAGGTTATAGGTGTGTGGTTTATGGCTAAAACCCCTCCCAGTGGCCAATCACCACATTATAGGCATTTAACAGCCTACGTAAGGTGCTATCAAAAGTCTTCAGACTGAACTTTGTTAATGTCATCATTAATGTGATCTTCCAGCAGATAATAGCTGCTGCTTACTGGTGCGGTCACATTAGTGTCATTTCAACAAAATTTCAGAAACAAAACATCCACTGTTTATTATCAAAAAAATCACTTGGGAGAAAATTGCTGTATAAGCGACTGGGAATTCTGTGTGAAGATGGATCATCCAGATTCTTCAGAAATCTGCTTGGTTTGAAAGTGACTTTACACTATTGATAATAAACAATTGAATATATTTTTGTCTTTAAAATTTGCTGAAATTTCGCAAATGTGACCACAATTTACCTTTTTCAACACCTCAGTATTGGATGTTTTAGGATTTCAACACCATCCTGCATCTGTCTGATAAGCTTTCAGGTGCGGTCACATTTAACATTGTTTGTTTTATGAAAATTACTATGGTTTTACTATGTTAAAGGTGTAGTAACCATGTTTTTTGGTTGGTTGATCATCATTTGAATAACAACACTGACCACAAATAACATGGTTATACCATGATTTGATTAGCAAAATCATGATTCATTTAGGTTTACCTACTACAAAACTACAAAAACCTAAAAAAAAATTCATTTTAATTCCATATGAATTTTAATTCTATATGATCACGCGATTTGCCTCATTTACTGACAGGAACTTGCTTGTTTTGAAGTGAAAGAAATGATTGTTCATCACCATCATTGATAATAAATGAAAAGAATATTTTCCTGGGAAAATTTGCTAACATTTAGCTAATGTGACCGTACCTTTCTGCTGTCTGCTGTGGCATTTTGAGGGTCATCAATGATATTTACATTCATACTTCATTAACATCGGAGCGTTAGCGACCATCGCTTTTGAGCTGCGGAGCATACTTGATATTTGGGAAGCTGCAGCAGCCATGCAGTGAAGATTTAAATTTTGTCAGGATGTAATGTTAGCTTATACATGACAGACCAGCACATTAAGTGCTCCTTTGCACCTTTCAGACGTCAAAGAGGTCAATCTTTGTGGAAGAGGGTCAGGGGATTGATTGTCAGAGTCATTGACCATTTTAAGCTTTTAGCGATTCTGAGCTTGACACATTTTCTTTAGTGTCATGCCGTGAGACCTGCTCAGATTTCTGAACCATGATTGAGTTCATTTGTACGTCGGGTGAATGGCTTTACAGACTTGATTGTTCATACCTGTAATTGTTTTCTTTGTAAATCAAGTAACCAGATTAGATGAGACCTACTTGTTAAATTTAGGTATTCTATTTGTGTGTGTCACAACACACTGTTATAGCTAGATAGAGGTGACTGATCATCTCATTCAGTCAGAAATGTGCTAATCTTAAGTATTTTTGATCCTTTTCACTTGGCAATTGTCAAATATGGTGCTTTCTAAAAGATATACAGATATTTAATTATCAAAATGTTGTTCATTTATTTATTTATTTTTATTTAAAGCCTTCTTCAAGATAATAATAGCGAAACGAATATCCAAAATGCTAGGAATGTACTGTAATATGTCAAATAAAAAAAACTGTATATAATATAATAGCATATATTGCACAATGTATTATAAAATTTTAGTAATTTTGAATAAATTGGCCAATATATGCACGCAACAGAATATATTGATATAAAACATTTTGTCATATTTTGGACTCTTACTTTTTCATGAAGGTTGGAATGCATGAGAGCATTTTTGAGCCAAAAAAGCTAGTTATGTGCTGTAAATGCTTCAGTCCACTTGCATTAACTCTCACATTGGAATTGCTACTTATTTTGTTGGTTTATGGAGTTTTTCTGTGTTTGAACCTGAAAGGATACCGGTCTAGCTCAAATTCTGCTTTGCAGGAAACTTTTGCTACTGTAGCATGAATCGTTGAACCGATTGTCTAACTCCAGTGTGGCCAGATAAATGAGCAGTTTGGGGATTTGGCGAGATAATTAATGCTAACTTGATTTGACTCACGGGCGGTTTAAGATGAGATTCATGGTAAAAGAAACTTGAACTCGATGAAACAAATCTATTTAGTAGCATTATAGCGGTGGTAAAGATTCATTCAAGCGTTGGCTGAATTATTTATTATACTGTATTGATTTTATATGCCATTTATATCTACAAAAAACAAACACATTATAATACTTTTGACAAACATCTCTAGATGAACATTTTTCCATTTCAGATCATTTGGTGCATCATTTTTAATAAAAAAAACATCTTAGTAAATCTCTGTTGCTTTGTTTTGATTGTGACTTTCATATTCCAGCAGCATTTTTGTTGCTTTGCATGACATATTATGCTTTATGTTTACATCCCATTCACATTTATGTTCCGAAAGGACACTTGCTTACCAAAGCAGCTTACGAGAAAGTGCACATTTTGCAGAACTAGCAAGCACCCTAACATTACTTCATCTGGGAATGATTTTTTATTCGTAGTCAAACCGGTTATAGCTGGTTTGTTGACTGCATACTTGCAGAAGATGTTCAGATGCCATAGACCTTAGTCAAATTAGTTGCCACATTCAATTTAACACAAATGAAAATGAGGCTGTGTGATATAGACTTAAATTCTTGCAAATTCACAAAATTTTGACCACTTTCAAAGCTGATTTTTGTCTACTGAAGGTTTTTTGTAAGCTGAACATGTTGAACAACACTTTAATCAATTGAAGATACTCTACTTCTATTCCTCACAGACTCATGTTTATTTCTGTAACCAACCGGTCCTGCTGCACCCAACTCGGTCTGAACCGGCGATTTTTTATATGGGAGTCGGTTGCTCTAACAAGCAGGCTAAAGACCATGGCCTCTAGCATCTGTCGCTAAAGCATTTTTAGAGGTTAGAGTGAGGTTTACCTGTATAGCTCTTTGCTAGATGGCCTCCGTTTTACTTTTGACCCCCATACAAAGAATCGCCAGTTCGATCCCTTGGTTGGGTGCAGTAGGATCGGTGGATAACATGTGGGGGCTCATCCGGGACTGGAGTGTTTTTTGTTTTGAATCTTAAAAGGGCTGTATGCAGAGTTTTTAATTGTATTAGTGACACCGGTGGCCATCAAGTGAACTGCAGCCAGCAACTTGCTATTTATGCTCACACTTGTTCACATGTAACAAACAAAAGACATGATTCAGTGACCTGATATACTCACAATAAAGTAATCCTTAATGCTTTAATTAGAAGTAAAACAAATGCAAAAATATTTTTTGTGCCAATATACGAATAACAAATCATACATGCAGCTCAAAGCAATATTTATTTTATGTGCTGTGCCCTTCTCTAAAACACAATACACATACAAGAAAAATGACATACTGTAGCAATATGAACTCATAATTCTTACATACAGTCACTTTAAACATGGTGCAACCTTGACTGTGGTCTATTGGCATGTAGGACTGTTTAAGTTTAGTGTTTGCTTCTCGTCAGAGATTGACAGCGATGATGTTCAGGATGGACTTTATGAAAGTGTAGAAATGTTTTTGAGTACTCCACCCTGTTTTGTTAGATACATGTTTACATAATAATTACAGAACAGGTTTGTATTTATTACCTTTTTAGCATGTTTTGAGGGATTTTGCTGAATGTTACTAAACCAATGATTTATAATATGAGTGCAACTAGATATATTATTTATTTACTTACTATATATTGAAAAAATGTTTATTAAAATATATTTATTTGTTAGCTCAACAAAAAGGAACAAACTGCCACTAAAATCTACATGAGTCTGTCATCATTTACTCACCTTTCAATGATAATTCCAGTTTCATTTTCGTTTGTATACCATAACTAAGGCATTTTAAAGGATTGGGGGTTTTACATGGATTCAAAACTACTCTGCATCTCGCTATCTTTCATGTCATGCCATTTTTCTAACGTGTTTGTTCCAAGTTCTAAGAAGTTTGCAACAACATGAGAGTCAGTAAAGTAAATGTTCGCTTTTGGGTGATCTGTCCCTTTAACCACACCATAATACCACGATAGGGTGACCAGACATTTTACCTCTGTCAAAAAAAAAAAGGTTAAGTATTTCATCGTACTGTAGGCTCCCTTAAATTTCGTCATCACTCATTGATCACAAGTAGTGGCCATTGATCACTTCTCTTGTCACATAAAAACAGTCTAATCAGTTATAGTCAGTTAAATCTTAGTATATTTTCCAGAAAAAAAATTCTCATCCAGTCATGTTTTCATATTAATCACTTTGCTGTTAGAGAGATCCCAGCAGGCACGCAACGTCATATTAGGTTAGATTTAGGTTGTGACGTCAGGTGACCAAAATTCAACAGTCAGCATCTCAGGACAACTTGTCAAATGACGTGGATATCTGGTTGATTTTAGGTTGTGTTAGAAAGATCAAAATCACTATGCCACAGCCATTTCACCCTGCAGCCCAAGACCAGTTACTCACTGAAGCTAAGCAGGGCAGAGCCTGGTCAGTGGGAGACCACATGGGAAAACTTGGTTGCTGTTGGAAGTGGTGTTAGTGAGGCCAGCAGGGAGTGTCAACCTGTGTGAGTCCTAATGCCCCAGTAAAGTGAAGGGGACACTATACTGTCAGTGGGAACTGTCTTTCAGATGACACGTTAAATTGAGGTCCTGACTCTCTGTGGTAATTAAAAATCCCATGGCTTGTCTTGTAAAGAACCCCGATGTCTTGGCCAAATTACCTCCATCAGCCCTAACTCATCATGGGCTCCCAATCATCCCCATCCACCAAATATAAATGCACATTGCTGTAACATCATTGGACGTTGATATTTGGTTGATATTAGGTTGATATTAGGTTGTACATCGGCCTGACTTTGGGTTCTGACGTCAACCCAATTTTCATTTCCAAACAAAATTCAATGCCCCCACTACGTTGAGATACAAAGACAATCTGACTTCATGCTGACGTCCTGTGCTTGTTGGGATCAGTCTAAAGAAAGTGGATGTTACGGTATATTGACAAAAAATGCTTGACGATAAAAAATGTTATAAAAATATACTATATATAAATTTACCATATTTTTACTATCCTAAATCATTTTTTTCCTGTAGAGCCCCTTTTTTATGGTTACACTTTAGTTAGTGTATAGCAAAATCATGGTTAATTTGCGGTGTAACTATTTCTTTAGTTTTTACTGTAGTACATTTTTAATTATTGGACTTATTTCACTCTGGTCACCCTATTATGACATCAAACTTTTCTTCACCAACTTAGAACATATATATATATGTGTGTGTGTATATATATATA
This sequence comes from Danio rerio, assembly GCF_052040795.2. NCBI lineage: Eukaryota > Metazoa > Chordata > Actinopteri > Cypriniformes > Danionidae > Danio > Danio rerio. Next base: position 26,050,238 of record NC_141041.1, on the reverse strand, counting down.
TATATATATATATATATATATATATATATATATATATATATATATATATATATATATTACAAATTAAATATAATTACAAATTATATTACATATTAAAAACAGTCTGAGCAGATCAAATTCAGAATGCTTTTAACACTTAAAATGATCCTGTGTATATTCATTATCTTTAGTTTTATTTATGGTATAATCACAGATATTATGAGCTTTTCTATTGTTGACACCACAAATCAAATAACCTATAGGATAACCTCAAAAGTTGACCTCTTATAGTACATCAGGGATGCAAAAAGCATATGAATTATCATGCTGCTCATCGTTTTGGTACACAGTCTCAGATAGAGAGGGAAAATGCATGGAATCAGCACAATGTAGAGGACGAGAGAGAGAGAGAGAGAGAGAGAGAGTGTAGCGGTCTGGTTGTGTCCTCACATGACACTTAGTGCACCACAAGCCTGCAGACACATAGGGTTTATCAGGACACCAGCTCCACAGCAAACACACACACACACACAAGACAACTACCACAAGCTGTAAATAAAAGAAAATGCAAATCGTGCAATATATATTTTTTGTAAATGAAAAATGTGGTACACTGTGGCAGTTGATGGATGAGTGCTCATAGTGTCGATTTACGGTCTGTCTCAGTGGGAACTTGTAGCAGGCCTTCACTTTCAGAGAACTATTGCATATAACAAAATTGTTTGAACTTACACTTGGAATCGCACACCAAAGTGGATGGTACTATTGTGCATTCTTTTAAGTTTCATTGTCGTCTGAAGCTCTGGTTCAAGCAATACAAAATAATGTGACACAATACAATGTACAGTCACAGATCAAAACCTACAGTAATGACATTTCTGCACGTTTTCATTGTCGAGCAACATTTTCAGGAGAAAGTGTTTGGTAAATAACCTTAAATATTTCATGGAATGTGTTCATGATCATAAATTTTAGGTTTGTAAAGAACACAGAACAGGTTTTGCATGTTTAATTATAAATAAAATAAATACATTTATTTTTTTGGCTCCCAAAACACCATAATAAATAAAGACCTGTTTAGATAAAGAACTAAGAATATTAGCTACTTCACCAATGCACTATAATGTTCTGTTTATTATTAAATTGCACACTGTACACACTTTTTTGTCTGCGGCTTTTTTCCGTTCATTCAGTGATTCCAATTGTATGGTTCCTCTATGTTGTCATTGCTAGAGCTGTTGTATGATTTAATTTTTTTAGAACCATATTTAACATTTTGTGTGGTTATCATTTAAATCTTTAAGACCCGTTCACACTGATAACAAGATGATAACAGCATCAACATGAAGATTATTATTATTATTATTATTATTATTATTATTATTATTTTAAATGTGTTCTGCAGTTTTGTCATCTGCTGCTTTTTAATGATCGAAAATGCTGGGTAGATTCTCATTGGTTGGTTTAGGAGGTTTTTAACGATTTTTATTGTTATAGTTACCATCCTAAAGGCTTATTCACACCAATGACATCCACACAAATGATAGCAATTCATTTAAAATCATGTGGAAAATTTGGGAATTTAGACTTTAGATTTGTTTTCTTATTTGAAGAACATTTTGGCCACTGTATTGTTTCTTTCTTGTAGTTGGATTAAAACACGGTATACACGGTTATATTGCCAGCCAATTCGAATGTTATCACTTGATTGAATGGCCGTTATTAGTGGTTATCAGCTGATAGATATGGGCCGGTAGGGGCCTTCTGTGCCTACTAGTAGGCTTAGAAGGCTGTTATCATCCATCCACATAGTTAATCAGCTAGATCCCATACGGCCTTGGCCGGAAGTTTACAAGAACTATTCATATTATTCGTTCAATTTCCCAATAATTGTATTTTGTTAATCTACTGTAACAGTAATGTAAAAACAGATCTAGATTACTAGTCTTATAGCTGATTAACCATATGGATTGATGACAACAGCCTTCTGAGCCTACTGGCCTATATCTATCAGCAGATAACCACTGATTTCAATCGAGTGAGGACATTCGAAGTGGGTGAGAATGCACACATGATCTCTAAAAATATAGGAATTTGTTTTTGCGAGTTATATACATCATTATGTTTTAACAGTTATTTCTCTTATTTTTTAAAAACAATGCACACAATATAATAATTTGATCTAAATATAGGATATTGATGATTCAAAAGTTATCAAAACAAGAGAATTATTCATATTGTGTGAACAAATTTGTAATTTATGGCCACAATTGAACTATGTTTAGTAAAATGAGGTTTGCTACAATTTGAACAATTAAAATAAATTCACCCGCTTTGAATGTCAACACTCGATTGAATGGACATTATCAGTGCTTATCAGCTGATAGATATGGGCCACAGTAGATATGGGCCACTGGTAGGTTCATAAGGCTGTTATCATTCATCCATGGTTAGTTAGCTATACTAACATAGAAGACTCCAGATTACAATCTGTTTTTGCATTACTGTGATGGTTGGGTTTAGGGTTGCTGTAGGAGTAGACTTTAATAAAGTACAATTAATGGGAAGTTTAATAAATAATTCTCATTAACTTCTGGCCGCAGCCTTGATCTATAGCTAATAGATCACATAAGACAGAAGGCCTCTTCTGGCCCATATCTAACAGCTGATAACCACTGATAACACCCATTCAGTCAACTGATAACATTTGAATCAGCTGATAAAATTGAAAGAATTTTTATCATTTGAAATGTAAATATACATGTAATTTGTATTTATTCACCATGTTCTGTGTGTCAATATTGCTGTGATTATTAGTGTGAACGAGCCTTAACTGAATTCTCTGTACGTCCGACAAGTTTAATGGTGCAGTTGAGTACATCTGCAGAGGTGGATTTTAGTTTCTTGACTTTTGGTGTGTAGTCCAGCTACTGTGCTGTTTGACTAGTCAGCACAGGATCTTGCGTCTGCTGACTAAAATGACGTTTGATGGTATGTTGTGGGGGGTAGGGAGTGTGACACCTGCAATATGTATAGCAGCACAGTCCAAGATATATGTATTCCGTATTCTTATAGTCAACAGACTGTACCAGTAGAAATATTTTGACAGTGTACTGTATGTATAAATAACAGATATTTATAGTTACGTAATAAAACGCAAACTGAGGAGACTTTAATTTTGTATTGCGAGAAACTCTGAGAAGATTTGTTCCACTTTAGCTGTCTTGTTTATGGAGAAATACAGTATATGTTCTTTCTGCTGTTAGATGATCCTGGTACTGTAGCAAGGTGTGGTCATTAGCAAAATAGCAGATGATGCCAACTGCTTTTGTAGTAGGTACAGTATGTATTCTAAACAATTGCCGTAACCTTTTTCTAGAGACCTCAGTGTGGTGTGTAAGCAGCCATACCATTGAACATATCATTACTTGGTGCTATTGCTGATCTATTTTGTGGTCCAGACCAGAAATCATTTTCACCAATAAACTCTTTCCAGTAGATTTGCCAAGTAAATGAGATAAAACCACCCATTAAAATCTAAAGCGTGCATTTTGTTAACTTGAATGTGCTACCAAAAAACTAGACACAAGCTTCAAAGTGAAAAGAACAGACCACTGGCAGTCGGTTTGAACTATATGAGGTGCAAAAATGTTTTGGCGGTTTTTCATTTGGCTTTAAAGTCTAAAATATTGCTGTGATTCTGCTTGTCAAATAACATTTGTTTAATTTAATTATATTATTTTGGATTTAACCCTTTTGGTAGCCTCAACTTTTAGTGTCTCTTTTGGTTTCATTTGTAGATCATTTGCAGATTTGCACATCACAGTATGACCTCATTCAGAGTCAGTCTAGTGGCATCAATATGCCATTACTTTACATGTAGGTTACAATCCATATGCTGTACACTATCAACATTTTCCTGCACAAAAACGAAATTAATAAAACATAAAATAGTGATCTGAGATCATCTGTGATTTGATTTAAAAAAAAAAAAAAAAGAGAAATTACTGCATTTCATTGCTTTTTTCATATGGTTTATAAGGTATATCCAATATTTATATTATTATATATGTGTAATTTCAGTCATTAAAGGGGACCTATTATGCAAAATTTACTTTTAATGGTATTTTTTTATGTGACAACACAAACCCCACCTATGGTGATGATCTGCCCTTTAAGCAATAATTAGGTATCATTTTTAAATCCAAGTAAAAAAGTATACTTATTAAGCTACTTCATTCGACCAATAGCAGTGAGCGATTCTCAGTTTTACTTTTCTACAACACAGATCTTTTAAAGGTGCTGTATGTATATTTTTGACTTTTCTAAAGCATAAAAATACCATATGTATGCAGATATTTATTTATTTATGCCAAGTAAACATTCTTGTTTATCAGAAAAACAACGCTGAAGTCAGTTATTCTGCTTTGAAAATGCCTGCTACATGCCAGAACGCTTTGTTTTGGTCATTTACACCCACTGCCACTTAAGCCAATTATATTTCAGTATCACGGGTTGCCTTGGTGGAAAACAGTGTATTTCATTCGTTCATTCAGAATGGCTCTCAAAGCATGCGCCAGTGACCGAAATGCGACCTCCAGTAGACAGTAGCACTCAGAAATGAGACGCAGATTCAGAGTTCCACATGTGGTTATTAATTAGCAAACACAATACATATTACGAACAGAACCATTAGGTGAGCAGGTTACATTGTAACCCCATTTCCTAACAACACTCTACGTGATAAAATACGCAGTAATAAACAATATGGGTGTAAAATACAGAAAATTGAAATACAGCCATTTAGACGCACATAATATGAACTCACTTGTGAAATGGTAAGGTTTATAAACTAATTAATACATGTTAAAGCTCATTAAAATTATTAAATGTACATGCTAAATCACTGATATGTGTTGGTTTTGATTCACAGTTCTAAAGTAAATTTTTTAAATGGTTTATTTTACTTTCAAGATCTGAGGTGAACTATTTGCTGCTGCTTTCAGTAGTATGGCAATAAATGTCATGTAAAATGGCATTCAAACTCACATTGTTGGCATTTAACACTGAATAAAGCACATGAGGTTTACCTGAGGTGATCATTGTCAGTTTGCCCTGTTGTTGAGCTGCATGAAATAAAATCCGTTTCTAATATATCGAGGTTTTGGTTAGGACAAAAACACCTTTTAATATGGACAATATTCCTTCTATCGTGTGCCGTTGCTTTTATTTAGAACACAGTTTAAATCAGCCTTTAGGCTCGATCATAAGACTCACTCCAGTTGGTCAATCTGGCAGCCTGCACTTGCGTTTGTTTTGATCTGGAATGAAATACCTAGTTCAACCACTGGATGTCAAACTTACATACTGCACCTTTAATTCACAAATATAATATAAACGCATGATTTAATTCCTGGCTGTTGTGTTTTTGATACAATATCTAAATATACACAAAATACATTAGTGTAATACTCCCTTGATATGCGCCACCTGATGTTTTTTTTTTTCCTTCTTGGGAGGGATAAGTATGCTTGGGACACAGTTTCAGGTAATTGACAAGGCTTTAAAATGCAGGATAGGTTTGATAGATTGACAGTTATTTTGTCTTCAGAGTAGCAGAGACACAAGCTCTAAATACTCCACCTTCCGTTGGGAAAAGGGTGGGAAATGGCAGTTAACTTGCATTTAGAGACACTCAAAACAGTGTTTTCTTTTTTACTTCGACTAAAAATAGGCATCAACAGCATGGTTTAAGAGGTGATCTGTGTTATATGTTGAGCTATAACTTAAAAGACGCATTCTGGGAAAACTTCATTCGTTTTCCTTCAGCTTAGTATTTGATTAATCAGAGGCCGTCACAATGAACCATCAACTTATCCAGCATATGTTTTAAACAGGAGATCCCTTTCATACGCAAACTTGTTGCATCTACACTGTAAAACCCAATAGGTTAAGGTAACTCAAACCATTTGAGGAAACCGATTGCAACAAACCATTTAAGTTCAAAAACTTTTCCTAATAAGTACTGTGAAACTAATCCATTTGAGTAAACGAAGCAATTTGAGCACAGTAAAACCCAATAAATGAAAAGAACTCAAACCAACTGAGTACTGTAAAACCCAATAAGGTAAGGCAACTCAAACCATTTGAGGAAACCGGTTGCAACAAACCATTTGAGTTATAAAAAAAACTAACCTATATAAGTACTGTGAACTTACTCTATTTAAGTAGAAGTAATGTGGTTACATTTAAAAGTTAAAGTTTAATGAACTCATTACCTTCAACACTGAGTTCAAAACTTTTTGTTAAATAATTGTAGAATAAACTTTCAGTAAATTTTGAGTTAACTACACTGATTTCATTTGAGAAAGTTGGGTTTTTGACTGTTGGGTTTTACAATGTAATATTAAATGTTCTAAAAAAAATGCCATAGGTCCCCTTTAATGGAACAATTAGATAAATAAAAAAATAAAAAAAAACTTCTGTCATCATTTACTTTTCATGTATTTCCTAATTATATTTAAGCAGTTTAATTTTAGTATTCACTTCTTGGCGAACCACCTTTTTAAGTGTCATTTTTATTCTGTATTACAGGATGAATGTTAAATGATGTCAAACAACACATGAAGGAATGTGGAAATTCTCTTTTTTGTCCTGTATTATTGAATCTCATATTGTTGTCACTGCTGTTCAATAGCTTTGCTGTGTTGTTTCGATGTGCTTTCATACTGTATGTTTCAGATAAATGAAATTTCAAGCAGCACCCATAGGGTTAACTCTATTTACCTCTCTTGTATCTGTACAGTAAGTGCTGTTATTAATTGCACAGTTTAACGGTTGAGGTTCAGATTGCAATCAATAATTTGACTGCTTCACTTTTTCATTCTCCAGCAGCTTTAAAATGACAGCTACACAACCTCAAACACAATGGATCAAGTCAAGGAGATGATGTTAAGATGTTGTATGCTTTTTAAAAAAGAATCAAGAGTTGCTTTATTCATCAAGACTAAGGATATAGATTTTACATACATAGATAGAATAGATTCAAGTGGAGCTGCCAAGTATATAAATAAATAAAACAATAACAATAATAACTAATAAAAAAAAAAGACTAACTTTAGTAAATACCGACCTCACCATCAACACTTCGATTCACATCACCCTGTGCTGGTACTCATTGACATTTTCAGATGCTAGACCCATGTAATTTTTTTCCCTGCTTCAAAAATGTTTTGTATTTTGAGATAATAAAAGAGAGCAGAAAATGACCTCTGGTGTGAGTTTGTGTGTATAAACAGAAGGAGACTGTTTTTTATTTTTATTTTACTACATTTTTAACTGTATCTGTTGTGTTTTAATGTAACAAACCAATTGCCAACAATGTTAGAACTTTACATTGTGACAAACAAATTATACTATTGAAGTTGTTTTCAAAAAGGCAGTAGTTATGGTTGTCGTGATGCCATTAATTCATGTTAAGTAGTAATGCGATACTGTAATTCATAACTCAAATCCAAGAAATAAAGAAAATTGTCAGAGATACTATATTTTATGTTATAATAGACCTACTTGAATTGAACTAATGATTCCCTTATTATCGAAAAAAGTATTTGCACATCACTTCACCTAAAATGTGCTGATTCTTTTTGTTTATTTTGTAGATAACTGACCAACAAAACATACATTAAAATAAAGATACAAAATATACCAAATTAAATTTGTTACAAAAAGAGCCTTTTGCCAACCAAATTAGACTTTATGAAGTGGTCATAATTGTTTCAATGTTTCCTGTATTTTCTTATTAGATCTTTTTCTTATCAGATAAGAATCGAGATTGTCGCGATTGTTGCAACTACTAAATCCTATTGACAGGAGCAGAAATGAACTGATTCAGATTCAAACTGAAGCATCAGAAAACGTGCAGTAGGCTACCATAAAAGGCGTGAATTCTACAGTTTGCAACTATAAGATGCTCTACAGACTATTCAAATAAAATTGTCAATTGTTGCACAAACGTGTGAGCAATTTAGTTACTTTTTCACATGCAACGTATTGTCCATTAGACCATTAATGATGATACTACCATTTACAAACTAGAGTGGCATTGCCAGTATTTTAGAGCCATTGTATCACGATACTACCATGGTACCGGTAAACCGTGCAACCCTAAAAGTTAGCTTAACTTAATCACAGAATTGTTAAATTAATGACATTTACTAAACTCAAAAAAAGCTTTTTGCTTCTTGTTTAAATTATTTTTTAAAATGAGCTAAAACAACACAATTCTTGATATGTTTGAGGGTGCAACTTAATTGTTCTATGTTTAGTCCACTTAAATTTGTAAAAACAGTTTAACTTAATTGATTTCTGTTGGAACAACACAAAGAAATTGTGCTTAACCAAGTATTTTCTACAGTGTCCCGACACAGACAGTTTTTTTTGAAAAATCTAAAAAATCTCTCTCTCTCTCTCTCTCTCTCTCTCTCTCTCTCTCTCTCTCTCTCTCTCTCTCTCTCTATTTTATCTATCTATATAATTTTAAGTTAATATTTTTGCTTTAGTCTTGTTTAGTCTTATTATTATACTTTTTACAATTCCAGATATGTCTCAATATATTATATTCGTTTAAAACATTCACTTTAAGTAGGACACCAGACAAACCAATACAGCAAAAACACGGTTATTCCTCAGCATTTTGTGCCTGTGGTGACAGCAGTTCAATAGATGGAGCTGAAGATCAGTTCTGAAGCATTCTGCTGTCGTCACAATCCATTCATTCATTAAATTGAAAGCTAGATTTTATATTATTTATAAAATATTTTTTTGCTTTCGACTTTCCTCAGGTCATGAAGTTAGGATCTGTGCTGCCTCCTTATATTGCACTATGGGTTAATGTGACGTTTTGCATAATTCATATAAAAGCAGACCGTCTGCTCTGGTGTCTGTGTAAGAGAACGAGTACAGTTCGACAATTCATGATCTAAACAAAAGAAATACAACAAGCACTAACAAGAAATTACCACATAACGGTAACTATTAAACGACACAGTGCGTGAGCTCCGGTAAAATTGATCTAGACTTCTGCGCCAATCGCGCTTATGTGGTCACGGTGACGCGCATGGAGCACCACTGCGCGGTCACGCTTTTGAATGTTGAACCGAAGTCTCCCGTGGCTGTACGTGTGGCTCAGCCTACAGGACAACACACCTCTCTACATGTATGACCAAATACTGAAATGGACGGCAGATACGGGACAGGTTTAGTCTCATTTTCAGTCATATATTTTTAAAGTTTAAACAGGAACGCCGCGCGAACAGCTGGTTGGTTGTAGCATAGCTGCGAAGCTAGCTCGGCAAACCCCTTCCCCAAAAGGAGATTTTAATGAACCTTCATTATTTCGTTCTTCAGAGGTGCAGTTTTCTTCAGCACACTTCTGTCCGGTGTGTACTTTTTGGCCGTTTTCATTTAATTCTGTTAATTTCACGATGCGACTCTCTGGCACCGGGTTTCTCGGCTGGCTCGTTGTCGTCTTCGAGGAGGATCACTGGAGAGAGCGGTGCTGAGCCATACGGACACCCTGATATTCATCTACTCGGTGATTTACAGCTTTCTACCATCGGTAAGTGCATCAACATAGCATATTACCTTTATATTTATTCATAACTTGTGAGTGAAACGGTTGAGCGAGCGGTGAAAGTGGAGTGAATTGAATGTGTGCGCGCGCGTGCACTCGCGTGCTCCCCTATAATAAACTCTGCTAAATGGAATTTTATTGTGTATGAATTGCATTTTCTTCCGTTTGATTTATTTATTTTAATAAACCAGTGTGCCTGGGGCGTTTGAATCGATTATAATGTTCTGTCTGTGATAGAATATACCAGACTGTAGGTGGTAGACTGTTTATTCTGTAGCCTACTTTTTACGGGTGCATAAACTTAGTAGCTGTCTCTACTTGTTATCGTTAAATAGTCGACGATGAGATAAAGAATCGGAGTCAAAAACGAATTACCCTTTATAAAGATGGTATGTTTTGTGTTTCAAATGGATTTAGACGCCGATTTAATTTCGAAGATTACGAAGAGAATACATACAATTCAGGTCTTACTTGCACTGTTTTCTTTGTTCTGGACTTGTTTTTTCAGTTTTTTAGGAGTCTAGAACAGCTAAAATGACGGTGATCCAGCTACAATTTTTAATAATATTTTCTTACACGTTTTATATTTTCCTCTAAAATCCAATTTGAAAAAGCAACATTTATTTCTGTCTCAGAAACGGCATATAAATATGTTGTAATGGAAAGCTTTATCCTAAATTAATCTTTATTTGACAAGCCAATTATTCTCGTCACACCACCCTCTGTTTAAACTATAGACAAATAAAAAATAGCTCAGTTCTTGCTCTCTCTTTAATTTTGAAGGGATTTGCCATCACAAATCAATGTTTTGATCTAAAGCCAATAGTTTGGTTAGATATTAAAAATGCTCTCTTTGTGGCCACTTCACTGTAGAAAAATAATGACGTGACTGAAATTATATTAAAGTCTCTGAAAGATTTCCAGACCTGACATTAAGCCTATAGAGTCAGCTGGAAGCATCTTTCTGCATATTGGAGCTCTGTGCTCTTGGGCTGTGCTCAAAATATTGATTTTGGTGATAGAATTACAGCACTGTGTATATGCATAAAGCTAACCTATATTAGTCTTTCTTGAGTTTTATTTTTGAGCTGCCTCACTGACAGCAAATCTACAATGAACTACATCAAATCTCTCCAGATGCTTTTATGTGTGAACAGTGCCATCTCAACCTTAGTGTTTATATCAAACAAATGGACTGAGATGAATGCAGCACAGACCAAAGACATTGTGAACTGAAAACAGGACATAATGTCATAAAATATGACCATAAAAAGAGAATACCCTTGTAAGTGTCTTGATTTTCTTGTCATATTTGTAATGTTGCTGGTTTGTGTGTATGAATTTCTGGGAGTGTTTTGACTACTTTATAGAAGCTCAGCTTTTCATGAGCGCCAAATTGATAAAAATACACGTTTAGACCTGTGCAGAACATTGTTTAAGATGATTGTTTATTCTATAAAACATTTTTGACATAATATTGTTTTGATTACTAATATAATTAGGGCTGGGCGATATGGCAAAAATGCAATCTTGGTAATTATTGTCCATATTGAACGATAATTATATATATTTCGATATTAGTTGTTAATGCTTTCAGATTTGAAAGAGTAACCTAACAACGACTGAAGTTTTTATCAATACTGATAAAACTTTTTTAATTAATATTGACAATGGTGTTCGGTCAATACATTTTAATACCGATTTTATCACCCAGGCCTAGTATAATATATTTTTGACTGATAAATGTTTGATAGTGGGTGACGCAGTGGCGCAGGGGGTAGCCTCACAGCAAGAAGGTCGCTGGGTCGCTGGTTCGATCCTCGGCTCAGTTGGTGTTTCTGTGTAGAGTTTGCATGCTCTCCCTGCGTTCGCGTGGGTTTCCTCCAGGTGCTCCGGTTTCCCCCACAGTCCAAAGACATGCGGTACAGGTGAATTTGGTAGGCTAAATTGTCCGTAGTGTATGAGTGTGTGTGTGTTAGGGGTGTCCCGATTTCGATTTTTAATCGAAATCGATTGAAATTTATGCTTAATTTCGATTATCGAATCAAAAAATAGAATCGTCGATGCTGCTGCCACACCCCCATGTCACGTTAGCTTGGCTTGCCAAGCGAGAAAAAAAACATGCTTGTTGAAGTGCTTGTTAAACTGCAAACGCAGGAGACCCGTCGACAGAGCTTAAACCCTCTCCTCTTTCAATGAAGTTACTTATTCCAGTTACTTATGTTGACAACGTTCGTTTTGTCGACAAAAAAAAAAAACACAGTTTGCAAGCTCTGCTATGTACGTATTACGGTTGGGATGATAGACGATGGGCGCATCGCGATCCTCCGCCCACACCCGTTGCAAATCTGCTCTTAAATGGCATTTCAGAACGACAACGATCCACATCCACACTGCTGTGTAGCATTTCTGAGCAGCCCTCCTTCCTCACTACCGTTGAAAACACACATCACGTGACCACACACACTCATTCACACACAGATACAGACGCACACACATTGTCATGCGCTCGAGACAGCGGGTCAAGGCAGTCAGCGAGTCAGTAGACTGCTTCCATCTTTTACTTTCACACAAGTACTTAGTCATTTTAGCGAACACCTCAGATACTGTTGGCTGGTTTCTGTTGGTTGTGCGCCTTTTTTACCGACACCATTATAACAACACAGATCACTGCCTATTCACAAGTCCCGCAGAAAAAAGTGATTGACAGGTTGTAATTATGTGTGTAACTTACCTTTATTATTATTCATAATTGAAAATCGAATCGAATCGTGACTTAAGAATCGAAAATGTAATCGAATCGAGGATTTGGAGGATCGTGACACCCTTAGTGTGTGTGTATGTGTGGATGTTTCCCAGAGATGGGTTGCGGCTGGAAGGGCATCCGCTGGATGCCCTTCCAAAAAAACTTGCTGGATAAGTTGGCGGTTCATTCCGCTGTGGCGACCCCGGATTAATAAAGGGACTAAGCCGACAAGAAAATGAATAAAAATGAATGAATGTTTGATAGTACATTTCTAATATCAACACGCTTTTAGATTCCCATTCTTGTACATTTCTGTTGTGTGAATGACTCTTAAATCACTATAGAGTGAAAAAGTCCAGAGGTTATCATTGTTATTGATAGAAATTTTACATTCCACTGTCGCCACAGTGGAATGAACCGCCAACTTATCCAGCATGTTATTACACAGCGGAGACCCTTCCAGCCGCAACCCATCTCTGGGAAACCTTATTAAAAATGCAAACAACATGCCTTTAGTGTGTGTTTATTTACATGAATATGCAAATATGAACATAATGTTTCCTGTTATAGTGTCTATAACCTGTTTTACATGATCTGTCTTCTTCCAAGCCTTACATTATAGCCCTTGTTGAATCTCTTGTGTTGTCATCAAGATGTGCGATGAGCCGTTATTGATTGGCACAATGATAGTGTGCCGCTCATATTTCCTCTCGTCTTTCTCATTTCCTGCATTGGTTTGAATACAAATTCTGTTACTCTACCAGCGATTATTTGGAGGACAGTGATGCATAAGTCTTTGAAATCATCATATTTGCGCTACATCTCTGATAACAAGCAGTAACATTAAATGATTAACACCATAATGACAGGATAATTGAAGGAAAGGAGTCCGATTACATCCAAACTCATAACAGCCCATGTTCTTGTGAACTCAGATTGCACATTGCCTGAATGTGATTGGACTGAATTACTGTGTAAACCAACCTTGTCCAATGCAACCACTTCACAAGCTCTCATATTGAATTCATATTTGTAATGCACTCACTGTTGAAGCTTGCTTTCCCAAAAGGCTTGAGATCAAAGTCTGATTTCATTAGTTCATTTATTCTTAAACTCAGACAGTCTAGGGTAAGATATTGATATCTGGCCTATATAGTAAATATTCTTTCTGCATGAATACAAATTGAATGCACATTTGTAGAGGATTTAGGATTTGTTTCTCTAAATGAAGAGATGGAATGGTTTGTGGACCACATCAATTCAGATTTTGATAGTATGTCTATAATAGAAGCAATGTATCACTGTAGTACATGAGAACAGTACTATCAAAAACGTTTATTTTGGCTTTCTAATGCATGTGACCACGTTTCTTCTCTTCTTTTTTTATATTGGCACATGTCTTTTAGTCTTTTGTTTTAATTCTGTTTGATATATATTTAGACATTTGCTTTCCAGCTTGCTGAAGTGCTTGTCAAGTGCTAAAATGATTGCTCTGAATAAAAGTAAGTTTAGTTTTAATCTTTGGCAATACCCTTAGACCATTTTAAATTATACTGTCAGTTCTAGACTAAGCTTAATTTATGCTGGGGAAAACAGCATACGCGATTCAAGATATGCTGTCAGCCACATCAGTATGATGCGGGTGTGTTGTAATATTCGTGTTCAATTCTTTCCAGCAGCCATCTGTTTTCCTTGTGTCGAGTGGTTTGCATTTTTTTTGTGTGTACTTGGTGAATGCCTTCAGGTCATCACACTGCTCTGTGAAATGAGCAAAGAATTTCAATCTTCCAATAGAAGTATCAAGTAATGTTGTAAGTAGTGTCTGCATTTTTTGATCATGCAAGTTTGGGTTAGTGGTATAGAATCTCTGAATGCGAACAGCTTTTGCTTTGTAGCTCTATTCAAACACATGCTAACATGAACATACAGTAAGATTAATATCACCCACCTCACTGGAATGAATGTTAGCTTCTTTTTGAAATGAATTCATTGATATTTTCAGATGAATGAGCATGTTGTGTCAGAGAGCAAGTCTAATGCAAAGTTAGCCCACTTCTGCAAGACTTACATTCCATTTAGGCTGTTGTGACTTTATGAAAGTGTGGATTGGAAATTTGCATTGTGTCTTAGAGTGAGATGTTACAGTAGTCTTACAGGCAAAATGGATGTGTTCTTTCACCTTTTTGTGCTAAAAAATATTGTTCACAGTGTAACAACCAATCAATTAGTTCTGCTTGAATTGTAAAGGGCTCTCTGCTCGGTCACGGTCAAATGTTAAATTTTCCGACAGGGACTTGCAGAAGCCTAGTCAATCTGAAGATAGAGTAATCTTGGCAAAGAACATGAGTGGTGTAATTGGGCTGCTTATTTGAAAGGGTTTAGATGAACCTTAGAGCTGAAGGATGTTTGAATTAGGCTGACGCATTGCAGCTTAACTAAACAGACAAATCAGTTCGGCATTGAGAAAACATGAGGAAAAGACATTCAGCAAAGTGCTGTGCAAAGAGCTACTCGCCTTTAACAGGGAAATGTGTCTGTTTAGTGTGTACTGTACTCAACCTTATCATTATCTCTCTAGTTCCTCCCCAAAGATATGTTGTGTCAGCAAGTTAAACGTGTGTTGCTGTTTACTTTTGTGTTTAGCTTTTAAATCTCTACATCCATGTCCTGATGGAGGGAGAAGCATTCTTAGCACTTTACAGGGCAGTTTCATTAACTGTTGTGAATGCTCAGCTCAAAATGCTTGTGTTAGAGGGAGCCTGAGCTGTCTGATGTGACTGCTATGTGCTGCTCATCAAGTTTTGTCTTCTTAAACGTGTAAGCGAATCTAGTTTTTAAACTGGGGTTTGTTCTGTATTACAGACCTCAGTAGGGAAGGGATGGAGGGATTCTAGATTTTGGTTGTATGATTATAGGAATAATCAATGTTTCACGGTTATAATTAATAGTTCTAATTTTACACTGAAAATAAAGGACAGAAAAAATAATAATTAAATAATAAATAAAAAAAGGATTTGTCTTATGTAAATTTAAGCATCATATTAGCTAAGTATTTTCATTTTAAAGAGAACAAAGGCTGCTGAACCTCTTGCACTTGTGATTAACTATATTATGAACTTCTTTGGTATTTTCATTTAGTATTTTTTTCTTTTCTTTTTGGAGTAGAAATGTGTATATTCCATTCATATTAATCAACTAGGTTCCCCTGGAAAGTGGGAGTACGTCATGCCGCTTGCTTACTGCGTGCACGTCACTCCCAATTTGCGCACAAGAAAAGAAATAACAAACTTGCTCGCACAAAAGACACAACATGTGAATGACCTTTAGTTAATAGCCTCAGTCAGAGTTAATCCAGTGTGCATGTGTATTAGCTAGGGCTGGGCGATTAATCGAAAAGTAACTGAAATCTTCATTCAGAACCTATAATAGATTACATTTTTTCAGGTCAATTTTTTTCGATTACTTTTACTTTTCCTACAGCGTGTGAAGTCACATGACCCTGCTCCGGTACATAATTCCACCAACATGTTAACAATAGATAACATCAACACTGAGAAAACAGAAAGAAAAAATCAGATTTACTGTATAAAATTGGCAGCATAAATAAATAAATAAAACAGAAAAATAAAACAATCGTTCATTATTCACAATTGAGTTAAAATGTTCAATTAATGTAGATTTTGATTTTAGGCCAAACTGCCCTGCCCTAGTATTAACCTCTGTGTACAAGCTCGGAACTTTAAACTAGCACATAGTTGGCATATCTTATAGTTGCTGCAGTGTTGAGAAGCTTTTACGATTAATTACCCTTGACGAATTAAAGTGCGGTTAATAGTGAAATCAGTTAATTGTTGTACCCCAAGACCTTAATAATAGTAGTACTTTTTAAATTACTTCCCTTTGTACTTAATGGATCAGTAAATTTTTTTTTTTTTTTTTTTTGGAAGATATTCATTTACTTAAATTGTTAATGTTACAAAATATTGCAGTTAATGCATTTCCTTTGAACATTCAGCAAAGAATCCTGGAAAAAGCTCATGGTGTGTACAAAAATAAGGCAGAACAAGAATAAGAATAAGGCATATATATATATATATATATATATATATATATATATATATATATATATATATATATATATATATATATATATATATATATATATATATATATATATATATATATATATATCTGTAATAAAAACCTGTTATTTCCAAAAGTATATTTGATAATGAAGAAAGACTAAAGTATGGAGAAAACGTTGTTTATTTTGTAATCGTAAAATAGATTTTACTCTACTGTTTTTATTTTATTTATCAAATAATTGCTGCATTCTTCTTGCCAAGTATTTTCTATTTTAACCTGTGGCCATAAGTACTCTGCAATAATTTTGGGAAAAAACAAAGTAGAGTTTTGCGTGTTCCCAAAAGTTCCGAAACGGTCCCACTGCTTACATAACCTCGTACATTTGGCAAACGAAACCATACTTCAACTCATCCTCACAGCGATTGAAAAGTTTGCAGTTCAATCAAAGGATTCATTGTCTGTTGACAATCAGCGCTGCCACACACAAAGCCTTGGCTGAACTCTAACCCCCTGCTCTGAGGGCTAAGGACGCATTGTGCTGGAATGAGGGCTTTGTCATTCCAGGCTGCATGTCCATTAATTACTGGAATCTCATACATGGGTTCCTCCCCTGACCTCCACACTCTAGCTGAGCAAGCGAGTGCGCACTGAGCATGAAAAGCATCTCCATTGGCCTCCACTATGTAGAGATGGTTTGGAATTTCTTATTGGATTCTTTGCATATAAACAATTCCCACATTGAGAGAGGTTGTTGGAGAACAGCCAGGGAATTCCTACAATGGGGGATAATGAGGAAGCCTTGACAAAAGGAGTTCTCATTCGGTATTCAATTGGTAACATGGTGTACTGAGGAGTTTCCTTGCACAAAACTCTGATACCTTGGGAATGTTTGCACCATTTTTGCCATTTTCTTTAAGAGTATCTTAAAAGTAAAAAAGAA
The DNA here is from genome assembly GCF_052040795.2 of Danio rerio. Classification (NCBI taxonomy): domain Eukaryota; kingdom Metazoa; phylum Chordata; class Actinopteri; order Cypriniformes; family Danionidae; genus Danio; species Danio rerio. Next base: position 26,032,853 of record NC_141041.1, on the reverse strand, counting down.
AAAAGAATTGGCTGAGATACAACTTAAAATATTGAGATCTCAAAAGTTTAAAGCAATTAGCATCTTAGCAATGCATCTTACTGATCAAAAGTTGAGTTTTGATAGGTTTACATTAGGAAAATTACACAATATTTTTATGGAACATGATCTTTATTTAATATTTCCATACAATGTATTTTTGGCTGTTGTCTAAATATTCTTGCACAATTTCACACCAGTTTTGTTGTCCATATTAATATTTATAAAAGAATAATAATAATTATTCGTTACATTTATATAGCACTTTTCTAGACACTCAAAATGCTTTACACACTCCTCATCAACCTCCAGTGTGCAGCATCAACCTGGATGATGCGACAGCAGCCATATTGTGCCAGACCACACTGTCTCCGCTTCTCCACAGCTGATTGGTGGAGCGGAGACAGAGTGATTAAGCCAATCATGATATGGGGAAGGTTTGGAGGCCAGTGGGCAAATTTGGCCTGGATGCAGGGGTTAAACCCCTCTTTTTCGAAGGACATGCTGGCATTTTTAATGACCAAAGAGAGTCGGGACCTCGGTTTAACATCTCATCCGAAATACGACACTCAATGTGCTCTATAGAGTTCCCGTCAATATACCCACACAGACCGCAAGTTGAGCTTCCCCTGCTGACTTCACTAACACCACTTCTGGCAGCAACCTAGCTTTCCCATGTGGTCTCCCATCCAGGTACTGACCGGGTGCAGCCCTGCTTAGCTTAGCAGTGGGCAACCATGGGAGAGTTGCAGAGAGCTAGCTGCAGGAAGAAAGTAGGGGTCATTCCCACGAGCGAAGTGAAGCTCAGTTGGCACTTGTACAGTAGGTTAATTCATTAAACTGTCCTCATTGCTAAATATTCCATTGTCAATTGGTGTTATCACAAAATGGAAGCTATTGAGTAAAACAGCAACTCGGCTACAAAGTGGTAGGCAACATAAAATCACAGAATGGGATCAGCGTGTTCTGAGGTGCACTCTTGAAGGTGTGCAGAACTTTCTGCAGAGTCTTCAAATTAGCTCAAGAACAAAGCATAGAAAATTTAATAGAATGAGTTTTCATGGACGAGCACTCGGTGTTGCCAACTTAGTGATTTTGTCGCTATATTTAGCAACTTTTCAGATCCCCCTAGCAGCAAATTTTTATAAACGCGACTAGCGACTTTTTTGTGTTACTGGAGATTTTTAGACTCTAATGTGTCCATACTGTACCTTCCCAACTCTTCTCAACAAGCTGTGAGTGATGCCGTCGGCCCCTCCCCCGCCTCAGAGCACTGACAGGCGGTCCAGTCCTCGTACAGCAGTCTCTCCCACCTGCAGCCTGAGAGCAGATCAGTCCTCTGCGTACCGACGACAAATGATTTGGCGCGGGAGTGTGAGGTATTTCCATTGTACAGTCAAACCGATCTGCTTCTACTTTATTTAACACTTTAATTTGACCGTTTATTATTATTTTTTGTTCACAATCACAGATATTTTAGTAAAAGTTTCGAAACTTGTCTGTTTATTATGTCTGAGAGATTACTGCAAGTTACACATCTATATTGATATACTTTATTCAAGCAGCAATAAATTTAGTTAAATTAACATCCATATATAAAGCGTAGTGCAAATATAAATACCCCTTTATTAACCATAGGCTTTAAACAAACAGAAACTGTATAACGTGATGATGTCAGTAATAAGCAAATGGATGTATGACGTAATCTATCGACTTTTAGTGACTTTTCGGGCAGAGCTTAGCGCCTTTTCATTGAAAATAGTTGCTAACACTGCGAACACCTGCATCCAATCCTTAAATCACTAAGTATATTGCAAAATATCAAATAAAGTGGTGTAAAATATGAACTTGGGCTACACGGTTCTGGGTAAAATGAAAATAATAATTTTTTATTATTTTTTGCTTATGGAAAAAATCACAATTTTGTTGAAATTTTTTATATATATATGTATGTTATACAGTATGTAGCCCTGCTGTTGGTAAAAATGCTCAGTTTTTAATAGACTTTGGGTGGTGGACATTAGGCTTTAAATTGTTATGTGAACAGTTATGTGAATATCCACATTCCCAGAATGAGATGTAGGTGGTTTCTGAAAGACATGGAGTTTGTTTGTAGAAAACTATATTTTATCTCTATATTTTGTCTCTAGATCTGTTGCTTCTGTGAGGTCCGTCTTCAGTTTTTTTCAAACAATCTTTTTTCCTTGATGATCCCCTGAAGGAAATTGTCTCTTGCAATAGTCATATTCAGTGCAAATATACAAAGCACAAGCATACGGCTTAATGCTCTAGCTGTGGGAAAGAGCAGTTTGAGGGATGACTCATCCATGGAGAATCTTCAGCCTCATTTCTGACAGCTCATTCTTACTTTGACTGAAATGCAAATAGATGCTGCGTACATGTAGTGCTATCTTTCTTGATTCCCTCATATGTTCTGACTGACATATGAATGTTAGAAACAGAAATTTACTCGCACTTTACTTGCCTTCACATTGTCCCAAACCTTTAAGAGGTTTTTCTTCTGTTGAATGGGAAAAAATATTATATTTTGAAGAACGCTAGTAACAAGACCGTTCTAGTTGTAGAAAACAAATGGCTTTCATCAACTGTTTGTTTACCAACACTGTTCAAAAGGCGTGCTTTTATATTCAACAGAAGACATACAGACTTGGATGAAGCGTAGTGTGACGGAGGACATACTCACACTATGTATAGTTACCTTGAACTGGGCCGTAGCACGCTAGTTTGCTTAACAACATCTTTAATTTTGGCTTCTAAATTGGTATAGATTTGTCACAAGTCAACAGCTTGCTGTTTTTTTTGTCTGACTTGACTTAAATAACAAGCAGTTAGCAAAAAAAAAAAAATGGAGGTCTCTGTAGTTTTTTCTTTTTGTTTGTTTGAAAGATGTTCTTTCTGACTTCCTTATACAAGTTATGCCAATAAACTTTTGTTAGTAATTGCAGCCAGAGAGGACACATAAAAAAATAGAAAGAAATCTATCACCCCTTGGTAACTTCTAAGCATTGCTAAGTAATATGGACAGGGAGGCTTCTATTTAGACAGTATTGCTGTGTAAGATAATCTCTTACAACTTTAATTGGATTGGGATGTGGAGCTTGTGTCGAGGAAGGTCATGCTGTATGTGTTAGGCTGTTTGACAAGTCATGAATGGGCTAATGACAGCCAACTTGTAGATTTAGCTTGGGGCTAACTTCAAGGCATTCTTATTATCCTGGTCTCAAATGATCTATGCAATGTTTTAATGACTAAAAATATAGCATTTGAGCAGCCCAGGAAACCTCGACATTTTGACTTTATCAAAAATGCTGTTGCATTATTTAAGGAGTAGTTCACAGGTAGACATAAACATTTACTATGAATTAATAGGGATGTATCGATACCATTTTTTTGGGAACCAATCCAGTCCCGATACCAAAGTATCGACCAATACAGAGCCATTTTTTTAAAGCATTAAACAGTTTCTATAGTTCTTGTGATAAACTCAAATATTATATCTTCTTTAGTAAAAAGAGATGGCGCGATCTAACTAAAAACACGATGCTTGCTGTAAAGTAGACTACATTATTTGAGCATTCAATACGACATTGATGAGTTGTGGTCCAGCTTATGTTCACTTTTTTAATATAAAAATTTTTCTTTGAAATCTGTTATAGGCTACCGCTAATTGACCCTAATCAAAACACAAACTGGTTTGTTAAATAAAATATTAATATAAATAGAGTTACAGTGAAATATTGTCAGTTTCAGAGTAGCCTATATTAGGCTATAGGGGTGTCAAAATTAATTGTTTCTTCGGTGCACCACGATGCAGATGGGGACAATTCGATATAGGTTCAGTAATTGATTATAACCAGTTATTTCGTACTGCTGTCACTTATCTGATCTGTGCGATGACGTTGTAGAATACCATGGGAAAGAGGGTGAGTAAATAAAACGCTCCTACTTAAAAGGTAGATAATTATGCAAAGTTCAACAGCTTATGAGTTTGCTGGTCAGTCTTTCACTGACACTGAAAAAGTTACAGCACAAACCGCTATTTCACTATTTATGAGAAATGCTGTAAAGCTCCATCTTTGCCTCTCTCTCTTACTTTGGACATTTGACCCACTGGCATGTTCGTGAGGTAACTTTATCTCTCCTCTGCTGTTAAAGCAATACTTGTTAATCCAGACACAACCGTGCCTGTGGTGCGAGTTTTCTCCACTGTGTCTATTACGGATTACGACGTATTATTTGCATAGAGACAGTAATTGCGGCTGTTCTTCCCGCATCACTCATCGATGAACAGCGCTTTCATTTTTAAAGCCAATCACAAACCTGTCTGTCTGTTGAGCGGGTGAAGACAATGATCATAGGAGTATAAGAACTCGCTTGATAGCGCTCAAAAAGCAAGCGGGATTATATTTACATACATTAATTTATTTGCTATAAATGCTCATGCTGTCTTCTGTACATGCACTGGAGTTTTGTCTAAAACATTCAAAAAGAGTGTTTTCTTTAAGCAGGCAAAAATTAAAGGTACAGTTCATATATCTTTCTGCTTGTATTAAAGGACAAAATCATATTATAAATATATAAAAATATATTTATAGATTTGAATAAAAAATGGTCTTGTGTTGTTAAGAAAAAAAATCTAATTATGTATGGAAAGCATCTTAAATGCACCAAGATATCAAATTGAACCGAATTAATGGCATGATAATCACAACCGAACAAGGAGACCAGTGTAGGTTCACACCCCTATTAGGCTAAATAATTTTCTGTTATTGACAATTCATATTGCGCCCATTTTAATTTTAATAATTTAATCAACTTTGACCACAACGAGCCAGGCTTTACAAGCTATTCGCAGCATTGAAAGTATTCCACTCGGAAGAATAAACTCAGTTGGAAGGATGAGAGAACAGAAACTTTTATTATTACAGAATAATCTTACGGAGCGGCGCACGTCGGGTCTGCGCAACCGGCGCGTGAATAAATCGCTTCATGCATCACTGAGACACAGCACGCATCACTCCGGTATCTGCGAACACTTACAAAACTGAGCAGCACAAAGGGAAAAAATCAGTGCGTTGAGGATCTGTCCAAAGTATTATTGAGCCTTGTCTAATTTAGAATTTCAGGTAGGCCTACTTTGTGTGTGAAGAGCAGGTAATAACCCTCTCTACTCCAGTGTTGCGAAAGCGATCAGCTGATCTATCAGACAGCGCAACATGATTTAGAATCAGCAATGAATTCCTTGTTCCAGGTCAATATGAACCCATTTATTGAATTTCTCTACTGATTATTTATATTAACAGAAACAAATAGTCTTGGAGAAAATTTTTCGAGTTGTCTTGAACGCAACAAGCAGTTTGAATTGTGAATGAATGAATGAATGAAGAATGATTGACAGGTCCAGCAGAAGGAAGCGCTCAACTGAACATGAATTTAACCACTTAAATATTCATCTCTACTTCACTTTAAACTATAGAATGGCTTCAGAACATTTGGTATATAGTGGGCCTACATGACAACTTTCAAGGGCCTTATTATAGGCTACCTTCATGGCTTTTGTTGGCTTATAAATGACACAGAATATAGCGCACACGCAAGATTGGATTTGGATCGGTACCAGTTGGCCGATACCCTATCCAGCAAAAATATGCTGTATAGAACCAATATCTGATCCAAGTATCTGAATCGGTGCATCCATATTAATTAACTCATCCTCTGTATATTCAGTTATGATTTATTTAACTAAATAAAACTAATATGAAAACTTCCATGGCATTCAAAGGTGTACTTTTAGTCTTGTAGATGCATGTCATTCTAAAGAATATACCCTTCGCTGTACTTTCATCCAGGCAAAATGTGTACATTTCTTTATTTAAAGTGTAACATTTTCAGCTGGGGTGTTGTAGAGAAGAATATTTGCTGTGATCTAGAATTTTTTCAAACCCGTGTAAATCTTGAGTGAAACCACGCCTGACAGAACTGGGACACACAGAGCAATTTTGAATTGGAAGACAACGAAGAACTGCCTAGACCAACACTGATGTTATCTGCTATCTCTTTTAGGAGCTGCTTCATTAAAGGTGAAGTGTCCTGGCTTGCTTTGCCGTATATGGCTTTTTCTACGTTTTATATTCAGTGCAGCTTGAGTTCTGACTGCTAGCTGTATTTTTCATATGTAAGAGATTCTGATTGATGTCTGAATTTTTAATAACACATTTGATAAAGATTCATCTTTTACTTTTGTTGTTGGACTGCTGTATTGGAAACTAGTTTTTGCCCTTGATCTATATTTACTGTCTAAAAACACCTTATTTCATTAAAAGACGAAAAAGTCTTGTTTCACTTTAGAAATGTTGTTTAACAAATTTAGGCTTGTAAGCCCTCATTCCTTGCCTGAATACCTTGCGTTTATCAAGCTGATCAGCCCTTGTAAGTTTCCCCAAGACTTTTGAATTGAATTTCAAAATAAATGTCATGGAAGCAGAATTCATCGGCTTTCTGTTCTGCACCAGTGAACTGCGTCCTGAAGGCAAAGACCTATGATACTATGGATTGAGACTCATAAATTAATCATTAAAGACTGAAAGCATTAATTATTCATATGCATATTCAGGCAATAACAGCCATCAGTTAAATCTCATCATTCCACTCTGGTTTAAAATGTCAAGGTTTTTGTATAGGTATATTTTAAAGCAACTTTATAAACTACTGCTTTTGCAATTTGCCATCATGGAGTATTTAAAATATGACCTGAATGTTGTTCCAAGGTCATTTTGAATTGGATAAATTAGAAGTTTACATGCATGTGACATTTTCTAAAGTGCTTTGCACTGAACCAATAAAAGAAAAATTGAATGCTTAAATGAGTTTACATTGATTGATGCAAGCACAAAATATATACCATTTAATTGCTTATGTGACCATAGGCACATGACATGCGCACTAGAAAAATTCATCCTGGTTCTCTGTCTCTCTCCAAAATAGCTTTACACTCATTTAAACCAGAATTGAAAATTTCATTTAATCTGCTCATGCAAGCACTCATCAAGAAATATATCTATGGTTTATGCCATCTAAGGAAGCTTGTTTGTTGTTGTTTCTCCCTGTTCATTGTTGACAGCTTGTGCAGATGTGTTTATACATTTATATGCACAAACTGTTGTGATTATAAAACAATTTTGCATTGCATGAAAAGTAAGCTATACTTTGAGCTTTATAAAGTGACAAAGCAACATGCTAACTTCCAAATGTGTTGCCCATGTAGATCGTTCCAGTTTAGCTGCTAATTAGGTTCTGTCCTAGTTTGGATGCTGCTAGGGAGTATATAGTGAGGGAGCACACTGAAATATAGAACAAAGCCATACTCTGCTATTTTATAAAGGCAAGATCAGACTATTATTTTTTTAGTAGTATTTATTTATTTATTCTGTTATTGCTGTTTTTAGGGCTGAAGCTGTGGATCAATGTCCATAAAATATGTTGACCTGTTAAATGTGTCAATGGGTAAAAATTGTTTTTCTCTCTTATCTTATCCAACTCTTCTACTGGACAAAGTGAATAATGTATTGCCAAAAGCCAGACTATGGACTTCTAAAGTGTGGGAATACTTAAGATGCTTAATATAAAGCTTTGTTTGAACTTTAACTCTGAAAACTGGACTGACACGGTTTCAATTTAAATTTAATTAAACTTCTATGTTAAGCTGCTTTGACATTCTACATTCTAAAAGCGCTATAGAAATAAAGATTAATTTAAATGTTCAATTTTACTGAGATGCACAAGTGCCATTTTTGTTACTCTTTGACCCAGTGCCAGTGGCATTAGCCCCTTTCACACAGTGATACCGGTAAATATTCAGAAAATTACCGGAATGATTTTACTGGTAAAAGCGCTGTTTACACAGGCAAGGACATTCTGGAGTTTTTCCGGAAAAGACCATTCACACATTCATTCCAAAATACAGATAAATTATGACATCATAAACCAGAACTGAGCTCTAAACGGCCATGCTTGTGTTAATAAACATAGAAGGTCTCAGGCTTTTGTTGATGGTTTCACTTTTATATAAAGCTTCAGCATGCAGCTGCTTTTGTCAGAGAGACAATCGCAGCTGTACGCATTTGTCGAAATTACAATTTCTGTGGATAAGAATTATGAACAACTTCGATGAAAACATATGGAGGAACACTTTTACATGTCGAGATGTACATATTATGTGTGTGTGCTGGTGCTCACCAGCTGCTTCATGCAGAGCTTGAAAGCATACAAACAGAGTTTACAGAGTTGGCATTAAGAAGGAACTTAGCAGCGTAATCTGACTAACATCTAGTAGCTAAATGTGTCTGGAAAAATATTCAAAGGCTTTTATTTTCATAAACAGTGCAGATGTGAATGCGTCTGAATGTTCTGATTGGCTGGAGCAGGCGTCTCGCGTCAGTGCATTCTAAGCGCGATCTTTTCCGGTAATTTTCCTTCTGCATTCACACAGAACTGCATACTGGCAAATTACCAGTAATGTTACAACTTCTCTTTCCGGAAAATTGCCTGAATGAATTTACCAGTATTTTTAAAAAGGGCCTGTTCACACATGATCCCTTTATCTGTATGTGTGTAAGGGCTATTACTTTGCTTCGAAACGTTATGGGGACAAAAATGGGTGGTTGTCACTAGAACATAAGTTTTGACACATTAATAGCAGTTGTATTTAAGCCTGCAATTTTATTAAAATTGGTCAAAGGAATAATCAACTTATTTAAAAATCATTAGATTTAATGGAGAATAAAAATCAAAAGATTAGCAGATTTTAACACTAAGGATTTTTTTCTACTGGTCCGATCGGGCCAATGATTCAGACCAATAAAAAAAAAAAAAAAAAGAGAGAAGTTAATAGCTATAGTTAGTCACATATATTAAATAATGTGTCAAAAATAATGTCAGTACATCTAGAATTTAAATATTTTAAAATGTTTTTAATTATATGCATAATTTAAAGTCTTATGCAAACAAAAAGCAGTATGGAAAATGTGCAGGTATTTTATTGCAGTTCGAAATTATTTAACAAAAGGTGGCTGACTTGCCAAACTGACAGCAAATTGTACAAAACATCAATTTCTTTTTTCCCTGTGTTTTTTCCTATGTAAATGTCTGCTTCTAAGACGTTAGAAACATACTTTTTGCGTTTACTTTTATAATTTGATGTTTCCTTAGCTTTTGAACTACACTTGAGTGAAGTTAACTTTTTTTCTGGAGTGTTTTCCTAATGCCACAGGCTGCCCTATGTTCTTTGATCAGCTGCTGGCACTTGACATTGGCAGCGAACGCTCGAGGCTGTTGCCAGCCAGCTGCCCAGGGTGAGTGAGGAGCATCAGACTGATTTTATTTTGTTTCTGATGGATGCAAGACCTCCAGACATTTCTCAAGAGCTTTTTTATTGACAGGGTTTGCAATGTCCTGTCCAATATTTTTTTTCTTTTCTTGTCCCACGTCTTTTTCAAATCCCACTTGAATGCTCACCCACACGGAGTTGTTTTTCGGTCGAGAAACGACAAAGACCTTTACATGTGCTTCCCATGTTTTGACGTACGATGAAGATAGAAAGCCAATTGTTTGTTCAATAGTAGGCCTATCTCAAGGCCATCTAGTGATGTTTTTCTTGCTCGCTGAGGAGGTCATGGAAAAAGTCTGTTGTAGGCTAAGTGTTGTGAGACTTCTGCCGAGCGATGCTCTGATCTCTATCATGCTGCACAGTCAACCTGAAAACACATTTAACTGCTTTACTGACTTACAGTCGCAAGCAATCTTTGTAGGCCACCAGATTTATTTATAAAGGGCACGTTATCTTTAGTGACTGTGACAAACCATCTGCAAAGCAAAGTTATTTTTGGAGGTATAGATGCTGAGATTCGTCAACTCTCAGATGCTGTGCTGAATTAATGAGCAATGACCTGTCCTTGAACATGACTCGCACCTGGACTCTGCGGGCATGTCAGTTTGATCTGCATTGCTCTAGATAAAAATAATAATAACCTGACACTGTAAATAGAAGGCTTCTGACTCACCAGACATTATTAAATCAACAGCTTTCATTGAGATACCGTCTGTAAATTTAATGTCAGACATTACTGCCGCTTCATCTGTCAGATGTTTGAGCTGCAAGGCATTTGATTTGAAATGGATCGCTTCTATTCTGAAGAAATGTCTGCCAAGGAAAGGTCAAGTAAAGGTATACGGGCTCAAACAGGGAAAGAAATGTTTCTGGTCAGAGGAATAGAATGAAGAGCCTGGTACTTTGTCAGGCACATTGACTTTGTGACTTGTGGAATGAGCCAATGAAATAAGCCATCTTGTTCGTGCTATCTTTTTCAGCATCTGGAGATAAATGTGTAGTATTTCCGAGTGATTACGCAGGATCTGTATTGCTTGTTTCTGGATCCTGTAGAGCCTCTTCACAACAGTGATTTTTGGCTTGTGGCTTTATTTATTGATGCTAGATGAGATTTTGCTTTTGGAAGTGCTGGCTTGTTACAGCAAACATAGCAGTAGACCTTGTGTAAATATAAACATGGAATGTTAATACCATAAATCTGATACAGCAGCAGAAGTACTTTTTATTCGGCTATCAGTGAGCTAAATTTGGGGAGATAGAACAGTCTGAATCATCAGTGAGTTTGAATTGTCTTGTTAGAGTACAGGTTGTCCTGTTTTCCAAAGGTTTGCATGAAATGTTTGATCAGTGAATGATACAAAGTAGGACATTTTTACAAGGACATTTTCAATACTTTTTCACACTAAATGTTTTCTGTTCAGATGCAGTCTAATTGTGTTGCTTTTTATTAAATTATAAAAAGCAGTTTTAGTTCAAAGTTTTTTTTTCTTTTTTAGCTAATGCACCGCTATTACTTTTATAGTAGATGGCGTCCTAGGCTTGTTTTTAAAATCTAAATGCTCACTAATGCTGAGTTCAGACTGCATAATTTTCACGTCACAGATGTTTTCACACTGCATGACTATCTGGGGTAGCAATCCGCCAATGCTGTATTTACACTGCAAGATGGATCGGTGCGGGGTTTCAAACTACAGGGCTTACCAGATTCTATTTTATTGAAAATTATATTTCAATGCCTTTACGTTCACTCAAAAAATTGATAATCATATATCTGCTGTGCTGCTCAACTTACTTAAGAAAAGCTACAATATAAACCATTACCTCTTAAATAACTCCGTGTTTCAATGTGCGGCACTGAAGCAGTTTCAGTTTAACTTCGTAAAGTTGAGCTTCTTTGGCGAAGATGTCGCCTACACATCTACACATCTGTGCCATTATTTGTAACTTTAAGTGGGTTTGCAAACCTGTGTACTTTCCATTGCTTCTTCCTCGAATTTCAGCCATTTGCAGTTCCTGCAGTCACAAGCCCTGTCATCTCAACGAGTTGCGCCTGAAAAGCGTGAGTGCATTGTGTCGCATGCACGTCCCTCCATTGGAAATAACAGACTTGCACAAGCTTGTTAATAGCCTCATCTATAAGCTATGTCTCCATCCACCTATTTTTATACACATTTTGCATATGTGCATAAAAACCTGTTGATGGAAACGCCATGATGCGCTTAAATTTTGAAATAGCGCATAAAAAACGTATGCGCAACTGAGTAGGATAAACTTTTTATTCGAGAAGAAAAGATGCACATAAACTACGATGGAAACACTTACCACACAAATTTCAGTATGCGCATTAAAAAAGGTCATGTGATTTTGTTATAAGAGATCATGTGATGATAAAAATGTGTGCAAATGGACAAACTAGCAGGCTGAGCACACTGTAAAACATCTGAAATGTTGTTTTGGTCATTCTAAAATATGGAATCAGATAATTCTCAAAAGGAATTCACGCAAAAGACACGATGTACACATGCGTAGCCAAATTCACGTGCGTAAAATATTTATTTATATTCACAAAAAAATTTCAAGTGCACAAAATAAAAATACATTTTCATAAAATACGTTTTACAAATGCAAAACACCATTTGCAAATGTATAAGAGTGTACAAAAAGTTTTGAATGTTAAAAACTTATGTATGTTGAATGTTAAAAAAAGGTACGAGTAGCCCTGATTCTGGCAGGAAAGTCTCAAAAATACACACACACATATCCAGGGGGAGTTGTACGTGAAAGAGGATTTGCACATTCTCATTCAGGATGAACTCGCAAGTTTTAAACATTTAAAACTTTTTGTACACTCTTATACATTTGCAAATGGTTGTTTGCATTTGTGAAACGTATTTTATGAAATTGTATTTTTATTTTGTGCACGTGAAATTTGTTTGTGAATATAAATAAATATTTTACGTACGTGAATTTGGCTACGCATATGTACATCGTGTCTTTTGCGTGAATTATTATTGAGTCTATTCTGACTCCATACTAAAATGCCTTAACCGTTTCAGTATTAGTGTTATTATATAATTAATCACCTCAAGCAAATTCCTTTTTCTGTTGATATTTGGCGCCAGTTATTCAGGAAGTGACTATTTTGTTTGATTTGACTCGTTGGATGGAAACGCTGCTTTATTCACATTTTTTTATGCGATAATCCAGTTTTGCACATAAAGTTCATTTGCATTTTTGGATGGAAACATAGCTACTGTTAGTCCAATGTTCATGCTTATTAGTCTCGGTGTACAACTAGCACACAGTTGGAATTACTTTGTTTAGTTGCAGAACCTGTGCAGAAACGCTGTGTTGAGAAGCCTTTACGATTAATAAATCGTGAGGAATTTAAGTGTGGTAATAGTAAAAACGGTTAATCTTTCCATCCCTAATACCAAGAGTACAATTGAGCCTACTTGGATACATCCTGTTGCTTGTTCAATTTAGGACGAAATTCATTTCATATTTCTCATTTCATACATTTCACTCTTTTCAATGTGAGCGCAATGTCAAGTAGTGAATTGGCCTTTATTAGAGTGTTCCAAGCACTATCAGTGGCTCAAAGTTTCTTTAGTTGGACATCCTGCTGTCAGCTTTCAAAACAGTGCTTTGAACAAGGATTGTGATGTTTGCAAGGTCTCCAGGGTCGACTGTGCTCAGGTTTGCTGTGCATAATAGCCAGTTCTGTTGAAAGAAAAAGCCCTGCACTGTCACCAGCCTGCGTTCCTCTTTTTATCTCCGATTTATTCTCTGATATCACTGTGATATCTTGTGCTGTCTAACTGAGGCACAGGCTTTCTTAGCCGTGTGTCAAACAACCTGCCAATCAAACAATTCGCTTTGTGCTTTTGTTTAGCAGTGAATATTCTTTTAGGAAAAGAGTTTCTGGGATAATTGTAAAGTACAGTTACAAGATTTGCTATTGCTGCTTATAAATTTTTCAAAAGCAAATTAAGATAAATAATTTAGCTTATTTACATGACTGTATATATGTAGTACATGTGTGAGCGCTGGGTGATTCATAGACGGTGATTGTCATGTGCATTTTGTTTGTAAAGCTGATTCTACAGTAGAATAACTGTAAACACGTGCCTTCAGATGGAGCATCATTTACTACACAGAGCTTATTACACTGATAAAATTTGAAATGAAATTGATTTAATTGGACGATAATGAAATCAGCATAATTGTTCTGTGATAATGACAGCTGTTTGCATCGTTTCTCAATCAACTATGGCTGTGGCTATTAATTGCAGAACATGAATTGCTATGATCATAATTACTCCTAACCCTTGTGTAACATGATTCAGTAGTTGTGTGATTATAAATTACCCTGAATCAATGAAAGTGTTAAATCTTCTGTTAAAATTGCAATGCTATCGGGATTTCCTTTTTCTCAGGGTCTTAAGTCTTAAAATGTCTTAAATTTCAAAAACCTAATTTTAGACATTAAAAAGTCTTAAATCCATTGAAATTTTGTGTTGTAGGTTTTAAAGGGTCACAAAACACCAGAACACATTTTCTAAGATATAGACAGTCATAGATGTGTCCCATGCTGCTAAAACACTTATTATTATTGATTATATTATATTATTATAATATTATTGAATATTTTAAAAACGTTCAAGATCATCTCTTCTTAATTGTATCACACTGATACTTATAATAATTAATTATACAAGTAGTATTAATTATTCACCTTTATAATCATGTTCAGCTTCTGTCCCTATTCTACTTTTATAATTAGTAATTTTATAATCAGTATTATGCCAGTGACCAGTCTCCTGGAGCAGAGGGCCTATTGACCATTTCTGTACACATACTGCTCTCTGCTTTAGAAAAGGCTTCCTCTCCACACCAGCCATCTCAGTCCCCATTAAAGCATTTTTTTAATCAGTAGGGGACATTGTAAATGTGTAAAGATTTATGCCAGAACACAAAGATATGCTGATATTTCGTTCTAAAAATATAAAATCCCAGCACAGTCACAGTTTTAGTTTGTTTGTATTAATGAGTTTTCTCTTTAGTTTCTATTATTATACATTTTTTGGAAATTGTTTTTTGGAATAGCACTTTAATTATGGCAGAAAATATTTTATATCTTGCAAAAAAATGCAGCATTTATGAAAAAAGGGCTCTTCAACCTAAACTTGTTTCAAATAGTTTTGTTAAAAATCGTGACTTAATCGTGAATCGAGAGATTAGTATCGTGAATCATATCAAATCATGAGTCCGATGAATTGTTACATCCCTTCATGTTTGCAGTTTCACCCAGCTCTGTTTTATATAAATATCTCTATGAGAAAATTCTCATTAGGAAGACAATATCATCATGTAAACAACAATATGTTAATCAGCTAACATGACTTCCATTTACATACATGTAAAAGATTCAGCTGTTACTTAATTATTGTGACAATCCTACAGCACATGCAGTACATACAGACTGCACATTTGAAACCTCATAAGGAGTGATGTTGACACATTGAAAGACTGTTTTCATTTACTAGCGATGCTTTCACAGCACTTCATATTGACATGTAAAATAGAGCTCGCTCATAACCACTAACTTCACCATAATCATCATACTCATGCCAAAATTACTGTAAGCTCACTCCTGACAGACGTCAAGTGGAGTTCATGTTTGTTGTGTCTTCAGCTAAGCTCTCTTTCCTGTTGGAATAGCTGAATATTATTTACAAAGTGTCGCGTGATGCCCACTGGCTGGTTAGTAGGGGATGAATTTAGATATTAGGGGCAGGTGTACTGTTCCTGCTCTCCAGAATCCAGAAGGGAATATCAGATTTCTCCTCATGGGTGCAGGACTATTGATTTAGTATCCTATGGTGTAGCAGCTGTATACAAGATCCTCAAGGCTCAAGACAGAAGAACACTGAGATCCTGCTTAAGGTTACATGTTAATGAACACAGATTTGTTTTGTCTGTGAGAATTATCAAGGAGGTTTTATCATGTTTTGCTATTCCTCTAAGGACAATTGGTGATGCATTATACTCCACCTAATTTCTGAATTTAAATAAGAATCGTTGAATTAAATTGATGTTTGTTAATACATTTACCTGTCATCTTAGTCTAAAACATGCCTTTTTTTCCACCCCTTGTCCTATTTTTGTGCATATTTTTATCATCTTTTTTCTGTTTGCACATGCTCTAGGCGTAGACATTCGGCCATTTGAAAGCCAGACTGTCTGTGTGTCTTTCTTCATTGAGATGTGCTGCTTTCCTCAGAGCAGTGGCCTATTTCCTCCACTGCTCCGTTATGAATTACCCCGTGAATGCATGCTACTTGCAGAATTAGGGTCAGGGCTTTTTAGAAAGAGAGATCAAACAGGTCTGTCTGATGAGAGGAAGGGTGCAAACACAGAGAGAAAATCCTTCTATTGTGCAGCTAAATTCAGAATGCACAAACTTTTGGACAAGCGATCCCTGTAGCTTTTGAGTTTATTTCTGTTTTAGTATTTTCGAAGATAATGTGAGTTCATTATGCATTTTAACTGTAAAACAACACAATGGAATCACTCGGCAAACCTGTTTTAGAATAAACAATCTAATGTGCTTCCCAGAGAAGGGTTGTGGCTGAAAGGGCATCCGCTGCATAAAAACGTGCCGGATAAGTTGGCGGTTCATTCCACTGTGGCGACCCCAGATTAATAAAGGGACTAAGCCGAAAATAAAATAAATGAATGAATCTAATGCGCAAGATGTAGGTTTTGATGTAGGTTAATTTATTTGCCTATTGTGTTATTAAATTATATTAGCAAATCTTTAATTCTGCATGCTTATTTGGCCTATATTTATAAATTCCAGTGCTTATCACAGGTTTGAAATATACTGGCAGTGAAACACATCCTTTACCCACGGTTAACTACATGTGACATAAAAACTAATATGATTTTTAACAATAATTTATTACACTGTTATACTCTGTTTTCATCAATTGCTTAACATTTTAAAAAGGCTATTAAAATAAAGACTATTTCTCTGATCTGATTTTTATGCTACTTAGAAGCCATCTGCACACAGCTGTACTCTCTGTAAATGTAACAGCATTCTGTAGTGCATTTAGTTATTTCCCAGCAAGCACACACTGTCATAGGACATTAATATTAGGTTAGATTTAGGTCGTGATGTCAGGTGACCAAAATTTTATGTCTAGCCAACATCTAAGGACAACATTATTTTGATGTCCAATTACGACGTCAAATGATGTTGACATTTGGTTGATTTTAGCTTGTGTTGGAAAGTGACCAAAATTTTATGTCGAGCCAACATCTTAAACCAGCGTCATATTGACTTCAAATATTGACATATGTTCGTTAAGCATGGCAACCATATCCAACGTCTGATAGATGTCGTAGTGTAAACGACCACACAACGTCAAGCGTCATTAGATGTTGATATTTGGTTGATTTTAGGTTGGACATTGGACATTGAAGTCGGCCTGATGTTGAGTTCTGACTTTGACCCGATTTTCATTTCCAAACAAAATGCATTGTCCCCCACAAAACACATCAATCTGACATCACATTGACTTCTTGTGCCTGCTGGGTGTTTAAGGCCATTTCAGTCATTATAAAGTAAACATCTGTCATTTTCTCATCAGTGACATGCACCTGAACAGTCTCTTGGTCAATAAGGATTTCAAACATCTTCTTGGACACTTTTAATGCTTCCAAACTGTTTGCTGCAATTATAAATGGGCCATGTCTTAAGGTAGTCCGTAATGATGCAGTTTACGTTCCATGTGTGATTTGATTGGACAGAAATCATAATACAGATTTTTCGAATACCCAAGAAATAATAAAGTAGAGACTGCAGGTTGAAGGAAAGTAGTGGAGTAAAAGTACTGATACTGCATTAAAAATGTACTTAAGGAAAAGTAGAAGTACACTTTTTTTAAAACTTCTTGGTGTATCAATATATCAACATTATCAAATGAAAAGCATATACAGCTAATGAGAAATAAAGTGCAAGAAAAATGAATAAAACGGACAATGTCTCTAAAAAGGATATTTAACAATTAGAATAAAAAGTGTATGAATATTATACGAGTGTATAATAATTCTATAAATAAGGCAAATGTGTTGATTGACCATTTCTAATGATGTACAGTACGTATATATTGCAACCAGTTTAGATGTCATTTCGTCCTCTGCAAGCAGTAATTTTTATATTTTTTATTTGTTTAGATTAAATCAATTATTTACTTTCGCTCTGTCTCACTGCTGTGTGCGCTGTCAGCTGTGAAGTAGTCTTTGGCAAAACAGTAATGCAAAAACACAACAACTTCAGAAAGCAAAAGTCAACTCCTGGACATTTTAGGACATTTAGAAACATCGGCCGGATGCTTTTTTTAAGCCTCAAAAAGGTGCATATCTTTGGAGAGAACATGAGACTGTCTTAGGAAGTGTTGTTGACGGTTCTTGTGCGCACTCAATGAGCAATGCGAAATGGGATGAGAAGATTTTTCTCTGGTTATTCAAACATGGATGTTTGGTTATCTTGGGCGGATACAAAAATTGTGTAAAAGGATGATAATATTGATTAAAAAAAACTGTCATCAAATATACTTTGGCAGACATTAATATACCTGGGCAGCCCGCCCTAGTAAATGCTAAACTTAAACTTGAGAAAAGATGAATGATTACTATGGTAGTAAAATAACATTTTAAAACTCTTATTTGTGAATATATATTTTTGTAATCAAGTGTAAAGTATGTAATGATTTATGGATAAGGATGCTGAGAAAAATACTGTAGGTGAGATAGTCTCTCAAATGTTCTATTTAGTTTAGTTTAGTTTAGTTTAAGCATAGTATTTCAGTAGACCAGAGGCCTTTAACAGTTAACTTGGCAAAGAACTGCTCCTCACTGGCAATGTTTCAGTAGCTTCCTGCTTTTTATTGGCTAAAGACAAGACCGTGTCTCCTTGTTACTGGAAGTCAAGTGGTGCCATATTTTTTCCTTCTGATGTTGGACCACTAATTTTATCTCCTCTATACATGCAGCAATCTTCAGAAGTCTGCCTTTTCTATTTATACTGGGTCCTAATTAGGGGATTCAAGTAGTCTGAAGAATTGGCTCCTACATGTGTACCCTGAGGTGCTGACTGTTTTTTCCTTTCTTCTCTCAATTAAATCCAGAAACCAGAGATGTTGGAAGTTTTAAGCAGTTTGTATACCTGATTGTGTTTTTTATGTTTAAAGAGGAGTGTTTTAGACAATGGAAATTTTAATTGTGGCAGGTTGTATGTTAGGGAATCTTGATTTTCTAAAGTTTGAACTTGTGCATAGTTCAAACGGACACAAAAGCTGTTGTTAATTGTGATAAAAAAGTGATGGGTAACAAATGAGACCATAGGGCTGCACGATTTGGAGGAAAAATCTAATTGCAATTTATTTGATTAAAATTGTGATTTGCAATTTCTTTTGTTATTATGTTGTTTTTTATTCATTTTTAAATATATTTTTAGTGCAATTTACCATTATTTCATAAAAGAGCTAAAGGTTTGATGTGGTTGTTTTAATAGGACAAAATAAAGACCAAGCATATTGACCAATAAAGACCAATAAAGCTGTCAGTTGTCATGACAAATTAAGAAAAGAACTACAGTATTTTAAGTTCAATTAAATAAGTTGTATATAATATCTTATATTTAGATATACTTTTATATTTAGCTTGTGTTACATTTTTCATATTGATTTCATGACATTCACGGTGCTCTGACAATGCTTTCCATACACATTTGTAGATTTAACTTCACAGCACAAGAATTCTTGTAAAAATGTCTAATTTATAAATATATCTATATTTTAAATTATTTGTTATACAACTTTGTCTTTTAATCGAGCAGTCAGATATATGAACTGTACCTTTAATTTGACCTGCTGAAAGAAAAAACTTTTTAAATGTGTCAAAAACAACTCAAGTACATACACAGAACAACATGAGCATTTATAGCTAATAAACACACCGCTATCCCCCTTGCTATTTGAGTGTTGTCGACTAAGTTCTGTGATTGGTCATTGTGTCTCTGCACTCAACAGAAAGAGCTGCGATTGGCTCCAACGGTCTGCGCGGCTCTGTCGTACGAATAAATGGCTGTGGTTACAGTCTATAATATGTGGTTATCACAGAGAGAGAGAAGCAGAGTAGAGATGAAGTTGTAACAGTTGTCTGCTTTTTAAGTAACGTAATTTGAATTGTTTTAATATTCGCACTCGCCTCATTCGTCATAGAAATAACCAAAATAATCGCAGCTTTTGCGATTTTGAAAATCGCACCTTTTCAAATCACGATTTTGGTTTCAAATTGATTAATCGTGCAGGCAGACATCACTGTTAAAACATTAAAAGCTGTTGTATTTGAGAATTCCTGCAAAAAGCAATTTCTGTGGTTGCGTTTGTGAGATCTCTATTCCCTAACAATGCATACCCAAACAGATCATTTTTACATTTGTAGCCAACTGTTTATGGCTTTATAGTTGGTGAAATTTAATTTGATGCTTTATTTGGAGCTGGCTTGCATAAGAAAGGTCAGTCGGGAAATTATTACTTCACAATTTTCCCTTCCTGCAGGGGAGAGTTTGTATTTGCTCTCTCATTATTAGGTTTATTTTAAACATAGCCATAGCTTGAATTTCTATTGAGGCAAAAACTAGGGTAGCTGTAATTTGATGAAGCAATTAAGCATAATGATGCATCCATGCATGCAGACATAACCTATTCTTCCTGCACACTGAGGGATAATTAATGTCAGCGACACAGGGCATGGATCTGATTGTGCATTTCAAACTAACTAGTGCTCTGAGTCCAGTGCTGCATCTAAATGACAATCAGATGATTTAGAATTTCACTTCCCATACCAACCTTGCTGCAGATGCCTTGAAGCCCGAGCTCTTGGATTTGTGTTTTGGCCTTGTAAGGAGACATGGTTTAAGCAACAGGCTTTTGGTTCACTTTTCTATGTAATGAGGTAGTGTATCATTCTGTCTTTCTGTGCAAAGATGCCGGTGAAATAAAAGTGAGGCCCTGATGAAACACACAGTCTCGGTTTCATGAATATTTATGCCGTATGCTGTTGGTTGACGGCCTAGATTTCTTTCCGTCTCTTTTTTTAGGGGCTGGGATGGAGAGAAGAAGGAAATTCTTTGCATTTAATAAGAGAGAGGGATGTTTATCAGGCCCGTGAATCTCTGCTGGATGAGCTTAGGTGAGGTGCTGTTCCTGTTTAGTGCCAGGATGGCACTGACAGGATTATCGTGCCGTGTTATTTCTGCCTCATTAATCAAAGTAAGAGGCATGACGATGAGATCGAGACGGTTCACAAAGAATTTAATCCATGCAGGGACCGCACGCATGCTTACCTTTCGCTAGTGGCTCTTTTGATTTGATCGCCGAATGTAATCCTTCCGCACAATCACAACCAATTCAAAAGATATTTTATGTCATGTGCAGAAGGAGTTTGGACTGTTGAGATTTCCTAGTGTGCGGGGCCATTCGGATAAACGCCAGAAATGTAAAAATCTGTGAAACGTACTGGCACTGATAAACAGGGCACTCACTGCTAACTGACCGCATTTGATAAGTGGCCAGAAGATGGAAGATAACTGCGAGGAGTCTTCATTATCAGTTATTGCATTGAGTTAGAGTCCTCTGAAGGCCATTGTATTATGCTTTGCATTCTATCTAGTTGATAAACAGTCTAACTGATGTATTTTATCTCTTTCTGTGCCACTCCACAAGGTTCCTGGGATTCGGCCTTCAAGGCGTTGCGTCTGAAGTGTGAAACTGCAGAATTTCCTCATTTAACTTCTGTAGAGTTTATTTAGCTGTGAACCTGGCTCCAGAAAGTAGTGATGAACTGCATTAGTGAAATCACTAAACCATTCCACAAAACCACTGCAGAGGCCATAAAGAAAATTAGCCTCAGAGCACATCTCTGTCTGACTCATTTTGCATTCTCATTTTTTTCCCTCTGTCTGTTTTTCAAAGCTTCTCCCCTGGTGTTTTGAAGCTCATATTGTTTTTTGTATTTGGGTGTGTTTGAGCATGTAGTATTGCCATTTAATAGACTTAGTAATCAGGAAAAACACATAAAAATGTACTTTTTCATTTTCATTTTTTATTTGTTCTATTCATCCTATTCATCCTTCATCCTAAATCTATGGTAAAAGTTATTTAAGATGACAAATGCCATGTTTTCTGTCTTTGTATGATTCATTCATTAATCCTGATGAAATCATCTTGGGTTTTTACATAAAATTGTAATTCTGAATTTTACTCTCCTCCACAAAGACCTCTGTTCATCTTTAGAACACAAATGAACATTTTAATGAAATCGTTGCCCTTCCACTGGAAGTCTGTTCATCAAAACTCTCATACTTCAGAACATTTGTAAAAATATGAACCATGTTAATCCAGTCTTCTAAAACAACGTGGTTGCTTAATATTATGAATTGCTATAATTTAGGTGTTCTTTACATGTAGTCTGCAAATTATACATTGGGGGTGTCAACATTTTTGGTAATATTAGTTTGTGTAATACATTCATCAGTTATTAAAATATATGTATTTACTTAAATTAGATTTAATTTATTATTAAAACTTATGTTTTGTGGGATAGGCTAATTAGTGTATTCTGACCTGATTAGCTATTTTTACTTTTAGGCTATATGTGGAACAAACATCTATTTTATGAGAAATCAGTCTTGTGAACTTTTATGGTGTCTATTAGTGCTCTAAATCTGCCAGTTTCCGACTGTTGAATGACTTTTTGTCGCATAAGTGGACTGGCACGATTATGCATTCACAATGGTATGAACTGTTATAGAGTTGGTTACATGGATATCTATTATTTTAATTGTTAACATCATTATTTAAAATAACCAGAGTGAACTTTTTTTTAAAGATTTTTGACATCCTTCAGTGGGATCAAGCTTTAATTAAGGGGTCTATCCCCCCCTGTTTACATGCAAGGATTGACAAACAAACCGCTCTGATTCTTGTGGAAGCTCAAATTAGCCGACATAAAGAATGAAGCTCTTTGGTATTAATATCACTTCATGGCTTAATATCACTTAATTTAAATGACTGAGCAATGTATTTGTTATAAACTTAAGTCTGTTTGAAGTGATTATATCTCCTCAGAAGACTTGGATTAAGCTATTTGATTTAATTGTGTTAAAAAGATGAAAAAAGGGTTGTTGTATGTTTTATTTTTGTCTTCTGTAAAATTGTCTAACATTTAAAATAATAAAATATTATTCTCGGCACATTTCTGAGGAATCATGTCACAACTAATGTCTATTAAAAAATTCGTCTGTGCTGTCACAAAAATTAATAGTATTTTAGAATGTATTACAATATTAAAATGTAATTTAAAACTATAATGGTACAGTGCTTCCCACAGGTTTTAAATATACTTGTGGTGGTAGCCGGATTGAAATACACTTTTTACCCACAGCACATAAACAGTTAAGTATATGCGACAAACAAAACATAATTCGATTTTTAACAATATTTTAATTTAATTTATTAAGAAACTGTTAAACGGTTTCTTTTCAAATCCACTATTTCTATTACTTTTATGCTATTCAGGAGCCATGTGCACCCACTGACAGGTAAAATCTGCTTTTCTCTAACGTCATCTCATTCAAGTTCAAGTTGCTTTATTGGCATGACATTTTATTCAGTCTTGCCAAAGCAATTTAGATGTATAAAATATGCAATATTAACATCAAATTAATAAAATACACAGCAAATAAGAAATAAATAAAATAGTAAAGCAGTAAAAACTGACTAAAAAAAATGATCTCAAATTATAATAACTGCAATAATAAAACATGTAGATTTCAATAAGGCAAATGAGTTGATTTAGCTATTTCTAATGGTGTACAAATATTTTGCAGCCAATTTAGATCTAATTTCATCCTCTCCGACTGTTTAGTAAAGTTTTGAGTCATTTAGATTAAAGAATGAATTTATATTGAAACATTTTAAACATGTTTCTCTCGCTCTCGCGGCTATATGCATACATTAGACAACAGCTTTAGAAAGCGAAAGCAAAAATAAATCCCAGACATTTTAGCAGATTTAAAAACCATGGCCGGACACATAAGTACCAAAATGGTGCGTCTCTTTGGTCTCTTTGCAGACCATGTGAAAGTTATGTGCCTGTGGGACTGTTAACGGGTCTTGCGCACATAGAAGCTACAAATGAATAAACAAGAGAAGATTTTGCATTACTTAATAAATCGTGGATGTTTGGTTATATTGGGCGGATACAAAAAAAGTGTCAAAGCATAATAATAGTAAAATAAATAAATAAATAAATAAAAAAAAGACAAAATATAAAAGTCTATGTGTGGGAAGCACTGATGATATTTAGCAGTATTACATTTTTTACTGTATTTTTCCTTAATGCAGCTTTCACATTAGAGACTTTTCAAAAACTTAAAGAGCCCATATTATGGGTTTTTGAAAATTCCCCTCCATGTAGTGTGTAACACAGCTCTAAGTGAAGTGGAGTATCCAGCTAAGGCTTAAATCTGTTAGTGTACAGTGTTTAAAACGGTTGATTCATCTATAAAAGAGTCGACTCATAGTGCTTCAAACGAGTCGCCTTGATACGGATTCATTAGGTGTTTCGCCATGACGTACGAACGAAACCAAGTTATTCACGTGCACGCGCAAACCCGGGAGATTTCAAACCTGAGGCCCCGCCCTCTGACGCAGAAACCGAGACACACACACACACACACACACCCACAAACACACACACACAAACATGCCGGTCGATTGAAGTCACACTGCAGATGGATATATTGAGTCTCTACCCAAAGATGAAACCTCAGCATTATAGCCAAGCAGTTGGAAACTACTGGAAACTTCTGGAAGCTACATGCTACAAAGAATACTTCATCAGCGTTTGTTAAAGGAAGGATCAGTAAAGAGTAACTTACTGATAGACGTCAGGATGGGTTTCTTCCTCCATTTCTCAAGTGTAAGTACGTGCGATTAAAGTTGCCTCGTTGACTCTAGCTTGCAAATGTATTTAGTTGTGATTTGTTACTTGTAACCGCGTGTACTGTATCAGGTTAACTGGCTATATTCTCTTATCGTGTGCAAAGTCACGTTAAAAACGCGACGCGTGCTGCGTTAACGGAGCTCCGTGGACGGGGAGTAACGTTAGTGTGTGTGTCTGTGTGTGCGTGCGCGCGCTGTCGTCCGGAGGTGTGTGTGTTTGTGTGTGTGTTTGTGTGTGTGTGTGTGTGTGTGTGTGTGTGTGTGTGTGTGCGCGCGTTGTCGTCCGGAGCAGGGTTAAGTGCGTATGTGTGTGTGTGTGTGTGTGTGTCTGTGAAAAGAGCAGAGTGAGAAGGAGATCTCCTCAACTGTTTTTGGAGTTTTTGTTCAATAAAATAGTCAGTCGTCTGTATTTTCAAGTCCATAGTCTGTATTTACATTGACCCACTGGCAGCTAAAATCCACGCCTACACTATCAAGCGTGTATGAACTGTGATTACTTTTATATTGCTGATTAGCTGTTTGGCATTTCATTCTCTGACTGAAGGCAGTCGACCAATCGCAACAGACTGTCATTGGTCCAATCAGCGCAGATTAGCTTCGCGCTAAGGAGGGGTTTGGGAACAAATGAATCCCTGAACGATTCATACAGGAGTCGCTGGGATAATTAGGTAAAAATAAATGCAGATTATAAGACCATGAAAGTGTTTTTTGACCTTGCATGCATATTAAACTGTTGTTGGAGACCCTTACAACCAAGATATGACCCTATTTCATGTATAATATGGGCTCTTTAACCATTCATTTCGTCTCCAAATTTACAGGCTTTTATTTTCCGTGCACATTTGTCATTGAAACACAGACACAGCATTGTGCAGTGCTAGTTTCACATGCATGAAACAGTTGCAGAATATATTTTCTCAGATTTGTAGTCATAGGCCTGGTAGTGACCTGTAGCCCACGCAGGCTCCGTGTTGTGGGACAGTGGGCTGCTCTCACCACGACCCCACTCTGCTGGATTTGTACAGCCGATCTGCCGAAGCTGTAGGTTTCCGGCCTGCATTGTTTGCAGTGGAGAGTCTTTTCTATGAGCCCACTGAGCCAGTTTTTTTTTTTTTTCCAGGCTTGAGTGTCTCAGTCCAGCAGTCTCCGCCTGTTCCCATTCATACTGACGGCTGCCCACTTCCCATGTAAGCCAGCAGTATAAGCAGAGCCCGGGCTATTCATCAGCACTGACCTTTTCTCCCAAGATTCGGCCAGATTGATTACTGATGTCTGATGCGGGGCGACATACCCATTCGGCCATACCGTATGTTTTGAAATGTTCAAATAATACACAGTGACGTTACACACACACACACACACACACACACACACACACACACACACACACACACACACACACACACACACACACACACACAGCCTCCTTTCTAAAATAATACTACAACAGCCAGGTCTTTCATTACTCATTTGCTCTTCTATATTGAAGAGGGGTTTGATTTCCAAATATAGTAAGTTCAGGTGGGCTAACGGTACAGACTGTCCCTTTGTTTTCTCTATCTAATTAAGCATGAACAGCCGCCTAATAGCATTGCCCTAGGGAAGGAGCAGCAAAGCGCTTCTAAGCATGCTAATTACTCTCACACAGGTTTTAGGTCTAAAATTTCCAGGCTAGAGCAACAGTAGCATGATAAATGCCCTTGTAGATCAAAACACACTGACAGGTCCTTCCTTGATGATGTGGTTTACTTAACTCTCACTTTTTTGCACTCTAGTGACCGCGCATATTTCCTCTTTGCAGTGTTGGTTTGGCAGGTTGCTGTATTGAATCTGGCAGAGCTTTTAAAAGTTCCCCGAACTCTAAATGAAAGGGAAAGGACATGCTGAGTCACCCTTCACAGAAAGTGATATTATAGCACTATTTCCAAAACGCATCACTCTGTATCTGCCACATGATAAATTGCACACATTTCCTCAAGTTTTGGGCTTAAAATATGTCTTTTTGGTGTTGGCTGAGCACTTGTTTTCCTCAGTGGTCATGGTACGGCGATTGGAGATTGGAAGTCGTGATGTATTCGTCTTAATTGTGCTAAACGCAGAAGCATCTGACTTCCAGCGCAGTCATTTTTCACAGGGTCAGTGATGCTCAACATAACCTAGACGGCCAGATAATGTGGATTTGTATTTATTTATTTATTTATTTTCCTCTCATTGTCCGATGTAAGTTGTGAGTATACAAATCCTGTGTAAATCCGTTCAAAGCTGCAGTATTCCTGGCGTATTATTCAGTGGGGCAGGGCTTCATCAGAGCTCTGACAGTGTTTTGCTCATAGACTTGCCGAATGGCTGCTGTGTTTACTCTTATCTCTGCTTTCTTCACTGGATTTATAGAGCTGCTCTTCCTTTTGACACAACCTGCAGTAATTATCCATTCACCAAGTACAAGTTTGCTCATCAGCCTCTCTTTTGTCTATGTAAAAAGTCAAAGCAAGCATGTGTATCTTGCGAAATGGAGACATCATGCAGTGCTTCTGAAAAATAAATAATTTTAATGTGTATATTTGTCTTGTTTTCTAGAAAAAAATCTAAATAAATGTTTGAAAGCAGATTATTTCCACTGTTTAATAAAGTAAATTTAAAGACCTGCTTTTACAGAATGTCTTGACATGTTTGTTTTTCCCATGAATTTTTTTTAAAGCTCAAAGCTTATTGTTGTAATGTTTATGCTTTAAATCAAGAAATAAACTCAGCAATATTCTCTATAAAGTTAAGTAACACTTTGTTGGTCTAGATGCCTATAAAGCCTGGTTTATATTTCTGCGCCGAGTGATCGGCATGACTCATGGCGCTCAGAGGCGGGAACTGGCGGACGTGCAACAAATTTAATCATAAGAAAAACACAAAACATCTGCGACGTGAATTTACACTTTTAAGAGATGCGTGTCAGCTACGGCTTCAGCCATGACAAAGGCTATGTGACCATTTAAAGGCTGAGCCAGATCATACTTGTGTGCTGCTTGTGTCCTGTGAGCCCTAGACAGATGAGTGTTAATGTAACACTTCCACAAGATGAAATTGCCAAAATGTAACACTGTCAGAGTTCTATAACAACACTGCAAAAACAAACTATACAAACTATATCAGGGTTTCTGCAGGGTCTTAATCTCTTAAATCTCAAAATCAAACTTTTAGGCCTTAAAATCTTTAATTTATTGAAATACTGTGTTTCAGGCCTTACATTTTCTTTGATCATGCATTGCGACCCAATCTGGCAAACACCCACAACAATTCATCTCAATAAAACTTTAAACTCTATTAACCATAATAGTTGAATTATTTTCCTTATAATTGTTTTAAAATGATCTATGTATTAACTGCTAAGAACAAACTGTCTGACCTGGACAGTTTGTTGTGTGTAGGTTTATTTTATTATAGTTTTTAAAACTTTTAAAACATTTGTTCGTTTTTTAATTTTAAAGAGTTTATGTTGGGTAAAAAGTGTATGGATACATGTAAAGGTTGCATGTTTTAACACAATATATTAGAAAGTATTTTTTTATTATTGTATTATTAAATTTACTAAATTATAATTGTTTTTGATTGGGCAAATAAAAATCTTTTCCATCTGTTCCATTTTAAAAATTCCTTAGCATTTAGCCCTTTTGAGTATAAAATTTCATTTATAATGGTCTTAAAAATGACTTAAAGTTTTACATTTTACTTGAAACCTGCAGAAACACTGTATATACATTAGGACTGCGTGATTTTAAATATTGCTAATGCTATATGAATACAGTTTCACATGATTTTGAGTTTGATAGGTAGCAGTAATCAGGTACATAAATTGAATTATCACCTTTTCTAACTTGGTTTAGTCTCAATTCTTGATCAAACATGTAAAAAATACAGTGATTAAATACAACTCTGTTCTAATTCAGACTCAACATTGCATATCTTTGCAGTGTGACTATTGTGCATGCGCACATTGCAATATTAATGCTAAAGCGATATATTATGCAGCCCTAGTATACGTATATGTATTTTCAAATTAAGAGTAAGGCTGGGTAATTAATTGAAAAGTAATCGAAATCGATATTCAGAATCTACAATCAATCTAATTTTTCCTGGTCAATTTTTTTATTTTCCCTACTGTGTGTGGAGTTACGTGACCCCGAACTGTTAAGGCTGAATTATACTTATTATATAATGATTTATACTTAATATTATGATAATGTACTTCTACCAAGAGCATGTGTACAGTCCAGCGCAGCCTTCACATACCCACGCACCTTTTAAAAAAATGAACTTGCACGTTACAATGACGCATAGTTCAAGCTTTGTGATTGGTCGGTTTGGTAGCGTTGTAGACAGTGGGCAGCGCAGAGAGACAAATTTTAGGCAATGTTTGTTTTAATTTCAGTTGTTTAGTGTTGATATTTAATAAACAATTATATAGATAGTAGATAGTGTGTTTACTTCAATTATTTTAAAATCAAGGAATGCACAATACATTCAGAAATCTCCCACTTGTAATTTTTTAAATAAATAAATAAATAAAATAATGGTTCATTAATTGTAATCGAGTTAAAATGTTGATTTTTAGGCCAAATCGCCCAGCCAGAGTTATTCTTTTTTAGAAGATTAATTAAGATTAAGAACATTTATTTGCAATGCACCCAAACCTCACAGTTTCACAGATGTTCACCTTGGAGTGCATAGTTGATTTATATGTTTTCCACGCTGAATCTCAAGCTGTTTTTTAATGAACTGATCCCTGAAAGTCTCCCCATGTATTTGATGTGTTTTTCATGCTTTTACATTATTTTCACTCAGAAATAATGCATAGTTTAGCAGCATCAGACAATGCAAAGAAATTAATCTTGCATTATTGAGGTGTTGCCTGACAGCTGTGAAAAATAGTGACAAAACATTATTCCTAGTTTTAAAATGCTGTGCATCCCTTTGGATATTTTAATAGATTCTCTGACCGGCCTCATGTTACATGTGTTGAGGTAATTCTCTGCAGAGGCAGGGCCTTGCCCTCTGATGTAATGCCATGTAAACAAATCCGCATCTTTTTCACATTAGTGCAGGCCACCACATCTTACCCCAGACAGATTGTCTGACTGTCAATGAGATCATGTTTCAGCCAGATCTTCATGAAGCTGATGCTCCGTTATGGCAGTCTGGGGGTCTGATACCATTGGGTTTATAAAAATGTGTTCTTGTTTTTTCTTTGTAAATTCTGAAATTAAAATCTTCACTTCTCAAATTTGCTTGGGAATGAAGTGAGACAGATTAATTAATGCATGAGCACATGTTTCAGCTTGACCTATTCCAAGAATCTTTGTTTTTATTTTACTTATAATAATACTGGAATGGTTTTGAGTAAACAGTGTTGTGAGTGTTTATTATAACTGTCCAAAGAGCTTTTCATTTGTCAATGTCAGGCACCAGCCAAAGTGATAAAATGCTTTTTCCGGTTTCTTCCTCAGCTGAATTAGATGAGTCCACAGTAATTTGACTCTCATGAAACACTGAATTGTCGCAATGCCATGTAAATGTCAGGAGTTATTTCTTATTGCCCAATGGTGGGAGGCAAAGAGAACATCTTTGAATCAGAAGCAAGGAATGAGGAGAGGACAACTCTTGTAAAACCTACCCAACACATGACTGCCGTACAAGAGAACCTATTCATAAATCTAGTAAATGGTTCACACAGGATCACTTAGATTCTCGAGAAATGTATATATCTCCCTTCTCTAAGGCAGCTTGACATGTGTCCTGTACAGATTTGCCAATGCTAGAATGGATCATAATAAGATCAGTAGGAACAGAAGAAATGCCCAAGATGACAGAGTGTAGAGAATTGGATTTGTGGTTTTTCAGTATTTTATGTCTCCTGTAATTCAAGCTGTCTTGCACTTGGTGTTTGAATAAACGCATACAGTAATGTGTTTCTTCATGTTATTGTTTTGTAATAATGTTTTCTAATCATTTATATAGTTTGGTTTAGTTATTTTAGGTAAAAGGGCTAAAGGTAAGGTAAAAGTTAAAAAAAAAATCAGGTCATTTATTATACCCTGTTGAAAATTTCAGTTTTTATGTCAGGCATTGCATCTTTTGGTGTTTTTCTTCTGTGCCTTTAAATGCATCTCCCTGCCCACTATTTGGGCATGTGGCTTCAGAGAGATAAGACTAGGGATGGGTATCGTTTAGGTTTTAACGGTATTACTACTTTTATTGATACTGCTTATCGGTTATCGGTTCTGTACTTTACAGATTCTTATATCTGTACTTTTTGTACTGTTTTTTTTTTTTTTTTGTAAAATAAGACAAAACCAAATTTAAATAAATTATGTAAAAAAATGTACAATGGTTTAAAGGAAAATAACTTTTTAACAATTCTTCTGGAAAAAATTAAACTTTTCTGGCAGAAGACATTATCTTTTTTAATTTTTGGTAACAGGGAAAATACCCTCTTTGAGTTGCAAAATGCAGTTAAATGACAATATTTATGATTTTTCATTAACACATTTACATAAATTAGTTAACAGTGTTTTGGGAGTTAACTGTGTTTTAATACAGTTTTGGAGCAATGTAAAAATAAGCAGTTTTTTTAAAAATAATTTCTTTAAGCATAGTTTATTATTAGGCTATTTATAGGCTATATTTGTAAATATAGCTGATATAAAATCATGTTTAAGGTTTTTTTAAGCTACTGTAGAATAAAATACTATTTTCATTGTAACCGAATGTGTGTGTTTATTTAACTATCAACATAACAATGATGATGGAATGTTACCGTTAGTAGCTAGGCAGTTAAAAACCGTTCATTACTTTTCATTGCACTTTTGAAAGATACTTTTACTCTGCCAGATTGCTTGTGTTTCTGTTTATACAAACAACTTGTTCCGTTTGTTGCAACGGGCATTGTCACTGTCCACTCGGGAAATACAACCCATTTGGTTACTTCCACAAGCTTACGAGCTGTGTGCGCGCAAGTCTATGTTGTGAGCTTTCTGTGTGTGCTTTTTAAGTACGAGCCTCCGTTTAGTGCGCGCGCACAGCCGAGAACTGTGAAGGCTTTCATCCTTGATGCGCTTGCCGGAAACGCGAGCATTTCTCTTGTGAGATTGCCAGCTGTGCAGACGAATATCAAATATCAAAAATTAGAAAAGGTTGATCTGTTAAATTATGCGACTGCAAGTAATGTTTATTCAGCAATAATTCTCCAGTACCGATAGCAGAACAGTTAATGTCAGACCTTATCAATACTTCTGTCTTTCATAATGTAGCACTGATACAGATATAGTACAGAGTTTTAGTAACCATCAGTTGTTATGATAAACACAGCAAAATGACAGACAGCAACTCAGACATGATGAAGCCACAAATACCATAAGACTAAACCAGGAGCTTTCCTAATGGTTATTAGATTGAGTTTTTGTGAAGTTTATTCAGTCTGCTTGTAATGATGAATGAGCCACACTCAAATGGCGTTACAATGTTTAATACACGTTACTGTTTTTTTTTTTTTTTCTCATTTGCTCGTATTTGGAAGGATGCTCAAACATGCTGCTTGTTGTTTATATCACTACATAAAGTGTGACTTTACATACTATTCCTACACACATTTCTGTCACAACAGCTTGCAAAAGTTGATTTTGCATAGTAGTTAGCCCTCCAATCAGCTGTACAGCATTTTATCACATTTTTATCTCATTTGCAATCACACCGCTTGTTCAGAATGTCTTGGCCTATTTTGTTTTATTGTTTAAAGAGACATGCTGTATTTTCCTTTCATAATTATCTAAATGAAGTTTTAGTCACTCTCAAGTGGTTTCAAAGCTTAATGAGTTTTGTTGTTGTTGTTAAATGCTAAAGAAGCCATTTTAATTAATCTTGGTAGCCAAAGTAAATGACAACTTTTACATTTTTGACTGAGCTGTCCTTTTAACCTCTGTTAGCTTGGCAGCCTGCTAATCCCTGGCTCTGTTGGAAACAACTGTCAGCCAGGCTCTTGTGTGGTTCACGTGTCATGAACACTTCCAGTTCCGTTATTTCTGATGTTTTGTATTCTACTTTAGTAGACAGCTTTCTATATAGACAGTGACACTCACTAGACTTGTGTGGAATATAAAGTTCTTAAGGGTTTAAAATTGGCAAACCATATTTGATTTGCATGCTGTATAATACGGTTAGCCTAAACTGTAACATCAACCAGTTGCTCAGCTCAGAAAATGTCATTTACAAAAAGAAACTTTGCCCAAGTTCACCTCTGCCAGCAACAAACTCTCGCAACAGCCCATCCTTCTCATTGACATGAAGCTGCTTTTTGAGTGAGCGTGGGTGTGCTGTGCTTCCTACAATTTTTCTGCCTGCCAGTCTTTCATGAAGTTCTCCCTGTCTCCTTCAAAGGACACAAAGAAAGCCGCGTGGCTACTAAAAGAGGGTGGCTGTGTGGGTTTAGAGGTTTGTTGTTTTAAATGAATGAGGGATGTTCTCTTGTTCGGTTTGTCATTTATCCTTTCTCTGCAATTAAATCCACTCACAGCTTTGGGGTGGGTGTTTTCCTGCGTGACAAACGTTAGCTTTCCCTGTGAATGGGTGGCAACTTTAATGATACCATTAACAAGATTTAATAACCCACAATAAGTACCTGCTTTTGCATTGGGGGTGAGCACATTAGATTGTCTTTCACTTGGAGATTAAATTGATTTATTGATTTGGTTCTTCAACTGACAATGACCAGTGAAAATTCTGAACTTAAACTCCCACTGTTATGTTATTCATGGTTCCTATTTGAACTTTGCAGATCTCATACGACAGGTTTACATGATAGTCAGAAAAACTTGAATATGTATTTCACTTTCTTTCAATGATTTTTAACTACTTGATCTACCAAAACCTTCAACGCCAACATGACTTTAGCAGGACAACTAATCTCATAAACATTTCGGTTGAGCAAATGAATGCTAAGAATAGTGCAGCACAATTATTTGAATTTCTAATCATGACTACAGATGTCATGATTACATATTTGTTCAATTGGTTTGTGATTACAGAAAAAAAAAATCAATAATGATCATAATAATATATCTTGCGTGCATAAAAGGTGTGTTGTGTTCAAATACACAAACACAGCAGTGAGAGCTGAACACACGAAACCCGAAGTGGACAAAACCAAGTCATTCTTTGTAAACTAATAGTAAGGTCCCAAATGTCCAACAATTTAAGCTTTCATTATTACCCAAGTTTTGATATCGCAAGTGCACATGCAAGAAGCATGCACTGCATTAAGCTTTTGTTATTTAAAATTCACTGAACCTCAAGGCTGAAGAGAACATACTTCATAAGCTTTGAGAAGTGCCTCATCTTTCTGAACCTGTGAAAGTTACGAAGCACACATTAAGTCAGACTTCTAAATGGTAGAACTCAATTATATCCAATAATTATGCCAACATGCCTGACTTGAAGATAATTCAATCGGTAATACCTTAGAATGTAAAGAGTTTTCTGAAATGTTCTACTTTAAAGCATTAGGTTTACTCGCCCACTCACTTTGCTTTGGTCAATTGTCTGCTTTTAATCAGGGGTCTCCAACGTAGAATAAACTGCCAATTTCTATGGCAAATGTTTTACACAACGTTACCACACCTCAGTGCTGGAAAACACCCACACAAGACAGCCAATTTAGTTTATCCAATCCTCCTATATATCTGTGGTGGAAAGTAGGGGATCACAGGGAGAACATGAAAACTCTACACAGAAAGGCTTCCAGGTTCAGCCAGGACTCAAACCAGTGACCTACTTGCTGTGAGGCAATCATGCTGCCAACCACTTAACTACCATGACATGCCAGCCTTACACTGTACATATACATACATAGTTAAAAGACATTGCAATCAAACTAGGGCTGGATGATAAAATCAGTATATTTATTGACAGAACACCATTGTCAATAATGATAAAAAAAGTTCTGGATAAAGTTTCGGTATGAAGCGCTGTAGCTTTATTAATGCGGCGGCTGAGTGAGTGCCTTGAAGGAATGCCAATAAACTTTTGGATGTAAGTTTGTCTTTTCCAATGGAGACCCGCAACTTGCACATGGTGTGCAAGTGGCGAACATGTGAAGCGCACATTTTCCAGGTACACCTAATTAAAAAAAAGCATCTGAACTGTTCTGAATGTTGCGAGTGCAACACGATTCATTCAAGTAGAACTAACCAATCTGCTTCACAGTTTGTATGGAATATACACATTTCAGTAATAATGGCAGCCTAATTACCTCAGATAAACAGAGTGCATCCAAACACTGCAGTGCTGTTTACATTTCTCCATAAGCTTGCATCTGAGTTGCAGCAATGATTTGTCCATTTGTTATCCTCTGAGAAAACGATTGATGGTTGCCTAGTTACAAAAGAAGCCATAGAAAATGGTAAAGGAAACCGCTCGCTCGTGTCGTTGTCACTTCTGATCAGAATAACAACACATACGAAGATAAGTGCTGTATAGCAGCAATGAGGAGATTGCAATAAAAGGGATGTAAGGTTGTTCCCAGAGAGGCTTTTAGTTTTTTTTTATTATGTATTTCAGCCACTAGCTGCCCATCTGTATGATTTTTTTTTAGCATACGGGTAATGTATTCATTAACAATGTCAATGTGTAATGTTAAGTATAAATTTAAATAATGATGGTTAGTTTCTTTACTTGAAAGCTCAGATTTGATTATCATATTTAGTTTTGTTTATAGAGTTTGAGGTTTACCGCATCATTATTATTGACACCTTACAGACGTTCATCTACCTTTACAATTACACACACTTTGTAACATTTTATTCATCAAGTTTAAGAGTCTTTATAACACTTATGTTTACTTTATTATAAATAGATCAGATATTTTCGTTAACTATTTTTGTTTTTGACTATTAAAACCATTTGCCTTAGTGTAATGTTGGTAAATAAAAAAAATACAAAAATTGTTTAAATGACAAAAAATCCTAATATTCCTTAACAGATCAATAATCATCAATATTGAATGATATAAAACATAATATCTTGATCTTTTTTATTTATTTATTTATTTTTATTTTTTTGCAATATCGCCCAGCCCTAAATCAAACCCATCTTTTGTGGAAAATTCTTATTTGTGCTGAATATTGTTCCGTGAAAATTGTACATATTGAATAGAAAATGCAGATTAGTCAAGCCTGAAGGTGTGGATATCATTCAATTAGATTTTCTCAAACTACCAATTAACAGCCTGGTTAATCTGCTTATCTTTTTAAAGAGTGTATTATCAGATCACAGTGAATCAATGCAAACCGATTACTAGCAGATAACATTTTCAAGTCTAAGCATTATCAAGTCTAAGCATCATTTTCAAAATACCCAGTAGAGTAAGATTATCAGAAATGTCCATGATTCTCCAAAGACAAACACACACACACACACACACACACACACACACACACACACACACACACACACACACACACACACACACTGTCATCTTCTCTCCTCTGCTTCTTTTACTCTCACATTCGGTTTAGCACTGTCCATATTGTTTCGTGTCTCATTTCTAACTCTACTGACTCTCAGTAGATGTCTACTGACATCTTTTTTTATTCTCTCTACCTCTCTCTCTCTTCCCCTCTCTCTCTCTCTCTCTCTCTCTCTCTCTCTCTCTTTGGCAGGCTGCTCCTGCAGTGAGTCAGTATCATGGAGGCTGGCAGTGGGGCTGCTGCAGTGGTGGGAAGTGCAGCTCTTGGACTGCTCGGAGCCACAGGAAGTCATGATATCTCCGACAGGTAAGACTCACCGTTCTTCCTCATCAGAACTCCTCAGGGTCTTCTATCTCAGCCAGGTTATTTCACCCGTTTAAGGGTACCTGTTTGTTTTAATATGTAGCGCTCTTGCTCCTGTGTGTCTCCCTGCCTCAGCATGCCCTCTGCTTCCCTGCTGTTTCATTCATAACTGTAGAGGTTATTTCAGTGTGCATCGTGTGTGTGCGCAGCAAAGCTTTGGGCACGTACATCCTATTCCTCTCCAGGGGGTTGAGGAGAAATGTCAGAAGTGCAAGTGCTAGGAGGTACAGCAGATGCAGTGCAAAAGGATAGATGCATTCATAAAGATCCAACTTACTGGATGCAGAGCAACATCAGCCCGCTGTTTGCCAGCACTGATTAAGCTCCAATAAGAATATCCAAAGTCATTAATCACTTTGGAATAACGTCATTACTCTCATACTGTAGGTTTTTTATCTCTGCTCCCAAATTTTGCAGTCATATAGCATGATGCTGATTGCACATCCTGGATGAAATTCCACGATGCTGAGTAGTAAAGCTGTAACAGCCAATAAAAAGCGTTACTGTGCCAGTGCACTCCCACCCACCCACTCTCACGGCTGAGCTCTGAGCGCAAGTCATGTGATCAGTAGCGCTCACGAGAACCTGCACGCTTCAGCTTTCTCTCTCATTTTCTGCCCTAAATCCCTCTCCCATCACCTTCCCGCCAATGGTTTTTGGGCTCTACTGTGATTGTCCTGAGTTTTGAGGATTATTGTCCAGCCATTTTAGCCCTCAACCTCACTTGAACACAGTCCAAATCTGCTATGCTGAGGGTTACCATGGCAGCCACAGCTTAGCATATATTAGATATTAGCACAGCGTCAGCAAAGGAAGCCAAGGGAAAGGACAAGGAGATGCAGCGTATTCTCTCAGCTGAAGCAGTCCAGCTTTGCTGGTCATTTTCATACACACCCATGCTTGTGATTCATGGTCACTAGGGGAAACTTTTAAGCTGCGCTGAGGCTTTTCTTTCTCAGTCTCTGGTACTGTGATGACCCGGAGCTTTGCAATCCTTCAATACGCTGTCCCGCCACTGCACCGTATGCTTATCTTAAATAGCGCTTCCTCTAGAGTAGAACTCTGACATTAAATAGCCTCCAGCTAGGCAAGTAGTTGGCTTTTTAAATCACAGAACAGGCTGGGAAGAGTATTCAGTAGTTTGTTTCAATGACTTAACTTTGTTACCTCTCTATTCCAGAGCATCAGGGTTTCAGTGCAAGACCTCTGAAGTAGATCAGCTGGTTTCTTTGCCATTTCCTTGCCATTTAGAAGATGGTTATTATCTAAAGCGGCTTACTGTGTTCACTGATTGCAGGGCCAGTTTGCCCGGAGCGACTTGGGGGTTTAGTGCTTCGCTCAAGAGCACTAAAGTGATAAAAAAGGGTTTGTGATCCCAGTCTATTTGGATTTTTAAACCACTACCTTTGTGCTAGCGGTTTAGATCCTTAATCATTAGGTCGCTGTTACCATGTAAGTCTAATTTTCTCCTAGCTCAACACCCTACCGCTGAAGTGATTGCAGGTTAAGTGGCTCTTTTGAAGTATGTTTTTTTTCCCACAATCAATGCTGTGGAGATATACTGACAAGCTGCTATCTCTGTAGACTTAACTTTTACCTATTTTAATTTATTTTTAGCTTGCATGAACATCTAGCTTGGTGTTAATTTTGACAGCAAGTTTTGATTTAGTTTTAGTTATATTTTAGTCTTCTGAATCATTTTAGTTTTAGTTGACTAAATTTTACAAGATTTTAGTGAACTAAACCTACTTTATATTTAGTTGACTAAAATAGATTTGGTTTAATTTAAGTGTAGTTCAATTAAAATATTGTAAATATTTATGTATACAAAATAATTTAATCTATTCTAGTCTCATTGAAATTTGGAATGTAGCGTTTTCATTAAAGACCAAAAATTAGATATGCAATGTTTATTTATATCATAAGTGATACTGTATGTAAAATTGTGTCGGCAAGAACAGTAGACCACTAAAAATGTAGGACTTTGCAATTATTTAGCAAACCCTTTATTTTATTGTGGTAAACTACTAGTCTTTTTAAATAGTTTGACCAGTCTGTTGAATGGTTTCAAGCAACTAAATCTTTGAAAGGGCTTGAAATAATTTAAGTCCACTGTAAAATGTCAGTTGCCGTTACAGTACATGTTGCTCAGCTGTATAGCACTGAGAAAATAACTCTGTTAACCCACATAGAGGATTTATCAAGCGAAAAATGGACGTAAAAAATAGAATTGCGCTTCACTTCAAGGCAGTTTTTTAGAATGGGTCTTTCTGATAAGCAGAGATTATAGCACTACAGTATCATTACAACTTTACTGTAAGAAATAATTACTTGCTAAATGACATCCTGAGCGAAGCAGTTTTTGTTTTGTGGTAGAGGTAAGTTATAAATGGCTATTGTCTTGGCAATCGCGGCAGACACAGACAGCGCACGTGAACTAGCAAGAGTTAAATCAGGCCAGCTAAACTATAGCCGCAGCTAAAATGAAACGCATGAGGAAACAACTCCTCTGGAACATGAATGCCATAATTATATGTTACCGATGTAATAATTTTTTATATACAATCTAACAGAGTTAATACTCTAATGGTCAGCGAGAGGCTACACCCTTTCAGTTAAGCAATAGCACACACTCGGGTAAATAAAAAAGACTGAGTTTACCATGAATTTCTGGATGATACCTTGACATGCTGATGTCGCTTTAGATTTGTTGTTATTATCAGCTTTTCCTACCCATATGGTATACAGACTTAACATCAAACGTGAAACTTTTTTTCACTTACTGTAGCTGTTGCATTTCATTATTGTTAAATTAGACAGAAGCCTCTATGGATGATAATGTAATCGCATCTCACGACTACTGTGGATCAGTAACTTGTCAAATGTGCATGCGTCCGTGTGTGCTTGTATGCGTCATGGATCACATACCAAGATTAATTCTTATTGGATATTTTGCAAAAATTGTCCCTCTATCACATTCTTGTCGTTTTTATTAGTCAACGAAAATGTCAGTACATTTTTATTATAGTTGTTGTTATCATCACCTATTTTTAATTAGATTAAATAAAAGTCAGTAGTCACCAGTTTTTTGTCACAAAAATTATGACAAATTGTTCATCATGAAATCAACACTGGTCTAGCTATCGATTGATTTCTTAATTTACACTTTCCAGTTTGTTTAAGTTAATTTTAGTTAATGTATTTGCTTTATGATTTAAAAATCTGTATAAATACTGTTTATTGTGTAAATATGTGGGTTTTTGTTCATTTTGAATACACAATGAACACTGCTGTAGTTTCACTATATATCGTTAAAGCATTATAAACTATCAATAGTAAACAATTTGACACATTGTCATATATTTTCTGTACTGTGTTACTTTTTACAGCCATAATATAAACCAAGGCCGGTCATTTTTTGATCAATGAAATCATCAAAATGCTTTCTTGATTTGTGTTTTGTAACTCTGTGTTAGTCCGTAAGTAATTTGTTAGACTAATTCAAACTGATAACCAATGGGTCATTAAATTAACCTCCTAATAAAATTAATTTGTTCACCAGTCCAACTGAAGTGGTAGTTTTGCATACTAGCTTTGCTGGAAGCCAGAAAAGACTATGAAATACAAAGGCCTGATGTCTGTTTTCTGTTTTTCTTTATTGTTCTGTTATTCTGTTGTTGTTGTTGTTTTATCAGTCCCTCATCAGTTTCAATAAAGACTTCAAATTTAAAAGAAATATAGCTTCATTTATTTTGGTATTGTTGATTCAGAGCAGTGCAATGATTAATTTATTGACTGCTCTATTATAAAAGCCACATAAATTATTTTTATACATGTTTTTATTCATTGGAATAAACGAGTACCAGAATCTTATGTCAGTGACCGGGGAAGACTGATCTAACAGCATAGAGCTCTCTTCTTCCTGAAATATTGCATGCTGACAGAGTGCGTTTCTTTCAGCTTTTTTCTGTCTGTTGACAATTTGTTCATCCTCACAGTGACGAAGCATTCCTGCAGGACTTGCCCCTGCTTGAAATGGAGCACTGTGTGTAAAGCAGTAGTTCATCCAAAAAAGTCAGTCAATATTAACTGCACTCCTGTCATCACAAACATTTATGCTGCAACTTTTAAAAAACAAAATTTTTTAGAAGTAGAAGATTAATTGAGCTCCACAATGCAATTTTGCTTGCTTCTGTTGACTTTATTCTTCATGTAGGAATTGGTGCAGCCATTGGAATCCTTTTGGCATGAGGCTTCCAGTCTCATTAACTTACATTGATTTTCAGGCATTAAAAACTGCTTATGTTATGTTGCAAACTGATATTTTTTAATTACATTATTGTACTTTTTTGTATAGTCATGACCAACACATATTCTGTTGTTTATTATTCCTAGTCATTTGACCATAAGGCCACAGCCATATCACCCAGCAACCCAAGACCGATTTCATATGGAAGCTAAGCAGGGCTGAGCCTGGTCAGTACCTGGATGGGAGACCACATGGGAAAACTAGCTTGCTTTTAGAAGTTGTGTTATAGTGAGACCAGCAGATGACACTCAACCTGTGGTTTGTGCGAGTCCTATCACCCCAGTAAAGTAGAGGGGACACTATCTGTCAGTGAGCAGTGTCTTTCGGATGAGACATTAAACTGAAGTCCTGACTCTTTGTGTTTATTAAAAAATCCCATGGCACATCTCGTAAAGAATTGGGGTCTAATCCCAGTGTCCTGGCTAAATTCCCTCCATCTGCTGTTATCCATTATGGCCTCCCAATCATCCCCATGCACCGACGTAGCTATGCCTCTCTCTCTCCACTCCACCAATTGCTGGTGTATGGTGAGCGCACTGGAGCCATTGTCTTTTGGCTGCCGTCACATCATCCAAGTGGATGCTGCGCACTGGTGGTGTGAAGAGCTCCCTTCATGATATATGGCCATACACAATAAATGCGCTACATAAATGCATATTACATTACATTTACATGTTTCTGAATCGATACAGCTAAATCAGAAGTTCTAAAACAATCACAGAAATAACCGCTCATCCCAATAGTATCTGGATGCAGCCTTTATAATGCAAGCTGAGATTGCATCACTCAGCGATGCAATGTCAGACACAATGCACTCAATGGGGTGAGTGACATCACGGTGCAGGTGGGGTTAGGTGAGCGGATTAAAAAGCCTTGGATTCAGCTCAGATTGCACTGCACCGAGTCTGCAGCCAGACCCCTCTCGCTTCTCCGCATTGCAGAATAAAATGAATAGACCATAATTGCAAAACAATGTCACAAAGAGTTCATATGTTAGCTTTGCGTGACTATATAAAATGTTTTTCACTGATAATCATAATTTTTTTGGGGATGCACCAGAATGAAAATACTAAATATACCAAATTAAAAAAAACACAAGCCGATAAAATAAATCCATTTTATTGATAGAATTTTTTTTTTTGACCATGAGGCATCATTTTACAAGTGTTGAAGTGACAGCACAGCAGTGCTAGCAGCAGAAACGAGAGTACTACATAGAAATGTCCTGTTTTTTTCCAGTGAACATGTGCAGTGCTTGCATAAAGAAGTATGGGTGTACTGAGCTTAATATCCAGAGCAGAATATTGAGCTACTGTATTTTAAACTTTAACAGGTGTGCGTGTTCACGCTTGTGGATGTTCTATCTAAGATTATTGTAGTTAACAAAAACAAACAAAATGAGGGGATCTGGCAAAACGTATGTTTATTTCATAACAGAACATCGTAATGGAATTTAAACAAGTGAATCATGCTTTAGTTGGGTTGCAGAATGTTATTGTAAGACATTTTTCAGGTTATGGTGATGGTTTCACTGACTGACATTATGATGCAAACTTTCCATACTGTGAATCTAACCTCAGAAGCAGCCTTAGACACGTATTTGACTTAAGGCTGCTATCTTGTGGGCTGTTTGATTTTAATTTGAGTATTGGTAGATGGTAGTGCTTTTGTGTTAAAAAATGTAGCCTATCTTTGGTTGAGTTTTAATATACCTTATTTATTCAGAGGATTTTGAATCTTGCACCTAACAAATATCCTAATTTATATAAAAAAAAAACAACAACAACAAACAAAAAACTGATACTGAAACTAATAAAACCTTAACAACAACTAAGCAATTTCAAAATACAAAAACTAGTATATTTGCAGCTAAAAACTATTTAAAACTAACAGAATTTGACACAAAAAGTAAAAAATTAAAAATCTAAAACTATTATAACCTTGGTCTATTAGCTGCTTTTGCTTTGGTCATTACAGTAACATACTTTACTCTAGCCAGGTCAAAACAAATAGGTTTTATAGCTGTATTGCTTTCTGCTGAGATTATATATATAAATATATTAACTGCTTTCTGTTGTTTATTCTTTCGAATTTTCAGCTAAAAATTTTTGTGCATCCCTGATTATTTTGCAATTACATATGCACCATGTACCATGCCATGCTTTAAAACCTGCCATGCTTTAAAACAATAAAGATGTTTGGGAGAATGGTTTATTGTTGTGTCCATGCTGAATCCACCAATAGGTTAAAAATTCACAAATGCTTGGTCAGACTGTGATGCCCTAATCTTCCAGTAGACCAGCTTTTCATTTTTCCAAAATCCCTCCTCAGGTTCGAAGAGTTGCAGAAGCATATGGTCTGTGCCGTTTCTTTTACAGTGCCAGCAGCCTCTCATGTTAAAAAAACGTTTCATCTTTAGAGAGTTTAATGGGGAAGTGTTACTTTGTGTGGGCTGGTTTGACTCGCATTACTTTCACTGACATTCTGCTACTGGAGTTTGTGGATAGAAAGTGCCCTGCAGGGGACAGCAAGCTCTAGGCCCGGCGTCTTCAGTGAGCACTCGTTTAGACCAGCTCTCCAAGGCTGCCTGTTGTTTTAATCATTCCCTTTCCAAAATGCCCGAATTTGCTTGTGATTTGAAATCACTTAAATTTTATTTATTTATTTTTTTATTTTTGCCAGTATGATCCTCCTGATTTCTTCTCTCGGGGGTAGAACAAGCTACTTAATGAAAATGTGTTACAGTAATTTGGTTTAGGGGAAGTTGCCTTAGGGTGATATGTGCAGCAGACAGTGTGAGACCTGCTTTAACATTTGTAAAGTCTCTAGAGCTTGCTGGATCACACTGCATCTTCAAAAGAGAAGGGGCTCTGATACATGGCCCTTTCTTATTATTTGCCCTCTTTTTTCTATCTGTAATCTGCGTGTTAATGAAGTGCTGACTCTCAATAGTGGTGCTTTTGTGATTTATGAAGGCCCAGCATGACCTGCTCTGGCCTCCAGGAGTTAATGACTTCCATTGGGATGTGATGAGGGTATTGTGACATAACACAATGGCGACTTCTTCATCTGAACCCCAGAAACATCCCAATTACCATGTTGTCCTGCAGTGACTGAAACACAACCATCCGCACCCAGATTGTATATTGTCATCAAGATTTTCCAAAGCAGAATAGCATCATATTTATTTTTTTGGGGCACTCTTCATAACTCGAGTAAGAAATTAAGTGGGAATAAACTGTGAATTAATAGGTTTGAGAATTGGGGAATATATAAGGTAGTGAAGAATGCATCTTTTTGAGAAAATCCAGTTAATTGAGTATTAAATGGAGAATTGTAATTCAAATTTATGTAAAAAAAATTCTTAAACAGGGTACCAAAATGGAGCTAAAATAAACTTTAATGTGATAAAAAAATGTATGTCAAATGTTGTCAAATTAAATCTTAATAATTGTGTTCTAAAAATAGCATTTAATTATAATTTGTGGATAAATTACTGACTTCTA
Organism: Danio rerio; assembly: GCF_052040795.2. Lineage (NCBI taxonomy): Eukaryota > Metazoa > Chordata > Actinopteri > Cypriniformes > Danionidae > Danio > Danio rerio. The sequence goes on along the minus strand of NC_141041.1, from coordinate 25,988,661 downwards.
TTTAACCTGTTAGTTAGCTCTCACTGTAAATAGTAACAGTTCTTGACCCCATTGAGCTACAAAAAATAAATAAATAAATAAATAAATAAATAAATAAATAGCTATCGTTTGAAAGAAGACTCTTCAAGCTTTTAGAATTTTGTCTACATTCACAGTTCATGTTTCTTCAAGAATCTTGGTGTGTTTTTGGAGTCAGATAAGAGTTTCAATAGTCATGTCAAAGCAGTAACTAAATCCGCATATTATCATCTCAAAAACTTTGCAAGAATTAGATGCTTTGTCTCCAGTGAAGACTTAGAGAAATGTGTTTATGCGTTTATGACCAGCAGGGTGGATTACTGTAATGGACTTCTCACTAACCTTCCCAAAAAGACAGTCAGACAGTTGCAGCTCATCCAGAACGTTGCTGCCAGGATTTTGACTAGAACCAGAAAATCAGAGCACATGTCCTCAGGTCTTTACACTGGCTCCCAGTTACATTCAGAATAGATTTTAAAGTATTATTACTACGTCTATAAGTCACTACATGGCCTAGGACCTCAAAACATTACAGATATGCTCACTGAATACAAACCTAATAGATCACTCTGATCCTGAGGATCATATAAACTAGAAATTCCAAGAGTTTAATCAAAGCAGAGTGAATCCGCCTTTAGCTATTTTGCCCCCCACAACTGGAATCAGCTTCAAGAAATGATCAGATGTGATCCAACCTTAGGTACATTCACATCAAGACCGAAAACACATCTGTTTAGCTGTGGCTTTACTGAATGAGCACTCTGCTATGTCTGACAGATTGCATTATTATGTTTTTCATTTCTTATTCATTCTTTTATTACCTGATTTGATACTTTTTAATCTGTTTTTATATCATTTGTTTTTATTTGTTTTATACTTGTCTCTTTTATTCCTGTTTATGTAAAGCAGTTTGAATTGCCACTGCATGAAATGTGCTGTATAAATAAACTTGCCTTGCCTCTTTGGAAAGAAGACACTTTGGGTTTTTTTATCAGTCATCTAGAGTTTATAAGTAAAGTCCTAGAGTGTATTTGAAAAAAAAAAACATCTTTGGTATTTTCAGTTAGGAGGCATTTAAGCAACATTTTTTTTCAACTAAATACAACAGAATTTTTGTTAGTTAACAACAGTGATTTTGCAGCTAAACGTATATTTGTAATTAGTGTTACATCATGCATGATGGCTTATTAAAATTGTCATATCAGCATTGCTTGTCCATGGTTTTGCTAGATAAAAATGAAACCTAATGAGAATCTCACCTGCACATACACAGCTCCATTGCACCTGACTGCTTGGAGACACTGATTTCTCAACTCAGACAAGTACAGGAGAGAAAATGTCAGAAACCGAAGCTGTGATTTCGTTCCCTAGCTGAAAATGTACCTGTGAAATATGCAGTGTGTTGTACTTTACATATCCAAAAAAAAAAAAATGAACATGGGGTTGTCCTCGAGGATGGATATCCAGTTTGCGAAATGGTTGCAAAATTATATTTCTTTTCCCTTTTGCTACTACTTTGCATCCATCTACTTTGAAACTCTCGAGTGCAGATGAGTTATGTCCCACTTATAAATGAAGACTATATGTTTTCTGTGATGCAGACAAAAGAAAATGCAGTGATGAAATTTATACAGTACAATGCATATCAAACATTGATATTTTTGCGGTTGTGATTTATAACCATGCTTAAAGACTGCTTTAAAATACATAATCTGCTTGTTTAGCTGGGTCTGTGATTGAGCACAGTTTTGTTTATCACCCACTTGTTGCATTTTCATCATCTCCATGTTTCATGTCTTCACTATATGAGCTCAAGAACACATTCATAGCTGCTCTGAAATGCATCTACTGTTTATGCATTCAGCATGTCAACATCACAGTCAAGATCACCGTAAGGAAAATAAAAGTCTTGTCATTTGAAAATACTTTTCAAATTATAACCACAGAACATTTATTTAAAGTATTAGTAGGTATACCTTTTTGTTTTGCCCATGTTTAATTTTGTAAGGAGCTTTTTTGCAGCACTTTGCCAAATATATTTGCCTTATTATATGGCCTAAACCCATTAGCTTAACCATAAGTGTTATGCTTTAATAGACTTTGGTTTTGATAATATAATCTTAAAAAAAAAAAAAAAAAAACGTGTAATTGGGAGATGTACATCTTTACTTTTTATCTTACAGGTTTTTGGTGGAACAAACTGTTGCAAAACAACTTGAAACCATTTTATTAGTTTCTAGTTTGTTACAGAAATGTGTTTTTATTTGTAGCTGATAATTCTGTGACTGTTGATTTAATCATGTCGGGTTAACACCTTTTAATGAAACAGTGATCTCGGTCATCATAATGTATCATAAAAATCAGATACTAATACATCCTTATATTAGTACTTAAAAATTATACAGCAATGGCATTACTCAAGCCTGATTTATACTTTCGCCTAGTGCCGTGCCGTGGACCTCCACTCACTGTGTGCGCACCTCATGAAACGGACCAGGTTTTTATACTTGACATGTTTGCCCTTGTGATATGCTTCAAAATGACAGGGGCCAGTCAAAAGAAACCGGAACTACGCCATATCTTTAATATCATTTATCATATTTTCATTCAAGATTTTTAAACATATTATTTATACATATTATTGTAAAGATTATAAAGATTTTTATAACCATTCAAGATTTTTTTTAAATCAAACCTCCATGCGTCACTTGCTTTTGTTCATAACTTGGACAGTACCTAATATAGTTTATTAAAATATCAATGACAACAGAACATTGACTGTGATACAAATATGTTTTTATATTATGGAAATAATTGTTTTTTTGTTTCGTTATTTAGCCCACTCCACAATTCACACATTACTGTCTAGTTTCTGTCCTACTTATTTGCTAAAAAGGCAATAATGATCCAAAATTCCTGACCATTATCACCAATAGAGCCAAATAGGCTATTAGTATATTGTAAACCGATAGGTTCAAATATTCTTTTGCAGTTGTTAAAGAAATAATTGGTTACTCCATTTTATTTTTGTAACTACTAAATATTTTTTTACATCACTTTCTTTATTGTCCACAAGTGGAAACTTATCTTTAAGCTTCACCACACAACCACATCAACATTCACATTACCCATATCACAGACAAAAACAGGCAACACAAATACATTTAATGTCATCACATTAAAACTCAATTTAAAACCCTCTACATACTTATAACCCAGTATTGAAAATTGTAATGGCAGTTGGATCAAAGGACATTTGACACACTTTTTTCCTTTACTTAAGGTTGCCTAAAGTCTTTTTGATGGCAAGAGCGGAAATTTGGGAACAATCTTCAATAATGACATATATATGGCTTTGTTTTATTCTCATTGAATACATTTCACTTGTCTTTGTGCTTTTTTAGTCTTTACTACTCAAAGTTTAAAAATAAATAAATTAATTAATTAAAAATTGTAACATTTACATGAGTGTAAACATGTGAATGGTGGAAAAAACTATTCTGTAATTGTTTATTAAAACCACATGGGTCTCCACTTTTTTCATGGCCTCTCTTTTTTGTTTTAACAAACTTATCTCTCAAGTATCTTTAAACCTTTTAATAAAAAACTTTCTTCCTTTTCCACTGCTGTTGCAATTTCTAGTCAAGAATTATTGGTCATCTGGTTATCACTATGATCACGCATGAGCAGTTCATAAAGATATCTGTACAGGCATACCTGTTTCAGACAGAATCTCTTCAAAGTGATTCATATTCAGCTTAAATGAAATGCGGCGCCGCATGAACTGTTTGCTCGAGTCTTAAATTTCTTGCGCTCTGCCAGCCGAAATCATTTTGCACTCATTCAAAGCAAACCTCCGCTAACACCGCAATGATGTCTCAGTCGTCAGGCACACCCAAAACGAACCTCTGCTAACACTGCTATAGGGTATAAGCCGAGCTAGTGTTGTTCCCTAAACTTCCGGTGACCTGTTATTGTGAGTTTTTTTTTTTCCATTTTATACGATTCCTTTTACAGTATCGATGTTGTAATGTAATTAAAATACAATCAGTTAAAAAGATTTTGCTATTCGTTTAGTTGCTCAAACGTAAAACTAGCCGAGAATCCGTTTACTCGCACGCGCCCGTCAGAATATGCAGATTAGCGCAGAAGCTCCATTGAATATACTGGGGTAAAATAAATGCTCATATTATAAAGACATGGTGGGAAAAATGTAATTTATTGCAGTGCTTCTTGTACAATCTGAGACCCAGTTGATATTGGATATCACTCAGCCAGTGAAGATCACTGATTTTTAAAGAAAACAGACCTTAAAGACCTTAAATGCACAGATTTTGCAATGGCATTCAGTTCACCGGAAGCTGTTAACCCAGGTTACTGGCAAATTAAAAGTCCTAATAGCATGCTTCGGCATATACCGTATTGAAGTCACAGTCGCTTTGTGCACTCAAGCGGACTAGCAAACAAGTCAAGTATAAATCAGCCTATAGAACTGTGCATGTGCACTGTGCAGCGATTTAGTTGTTTTTGTAGATCTGTGTGAATCTTGAGATTTTTGACAGCAGTGTTGTCTATACATCAAACACAATTGTCTATACATCTTTACATCAGATTTTAAAAAAATATAAAATATGATTTTTTTTCTCCTCTTTTAAGAGCATTGTACACATGCTCACAGTCAAATCATTTGACTTTATGCTTTGCACCTATACACCAATCTTGTCTGTTGTTAAATGCACAGATAAAATGTCACACAGCATAATACATATGCAGGAGGTGGTGGATTTGTAGTCATTTCTAAATGGCAGGAGGTCCAGTTTTGCAGAAATCTTCAGAGCTGTTTTAGTGCAGATTGCATGTGGGCCTTTGATTAGCATATCTTTCTAACCTCAGCTCAGAAAACCCTGCTCATCTCCACATGTACGTGACGGAATCTCCCGCTCCCTCACACTATGCCTCATTGAGCTCTCTTGTTCCATGAATGATTCACTAACCAAAATACACACAGGCCCGTGGCCGCTGCTCGTTGTAGTTCAAGCAAATGTGATTAATCGTGTTATCGATTAAGCACTGCGGTTGGTTGCACCTGGATCAAGAAAGAGTCCTGGCAGCAGTGTCATAATGCAGCACACTGTTGCTTTCTGGACATCCTCCATCCTGGCGATTATAGATGCAAAGTCTGCTGTGTCAGAACTGTATGGAGGATGACAGTTTGAGGTCAGTAACGTATGTATAACTCAGCCTCCTTTATTTTGCTTCGGAGTGCTCGTTCTGTTTATGTAAGCATAAAACTGACAGCAAGAGGGGGAAGAGAGATCTGAAATTGACATCTACTAAGACCTGAAGGAATCTTTAAAATCACTTCATCCTTTTTTTTTTAGCCTATTTTCTAGTAACAACACTGTATCCAAACTATTTGGTTGGGTCGATAGACGATGCCATCAGCCATCACACTTAGGCCCCATCTACACTAATAAGTTTTAGTTTTAAAGTGGCATTTTAGAATGAAAACGATTCACATCCACACTGGTGTTTCATCTAGCATTTCTGAGCAGCCCTCCTTCAACACTATAATGATGAAAACTCACATCACGTGACCATGCACACACACAGGCAAGTATGCGCCCTAGGCAGTCAGCGGGTGCTTTGAGCAAAAAACCCCAGAGAGCAGTTCACATTGGATAGTTTATCAAGGAATGTACTGCTGGATTGCATCTCACTATAGTTGTTAAGCATGATATTTAATTAATCCTGTCTCTATCTAACAACTCTTCAGGCCTATCAAGAATCTATCAAGTAATGTGTCACAACGTCAGTACACTGCTTTAATCTTTTGCCTTCTCTCTTGTACTTAGTAATTTTAGCGAAAACCTCAGTTACTGTTGGTTATGCACCGTTTTTACCAACCAAGTTTTTTGATGCCATTATAACGACACAGATCACTCAGCCTATTCAAGTCCCAGGGAAAAAGTGATTGACAGGTAGTCATTTGTGTGTAACTTATCTTTATTTATTCATGATTTGGTTATGGGTAAAACAAATACCATGCGGTTCAGATAGTTGAAATGGTAGGCTACAAATAATAAATTTGTTTTGAATAATTAATTATTCATAAATAATTAATTCACCACCGCCTATCATAATGAGACTATTATCCATCGCGATGTTTCACATTAGACGTCGTTTAATGCTAAATTGGTTGACATCGCCCAACGCTAAATTTGAAGCATCAAGGCTAGTTTTAAGGGAATACATCTTGTTTTGACCTGAAATTTCCTAGAATTGTGCATGAATATGAAGAAGCTATTTGCTGCTTATAATAAGTATTAAACATTTTTGAAATCCATAACTAACCAAGTCTGTCTGGGATTTATACGTTTGATGTTTTACAAAGTCATAACTTTTTTATTATATATATATATATATATATATATATATATATATATATATATATATATATATATATATATATATATGTATATATATATGTATATATATATGTATGTATATATGTATGTATATATGTATGTATATATATATGTATGTATATGTATATATATGTATATATATATATATATATATATATATATATATATATATATATATATATATATATATATATGTAGAAATATACTTTTCTGTTAGAATATGTATAGCTCAATATTTTTACTATTCACACAAGCTGAATAATGGTTTAAAGCCTCCAGCTTATCTAGTAAACTTGTTTCTCGTCTTTCCATTGTTTTTTTTTTTCAAGAGTTGAATCAATGTCAGATGAAAGAGAGTGATTTGAAATAGACTCATGTCTGCGAGTTGCTCTTGCTTATCAAATCATCTCAAGAACGCCTCCCCAGCACATCCTTAATGGCGTGAACCATTTTTACTGTGCTTCATAAATCATCAGCATAATTAAAGGTCTCACAAGGATGCAAACCATGTCATTAATTTAGCCCAGATTTGTGTGGCGGTGTCTAATTCTTGTTTATTGCAGAATAGCAACATGTAGTTAAAGTGAAAGACAAACATGCTGTTGTAGTTAGTAAAGTTTGCTGAATGTGCTATTGTTCTGGAAGCTACGGTCGACACAAGTGGCTTTGCACAAAGCAGATAAACAAATATTTAAAAGCCAGTTTCCTGGTCATCCAGATTGATCTAATTCGTATCGGATAACTTTTATGTAATTTGTTCCATGTCTTTTTATGGAAACCATTTTCTTCTCTGTTAGAACATCCCACACTTTGAAAAGTGCAACCGTACCACTGACCGCGCTGCGCTTTTCATCTCTGATCAGTGGTGGTTTGTCATTTTGCCAATGTGAGACGAGCCAGACTGCCACTTTGTGTCTCCCACCCTCTCGTTCATCAGTGTTATTGAAATGAAATAATATCTTTGCTTTCTTTCACATCACCCATTAAAGACCATATGCTTTACTTTTTTTCTTGATTAAATAAATCCAACAAGATCAACTTTTCTAGGCTGCAGGCGTTTTCCAAAGAAAACTGAAGATCCCCTTGACATAAATTGGCAGATATTCCTACATGCTGTTGTAGGGATCTCATTCGGATTCCCTGCTGTGAATGCTGGATAATGTATTTTTTTCCTTTTGTGTCACTGTGATTAGTTTCAACATCTTGACTAATTGAAATGATGCTGCCATTAACACCTCTGTGAAGGATGGGATGTTTTAATTCACCGCCTTACATTGAGGACATGTCATTTCCGCTGTCACACTGCCTCACTGATATTCCACTCAGCACCGCATTCGTAATTCTCAAAGGCAGGCGCATAGCAGGCCATATCCGTTCAGTTCACAGACTATTAGACTGACCCAGTCTCTTTTCTCCCCTCAGGGGCCTGAGGCCTGGACGGCACCCTGAAGAAGACGATATCGTGCCAGAGCTTGCCAGGAGCATCCACCCCCGAGAGCGACCTGACTGGGAGGAAACCATCAGCGCAATGGTGAGTAGCCAATTGCTCGTGGTCTCGCACAAATCCAGTGACTCCCTCCCACACCCTTCATTGACAATGCCAGTAGAAAACAGAGCTGATAGCTTACCCTAAAACTGTAAAAATGAAAGACTGACTGCTTGCACACTGATGTAACTGCCATTTGTGGAAGAAACTGGACCCAAAACTCCCATTGGGAGTCATAGATTGACTTATCTTAGACCTAGTCAGATACCTGCAAAACCCACTTTTGCTATTTTAAGGACAGAAAAATCCGCTTTGCGCTGCGTCACATGGTCTAACAAAGTTGTGCTTATTTTCTTAATGAGTGTTTTGAGAATAAACCAATCAGAGTCCTATTTCGTTTAAGAGTGAGTTGTGTTGCGCCATAGCGCATTTGCTCTTTACATGGCAGACTTTGTAAGTGGAAAAACTAAGTGCTTCACTAGCAAAAAAAAAAAGTTAAACAGACCATCTGTAGCGTGAGAATGAGAGCATGAACCTCCTCATTCTTTACTTTCACTTTCACTCTCTTTCATGGATAAGGAAAATGTGTTGTACGCACAGACATCCATTAGCCTACATAATTAATTTCATTTGTTAAGCGCAAAGATTTGTTTCAAAACTATTTCTAAATTCAGTTCTAATTTCCAGTAAACGAAAAATGAACAATAATGATGAAGTGTGGTCAAAAAACTGAGTTATATCCAAATACACATGCTATGTCTCATATGGTCCAAAACCTGACAGATAGACAAATCTAAGCTTGTTTTTAATAAAACAAATATATATATGCATAAAATAAATAATACTGCTAATAATACTAACATTATACAAAAGTAGATTGTTATGAATAAACTGAAAAAGCCTCTTAAGATGAAGAAGGCATAGAGGCAGTGGTTTTTATATGTAGAAAATAATATTTTTTGTAATATTTTATTCCTTTAATTCTTTTTCATTTGTAAAGATATTTGGGCATTGCTGTACATCCTGTTTATATTGTGCAATGTGTAATCGAGGCGCACAACTAACATGCTCTGCGCTGGACTTTAGACCTGCTCTCGGCTAGACCAGAACGCCTATGGGCGCACAAGAACGCAAATGCATTCGCCATTTAAACAGCATGGTGTAAAACGTCAAAATGATACTGGACACAGCATCCAGCTGAAACTAGCAAACAACAATTGCATCGCACTGCAATGCGCCGAATGTATGTTAGGGCCCATAGTGTTCAAATGTCTCAGGTTGGTTCCTGTAGCAAAGTTGAATTTTGGCCAGTCGATACGTTAGCCTTCAGTGTCGCATCTTGTTCTTTATATGATGATTTGGTTCTGTTTTTCTATTTTCTATCACACATGTAAAGCCATACTGTAGTCATGCATTCATTAATGCAGAATAGCCCAGCATAAAGCAGCTGGTACATGATCTCTTTTTCATGAATGAGCATTGACCTCGACTGACCTGTTAAAATAAAAGCACTGTAGAAAGAAGCATATAGGATTTATATCCTCCTATGCCCAGCCTTTGCTCAGTATTGAATTAGTTTTATTTATGATTATTTCACCAGCACTGACATACTTGCATTCAGTGGTGCTGATAAAAAAAAAACTGTCTCCATGGCAACTTGACTGTTGGCTGATGTTGTTTTGAGCACAAACAGATTAGTGAGGACATATCAAGGGAATCACCATGTTTCGGCTCCTTCGCATGACAAATTAATTTACAGTTCTTCAGCTCAATTTTACACCATTGTGTACCAGGGTATTAATTTAACTGGTTAATTGTTCATCAAGGTCATCTAGCTCTAGTCGCTGTCGTCTCTTCACTGTTGTGACCTAGTTACTCTGTCACTTATAGAGAATTGGGACTGTGATCAACAGACTGGGTGTTACAAATAATGAAACGGATCCAGATTTGGACCAGACCCAGTCGAGTTTTCACGCCTTGTTTTACACCCGCAAAAACTAGTCTGTTCAACCGCACGGCTCATTTGAAGGCTGCATGGTCAAGAGACTTTTAATAAGCTTGTGTCTGGCAGCTAAGAGACACACTTGCAAAGCATTATTCATATTTCATGGACGTTTCGAATCACTGGCTTGTTTTGTTTGGCCTTGCCAGATGACTGTGTTTCTCGATTGGCTAAGCATTGAAAAGAGCGGCAACAGAATTTTATAAAGCATACCAGCTGTCAAAAGATTTAGATGCAGGGTGCACAGTTAGCCTTTATAAACCGCAGTTCAAGGTCTCTTCGTTTTTTGACATAGTCGTTTAACCTGTCTTTGACCCTGTTGTAGCCTATTTCTCTCCTTCCATTACTCAGCAGATCTGTTCTATCATGCCTTATAGGTAGTCGCTGATATTAAATCATGTCCTTGTTATACTGCGAACTTCAAAATGGCTTTGTGTTTTATTGAGAGTGATTTGTCTCTTTTTAGCTCTTATTAAAAACTCTTGCACTGAAAGATTTCTGTAGAGTTGGGAGGAGACTTTTCATGTCCGGTTAAAAACGGTATTAATCATTTGGGTCAAGTTTCCACCCTATAGTGAGTAATAAGCGTCAGTGATGTTATTTGGGCTGCAGGAATCTGGCTAAAATCAGAATAACAATGTTTTTTGCTTAAAATTAAGATTTTAAAATCAAGACTGTTTTCTCACAATTCTGTAGATGTGAAATAAATGTTAATTGGGGGGCTATTTTTATTGTTATTTCTCAAACATATGGTAAAACAACAATTACAATAATATTTCTAATGTTGAATTATTGTGTTTGAGACGTATGCTTGTCATTTGTCATTGACATTATTAGACCATTTTTTTTTCACTTTACATAGGCTAGAGTAGTTATACTGACCCAGTAAACATTTATTCTCGCGCACAACACTTTGTGTTTGCTATGAAAGTAAAAACATCAAATGCTTGTCGTAATCATAACTCTAAATTGTGATGGTCGTTTAAATTATGTGCATGCTTTTGGTTTCACTTTTCACTGAAGAGTATGCCCAGGTCATGGCTGCCGTCACTTTGAGTTTAATTTGCAACAAACTGATCGCTATTTACAACTTTATTACCTGTTATTCACAGCCTATACAGGTTCTGTTCTCTAAAGTAGATATACAGCGTGTCCTCTCGATAGTAAACAAACAGTGCGTCAGGTCGTGTGATTTAGCGGCCACCACGAAATGTCATTACATTGACAGAAATTACATTTTTGGGTTAACTATACCTTATAAATACAGAATTTGACACTTTTTACATCATTTGGAGGTAATAATTTTGCTAAACAATGTATGTAAAAAAATGTGAAGACTTGTGCGACCGCCTTTATGCTTCTGTCCTGACCTTGAAAATATAATTTGCTAAAATCACAAAAAAGCTGAATTAAGATCGTGTGTAGGGTCAAATCGAGGTTGCGAGTTTTTTTCCCGATAAATCATGCAGCCCTAGATGTTATTATAAAATGATATTCAGTTTTATTGTAATAATCGGTTAATCTGTCAATTTATATGAATAAAAAGTTGGGGCGTTAAGTAATTGACAAATAAATATATGCACAATGTTTTATAAATGAATCAGATAAAAAGGTAGGTGTTATTTATTGTTATTTTTTTAATTTCATTTCGCAGTTAGGAATGTGCATTATTAATGATGATGATATTTGGGAAATTGTTGATAGTATTAATTGGATAGATTTTTTTGGTGCATGGACTCTAAATGCTTTTTTCTTGCAAAGCAAGGGGCATACTTGACTTCAACTCTTACATTTTACCAAAATAAAAAGTTTGTTCTGAAGGATATTCAGACATACCACATCTGCCATGTTTTCGCTGTCATGTGACCCTCGTATCATCTGTGTTGCTTCACTTCTATTCACAAATTCTCTTCTGTTTCCTCTTGCAACACTTTAGAAGTAGTAAGCTTTCTTTCATTTAATTTATGAATTTAGACATTACTTTGCTCACATATTGTTTTCTTTATAATATTTGCGTTGACATACTTTGCGTTGGACGCTTTTTTAAATCAGTGGCTAGGTTCAGGGTTTAATAAAAATGTTAGTTGTTAAACCTCTTTTTTAATTCATTGATGTAACAGCGTATCAGTCTGTAAATAGTTGTATAAGATTTTAAACAGTACTTCTGTTTTGTTACTTCGTTCATGGTGTGAACTGGAAAACCCTGAGATTTGATGAGGATGGGCTGTGAATGTGTCCAGGGACATAGACTGTCATGTCCAGATCATGCATTGAAAAAAAAAATGTGTATCTTTCTTTCAGGCACGAAGTGCTGAAATTCCAGAGCTGAGCTCTGAGCCGCTCATGCGCTCCTGCAGCAGCACCGCCAGTATGAAGGTGAAGAATGTCAAAAAGTAAGTGTCATGCTTTCACACACTCACAGTTACAAAGACTCCTGCTGAATTCAGTTCATAATGGCAATACTTATTTTATATGTATGGCCTAGACTTCATTTTATAGTGAATATTGAGCTTGATTTTTTATTTATTTTTTTATTGATGTTTTTAGGCTGTCATTCACCAAGGGCCATTTTCCAAAGTTAGCTGAATGTGCCCACTTCCACTATGAAAACGTTGATTTTGGAACAATACAGGTAAGATCTTAATCTCTAAATAGCAGTGAGCTTTCTCTAAGCACAGAGTGGGTTCCAGAGACTGGACTTGAAAGGGAAAGTGCTGAAAATGAGGCACAAGGGAGATTAACATCTGATGTGCATGCATGTCCGTGTCCAGAGGTGTGCAGATAACACCATAGTGCCACAGCTGGGAGAGGAACAGCAGCGTTTCTCTAATGTGAGGCTCAAGGGGATTGAAACCGAGGATCAGCGTGATTGAACATCCCTCTCAATCTTTCCACTGCAGTAGCATTCATTCAGTCAATTTCCTCTGCTATGGCTGGGCATTAACAATGGCAACTACTTCACTATACAATGCACATCTCAGGGCATATGTCACGATTAAGCCGTGATTCATGGCTATATCATAATTGGATCTCAATGACGAAGTCTCTGCATGACAGTGAGAAAGTGTGCTGTCTGTCTTTCTCTTCAGTTTAGAGTTTGCAATTATCTCGACAGAATACTTCTAAATGCAGACAATTATGTTAATGAATGCATCATAACATTACAGCACTTTATACATATACACATTTACATAAACTTGTTAAAACGTCTTATGAAGTTGGTCAGCATTTTTTAAGTGATTTTCATGAGAGTTGACAGCCCGAATTTAGTTCCAAAAGATTTCTTCCCGCCTAACTGCTAGGTGGTGGCTATGTTTTTGCAGCTGGCTCCTTGTTACTGTGGTGATTTTACTATAGTAAATCCAATGTTATTTAAAAGCAACCAGTTTAAATGGATGATTTGAGCTTTGTGACATGGCTGGATATCTTGCTGTGACTTGTCATATCAGGGTGTGTACACTATGGTCATTTGAGATGGACATGATTGGCAATGAAACTCAGGCAAACTGCGGCATAAAAATAATGCTTATTTGTTTGTTAGAAGCCCAGTGTGTTACAACACTGCCAGCAGCTTGAGCCTTTGATACAAGACAGCAAGGATCCATGCTTTCCTGCATACCAAATATTGACCCTGACGTTTGAATGTCACAGCAGAAATCAAGACTCCTCAGACCAGGCAGACCTTTTTCTGGTCTTCTGACCTCGAAATTTGTTGAACCTGAGTGAACTGTATATTTTGAGTTTTTCCGTTCTTAGCTGACAGAAGTGGCACAGAGGGAGGTCTTCATCTGCTGCATAGTAGCTCATCTGCTTTGAGCTTTCACAGGATGGTTTAATACCTAGTGAATATATGAGTGTCCTTTGCCTTTCTATCTACTGACCCAGTCTTGTTATTTTCTTCTGACCTCTGGTATCAACAAGGCATTTTCGCCCACTACTAAAAGGATTTCTTTTCTCTTTTTCCTTTCATTCTCTGTAGATTTTAGAAAGGTTTGTGCATGACAATCCTGCTACATCAGCAGCAGCTTTTGAGCAGTTTCTCAAGCTATTTTATCTGGCACCAACAGCCAAAGTCAGTTCAAAGTCACTCAAATCATATTTTTTTCTGCATCCTGCTCCTCTCTTTGAACAGATCATCTTATATTTACGTGTCTAAATTCATTGATCATAGTTACATTTAACAATGACAGTACAATTTAAAGTTGTTTAACAACTACTTAGAAATGCACCAAAGTGTTGCTTCATTTATATCATTTCAATTGCTAGCATTATGGGATATCTTCTGAACTGTTTGCTTAAACCACTTAATTCTCCTCTGATTAATACTTAGAGGAACTACACTTAAAACTGTGCACAAATAATCCATAAATGTTAATCTATAAATGTAGTTTACAAATTCATAGTAAATTGTTAGGCTTTTGCTGTTTTCTTGAGTTATTAGCAGGGGTGCAACATGAACTGCAAGTGAGAGAGGAAATAAAAGACACAAGCATAAGGTAAAATGAGATGCTCAAGACATAATCTTTAATGATATCTATTAAAAATAATTACAGAGGCTTTTGATATAAGAATAAGAGGCGATCATAATCTAAATACATAGGCCTATTTTCTGTCGAGCTATCGATTTAAGGTAGCCTGCAAAACGAAAGAAAAAAAAAAGTCAGTTCTTAAAAATCAGTTCTCAGTGTTTTTGTTTTGTAATGTAAGTTTGTAATTTAAGTGAAAAATATCTATGTCAGGACTATTTATTTTTACATTTTATTTAGTTTATTCTTTATTTTCTATGCTGTTGGAAACACTGCAGGGGTTCTGCTGTTAATATGTTTGCATGTTAAAAATAAATCCAGTATTTTAAAATGTAATATTTGATGTGTCAGACACAAAATACATGCGTTTTAATTAAATAATAATTCAATACTAATCTGACCAGTTAACCATTAGTAATCTGTTAACTAGTGGCGGTTGTCGGTTGGCAAAATTAACCGAAATGAGCGTCCCTAGTTCAGTATAAGATGTGTTGTTAAAAAATAAAGGACCATGTCAAATAAAAATAGAGAAAAAAAAAACTATACAAGCAAAAGCATCATAATAAATTAAAGCAAATAAACATGCAAATGTTTTTCAGTTTTTCACCATGTAAAATTACTTTTCAGGTACAGAAAATGAATTATATAATCAATATATAACACTGCATACTGTATATAATATTCACAGTATAAATTAGATAAAGGTTCAACATTGAGTTATAGCTGTTCAGTCTAGAGAAGAGCAGCGAGTAATTTCATTATCATTTGCTGTTTAATTAATATTAAAAACACAGACAGCAGGAATAAGATGTTCTCACTTTAATACAATCACAGATGCAGCACTATGATAAAGTTACAGACAACACAATTTCTCAAATGCTTACATTTTAAGCAATAGCCAAATGAATACTCAAGTAAGGCACGTTGCCATAATTATTTGTCATAATTGAGTTTCTGTTGAGAAGCATGACTTGCAGGCATACATTCTAAAATTACAGAGTCAGTTCAGAGAGTAATTAACAAAATGATGATAAGGCAAAACACAACTTGAAATTTAAATGCAAAATCAAAAAAACTAAATACACTACCAGACAGAAGCATTGTCGCATATACAAGTTTTACAATAATAATAATAGATCAAATCAATAGTAATAATCAAGTAAAAAATAATAAATCAATAATAACTTGACTTGTAGTGGATCAAATGGTGTCAGAAGTGGCTTTTATGCAAAGGCTATATTTAAAGGCAAAGGCTTTTTGATTTTGCTTGTTTTACCAAAATAAAGTATAATCATACCTTGATTTTTAATGATTTAATTTGGACGGTAAGGTCTGATTTTGCATAGACAAAAGTCTTGTCACTTAAGAAATGCACAATATAAAATATAAAGTCATTGTGCAGTGGAAAAAGAATTTATATTGTGTATGACTCCCATGAGCTTGGAGGACTGCATCCATACATCTCTGTAATGACTCTAATAACATATTAATAAAGTTATCTGGAATTAAAAAGAAAGGGTTCTTGCACAACTTCAGCCTTCATTATAATTCTTTGGATTTGTCTTAAATACCTCTTCCTTCATCTTACCCTAAACATGCTCAGTAATGTTCATGTCTGGGCTGGCCAATCCTGGAGCCTCTTGACCTTCTTTGCTTTTAGGAACTTTGATGTGGCGGCTGAAGAATGAGAAGGAGCGCTATCCAGCTGAAGAAATTGCCCTCTCCTGTGCTTTGTAATGTAATGGGCAGCACAAATGTCTTGATACCTCAGGCTGTTGATGTTGCTATCCTCTTTGCAGATCTCTCACATGCCCCCATGCTGAATGTCACCTCAAACCAAGATTTTTCCTTCACCAGACTTGACTGATTTCTATGAAAATCTTGAGTCCATGTGGGTCCCAATAGGTCTTCTGCAGTATTTGTGATAATTGGGATGCAGTTCAACAAATAATTTGCTGGTAAAATCTACCTACTGCCTCTTTTCTAAATGATCAACTTGAAGTTATTATTTGTTGTTCTTACAACTGAGATCAACGACAAGACTTGTCAGATAGTGTATTGAACTGTGAAAGTCATACTGAAAATTATATTGAGTATTGTGCCGGGTTTCTCCATAAGGACAAACTGAGATGTCATTTCAAACTTATCTAAGTTTTTTAAACTAATCTAACTACTAATATTTTCTCCAAAAATGTACAGGAAACATGTCTAACCTATCACCATCAGTTTGCAGAAAGGGATGTTTGTGTTATGAAGCATATGACTTGTTGTATAATAAATGACTCATGAACCATATGACTAGTGTCCCTTGAGAAAAAGGGTGGGAACCACTGACTTAGAGGAGCTTGACAGCTTAGGTCATCACTGTACTTTCAGTCTGAGGCAGTAATAGAACTCCAGACTCTGAACAAGATTAGAAAGCATTCACAGAACACACATTCAAACCTTAAAAAACACTGCACACAGAACCAGAAATAAAAGCACTATTTTTGACTTGACTTCATCTGAAGACATGATGCTCATGATGTTAGACATAAAAAAAAAGAAAGAAACCCGATGCATTGATGCTTTTGTATGTAATGCCGAGAGTACCAGTTCCTGCTGGTGATATTTATCGTT
Organism: Danio rerio; assembly: GCF_052040795.2. Classification (NCBI taxonomy): domain Eukaryota; kingdom Metazoa; phylum Chordata; class Actinopteri; order Cypriniformes; family Danionidae; genus Danio; species Danio rerio. The sequence continues at coordinate 25,971,582 of NC_141041.1, read as the reverse complement.
TGAAGAAGGAAAGAAAACTTTACTTATCTGCACTTCAGACTAGATGAATAGATTCAGCTTCTTCACAGTGCCTTTCAGAATTGCTGTTCCCTTTCACATATTTTACATTTCTCATTATAAACTGTATCAAGGCTCTGTGAAAGCCTAAAAGGATTGGTGGGAATGCTGAATAGCGCCTTGTTGTGTTGGGACAGGAGGTGGGGTGGTGCGACAGTGTCGGAGATCCCTGTGCCTCTGTGTTTGGGATTAAGGGTATAATGGAGCGCTCAGAGAATGAGAAAATAGATTGGCATGGTGTCGAGGGCCAGACAATTGGGAGGGAATGAAGCAGTGGTTTCTTCAGGAGGCCTGCACGGTGAATAGTAATCCTGCTTTTGGAAGGAATTGCCCTGGGAAAGCCGAAATATGAGACAGCTATTTCACATTCACGCAGTGGAGCGTTGACATTTCAGTGTTACTGTTTATAGATGATTGTATAAAGCGTTATGTAGATGCGCAGCAGGTTGTAGCTCACAATGGCGTCCAGTAGAGGGCAGCAGCTTCTTTTTTTCCCCACCCGTGCAGCATGGTACCATGGCGACAATGAAGAACATCAATAATTCTCTTTACACTGCTGCATAATCATGGTTTATGCACAAAACACAACTAAATCCGGAAAAGTCCTTTACTGCCTTGAACGAGCGAGCTTGTGGTTGCACGACAGCTGCTAGAACGGATACATCAGCCATGTTTGCTGTGTTCCTACCAGAGCCCTGCTTGTCATCCTTGCGCTGGTGATTTATGAATGGTTTGTAATTACAGGCAGATCACTAACTGATACTCCCAAAAGAGCAGCAAAAATGACTGGGTTTCCTCTGCTTTTAGAAATGACTACAGAAAAACACAAAATTTTTGCTGAATGCATTACTGTGGACTTAATTTTATCTTAAGAATGCACAATTTATTATTTGTTTGTATGTGGTGATGTTAAAATCTCACCTAGGCTGGATTTATTTGGTCAAGAATGTTCTAAAAAAAGTGACATTTTCTAATATAATTGCAATTTCCAGTCACCATTTACAATTTTGTCATAAAATGGAATTATCTGTATGGTGGAATGTCACTGATACAACAAATTATTGTTTAATAAATCAAAAGGAACACAGTGTGCTAGGGCTGGACGATATTGCAAAATAAATAAATAAATAAAATATCACGATATCATGGTTCATATCATTCGATATAAATAATTATTGAATATTTTTTTAACAATCCATTGACGAATATTAGGATTTTTGTTTATTTATTTAACAACTTTATTATAATTTACCAACATTACTAAGGCAAATAGTTTAAATAGTCAAAAACAAAAATATATTTACTAAGGCAAATGGTTTTAATAGTCAAGAAAAAAAATATTGTAGTCAAAAATTGTAATATATTTACTAAGACAAGTTTTAATAGTCAAAAGCAAAAATATTAAAGTCAAAAACAAAATATATTTACTAAGGCAAATAGTTTTAATAGTCAAAAACAGAAAATATATTTACTAAGGCAAATAGTTTTAATAGTCAAAAACAGAAATATTATAGACAAAAATCTAAATATATTTACTAAGGCAAATAGTTTTAATAGTCAAAAACAAAAATATTATAGTCAAAATATCGACAAAACTTGGCAATGGTGTTCGGCCAATAAATATCAATACAGATTTTATGCCAAGCCCTAACTAGGGCTGCACAATATATCATTTTAACATCAATACCGTAATGTGATCATTCACAACAGTCACCTTGCAAGTAAACGCAATGTTGAGTCTGGATTATAATTGATCATTTCCACGTGTTTTTGAGGTCTTTGTCTGTATGAGGATTTTATTTTAGCATTCAGGTATAATAAATTGTACTGCGTGTAACTTTAATATCGATGGAAAGTTTAAATTATTTACACAACGAAAACTATAGGGCGTTATTTTACATTTGATTATTCAATTGCTGTATACTGTGGAAAAAAATAAAACGCTGTTTATATCAGTTGTAACTTTTCCTTTATTGTATTTATGTATGTTTTTATCCATCCAATCCTAATCTAACCTAATATTGTTAATTCTTTCTAAATGGAGACAGTCAAGTCATCTGGTGAAATTGGATTCTTATCGCAATATATGGTGCAGAAAAGCAAGATATTGCAATGTTCCATTTTTTTCAATATTGTGCAGCCCTACTGTGTACATCTATTCAGGTTATAAAATTTCTAGTTTTTATCAGCGTTGGTCAGATTATTATTTTTTTATCTCAGTGAAGTCTCTTAATTTTTCAGTTTGTACTATTTTTGATGTGGTGGCCTGTTTAGCTGTACCGCTGAAGCTTCATTTTCCACAGTGCTTACATTGAGCAATAATTGCTCACGTGGCTTTGACACTTTTTGCCTGTAGTGTCATTCATTGATTTCATTTCTGTTGCACTGTTGTAAATTGGTCATGTGACATTGCTTTTAGCAATATGTGGTTTAGATTTTCCTAAATTTCCTTTGTGTTCGTGTGTGTACTGTATCTGTGTTGTTTCCTGCACGACTTGTGTTGCATGACATTTAACTATTGTGGTTTGAACCTCCGGAGGTGACTTTGCTTTTGACGTCTTAATTGTGTTGTTGGATACGGTGGCCAATTGTCTGTTGGTTCATGCTTGCACACAATGGAGGGCTTGTCTGCTGAAGCCTTTCATGACTGTTGCTCAGCTCTGTGCCACAGCCGTGTGGTAACTGGCACCGTCCACTTACCAAAGCCAGACAAAAGCACCACTTGGGTTTAATTACAGATATGTCTTAAGTTCAACGGCTGCTGAAAAAGCACAGCTCTGAAATCTGTGTATAGACAACACGTGTATGTACTGCTAATGTTTTGAGAGAATAGTTTCCAAAAGCACCCCTCCCTGCTGGTCAACGTGCGCGGGCAGTGGCCGTGTTTTTAGTGTGCCAATGTCCCTTCCCCCATTTTCTGCTCCAGGCTCATATAGCTACTCGGTATACTTTGTGGATATATGACCCCTCGACCTAGAGCTTTCGTTGGGTCAGCCTGTGCCAGGAAATGTGCTCAATGCCCAGCATTCGGCACGGTCTATCATGCTGCCCTTTATAATGTGAGCTTGCTTGTCCCAAATTGGTTTCACTGGCTCCTGATTTAGAATATTAAAGTATTTTACAGGTACGTGCAGCATGACATTGTTGGATTTCTTATAGCTGGGACTGCATTATTATCTATATTGCCCATCATCTGATGTTGTTTATATAAGGGTAATGGGTATGCATTTGTGCATGGCTATCAGTGCATTTCACAGGTATTAAATATACCCACTGTGGTAACCGGATTGAAACACACATAAATTATACATATTATACATAAAAAAAACTACATGCAACAAACAAAACAACTATATTTTGATTTATTTTGACATTTTATACACCTTTTCTTTCAATGGGTTATAGTTAATAAAAAAGGCTTTTGAGAAATTCACTATGGCTCTTACTTGTATGCTACTTAGGAGCCATGTGCACCCACTGACAGGTAAAGGCTGCTCTCTTTCACTAAAGTTGCTTTATTGACATGACATATGGTACAGTATTGCCAAAGCATTTTAGATATGTAGAAACTATGCAATATACTAGGATAAATTAATAAAATATACAGCAAATGAGAAATAAATAAAAAAAAATTATTATTTAAATAAGGTAAATTAGTTGATTAGCCATTTCTAATTGTGTACAAATATTTTGCAGCCAGTGTGTTGTTCTTTCCGAGTATATAGTAAAGTTTAGTTATTTATTAATTGATTAATCATTTAATGTTTCTCTCGCGTCTGTGCGCACGCAGTCAGTGTGAGTGTTGGTGGTTCTCGCACACAGAACCAGCAGTAGGAAACGTGCAGAGTGAGAGAACATTTTTCCACTGGTTAATCATTAGCAATTGTTTGGCTTTTTTGTGCAAATACAAAAAAAAAAAAAGATGATTATAACTGTATTATTCATGTGTCACCACCAAATATATTTCGGCAGCCGTTAATATACCTGGATGGCCTTCCCAATTAAAGTCTATGTGTGGGAAACACTGACTAATTCTCAATTTCATTTGATTCAGATTATAAAATCTGCATTTTAAAATTTATAAAATCTGTTTTGTTGACAAAGTGTTGCTCATCATGTGAAGCATGTCTGCCGTATAATAACTATAAATATATAATAAGCTTTCTTTAATTCAACAGTAAGGAAACTTATATTTTGTTTTATTATGAATTAAAAGAATGAATATCTTTTTGGTTGTCTTTAAGACATTCTGACAAATCGGCACACATATACCAATTTATTGAATTTTTTTTTTGCTGTTTGTAAAATATATATGTTGACGTTACTAAAATATATAAGCTTGTAGGGATGTGGAAATAACACCGTCAATACAATAGTTAAGATTTACTACAATAAAGTCATTCAATGTCTAATTTAAATTCAATCCCTTATTTTGCTGAGAAAGCAAAAGTTATCATTTTAATACAGTTATCCATAGATCACACTTTAAAAGTATTATTTAAAAAAAGTGATTTTGGTTTTTGGCCCAGAAATATTATTTGAGCACATAACTGATTTTGATGCTGTGATGCTGATATAGCCAGCATTGTAAAATATTTATTTTAGCTTTTTATTTATTAATGCAAAACATTTTATCTATGCAAAAATTTTAATATGTTAGTAAATCTGTTATCATTAAATGGGGTATGTGCACACAGACTTTAAGTTTCTGTCAGCCAGCCTCAGGGCTTCCGGTAAATTGTCATCCCATACAAAATTGCTTTTTTAAAGATCTGATTTTTATAAAAAACTGCATTTATCACTACCTGGCTAAGATGCGATATAAAGTGGGTATCAGACCAAACAAGAAGCACTGCATTAAATACTATTTTTGTGCACCATGTCTTTAAAATATGGAAATTAATTTTACATCAGTATTTTCAATGGAGTTGTTACTCTAGCCTGCTATTGACGGTGCCTGTGTTTAAACAGTCTTTTGTCTCTTTTTACGCTTTAACAACCAAATGGATACTTAAGTCTATTTAACCGATTATATTTGAATTGCATTACAACATTAATGCTGTAAAAGGAACCTTATGAAATCAAAAATATTCACATAGTTCATCATTGGCTGAAAAATATATTCATATAGCCTATTTTTAGTAATTATCAGTCATAATTTGAATATTGTGGATTTCTGCTTTTTAGGGTTAAAACCACTCTATCCTGAAAGAAACCTGGTCATACTAATTAGGTTAACTGTCCAAACTGTGCAAGTCTGTCAGTTAGAAACCAAGATGGTCTTAAAAGTCCAACTTGGGGGTGTGTTTCCCAAACAATGTTCTTTTTGGGAAAAGACTGATGTAATGATGAGTGTTTCCCAAAACCATAGCTGCTTTGTCACCCATCCATTGTTTGAACCACATTAGTTATAATGTAAAATGTTCATAATGACGCTTTAAACGGGTGGGAGTAACTACTTTAGAGAAAAACCCCATAATTATTTGTGCAAATTATATTGTTTTACACACACATGCATTTAAAAAAAGTTCAAAAAAGTCTTGATTAAAAACATGCACTCGTTTTCCATATTAAGTAAAATATATGTAATCCGCACATATAGGGCTTTTGTTTCCTATAGGTTACAAATATCATTGAGAATATGCCATATTCTATCTAAAACATAAAATCACTTTGTAACACGTATTCTAATCCCATATTTAAATCATACAAATTGTTAATGGCTGTAATTTACTGTCGGCTATTTATTAAGAAATGAAAAAATCCTACTTAATAATAATAATAATAATTATTATTATTTTATTAATATTAAGTAGGATCTTGTTTATTTATTACAATTTTACACATTCAAGTCACTGCAGAAATGTTCTAACCAACAGACCCATGTCATAGGCCTACAGTACAGATACATTTCTTAATCAATAACCAACTATAAATTAAAACCATTAACGTATGCTGTATATTTGTTTTTACAAGGTTTGGAGACGTAAAGTAAATTCTGTTTTTAAATAATAGGTCACCTATGGCTTTCATCATGAGCCACGGCTGCGTTCAAAATGGCATAAATGTTTTCAAAGTGGGCTGTGACGGAGCGCAATTCTAAGCATAAAGATCGCCAACACTGACCTGTACAAATAGTTTGAAACCAAATTACACCTAAGAGAGATGACTTTATTGTTTTTTTTTAATCATTCCAAATTTAAATCTCGGAAAGTTCTAAATGAATAGGGCATAGGGCGATAACTGGAAATTGAACACAACCAGGAACTATGCTTCTAACTACAGCTTAAGAGGTGTAGTTGCAAGCGTACAAGTTTGCGACACAGTTTGCAAATGTTCGTTGAAACTATGGATTAAGGAAACACCAAATCAACAAACTATGTTTGTAATACCACAACTTGCAGAAATGCACACCTGGCTGGTAAACCAGTGGATCAACCAGATAAAAAACTTCACACATGGCATGTAAAACCAACCAGCTAATAATAAAAAAAAACTTTTCTTTCATTTTAAATGTTATCACCAGGATCCATCAATCATGTTGTACTTTTCAAATATGTGGTCTCAACCCCATCTCAAGCTATTTGAGTTACCATCCATTCCACAGCCTATTATTATGTACCCTCTGTGTCTCTAGCAATCCATCTTCAAATATTTTAGTTGTTTATATTGCCTGTGGAGAAAGTCAAATGCTCTTACCCCTCAGCTGGCCCACATGACACATTTATTCCTGAGCTATTAGGCAGCCTGGAGCAGAGAGAGAGCAAGCCTTTAACCCACAGGTCAAATGGGCCAGTATGGCTCCTGTCACTGTTCAGCCATCACATTGACACAGGCACTTGAACATGCCCTCCATGTAAATCTGAAGTGGAGTCACGTAGTGCAACCGCAAGTCCAGAGCACGACACTCTTTATCAAATCAGCTAGTTTAATAAGGAGTGGGTGGTAGTTGTGTTTGCCACTAAAGGGCTTTTGAATGAACGGAATACTAAAACAAAGACACTTTCTCTTTCCTTTCCTTTGCCCCTTTGTTCTCTTTCTTACACACTCTCTCCTTGTTTTTTTTTATTCCCACCACAGACAATGAACGCTTGGATTCTCTTCCTGATTTTGGACCAATCAGCTGTTTATTTTTAGGCCAATATTGATGTGTTGATCAGCACCATATGGTGCTAATGGGCAAGATATAGGAAATAGCATCTGCTTTGTTAACATTGCTCTCAAGATTTATGAGGTAGAGGAAATATTTTGTTTAATTCTACCTCCTAGATGATGGAGTATCTATATTTTGGGTTCCAACATCAAGCTAATCTGTTCCAGGAGTTAATTTCCACTGATGAATACTCCATCAGTTCAGTTCTTTATTGTTTTATTCATGGCTTTTATTCCAGTTCCTTCAGTGTCTGTTTGTAGACACGAATTCAAAAGTACTCTCTGGTGTTTTATTACCTCTACAAGCTACAACAATGCATGCTGGCACACCTTGGCCTTTCTTGTTTAATGGTAAATATGTTGCTTGGCACATTGTGATTTTGTCTTCCAATAGTGCGCTGGGAAATAGGCTAAACCAGTGGTTCTCAAACTGTGGTACTTGTACCACTAGTGATACGCAGGCTTCCTTCTAGTAGTACGCGGAGGAAACACTGAAAAATTAAAGTACACTTTTAACCCTTTGAAGCATACAATAACACCGATGTGATCAGTAAATTGATTTTAATAGGCTAAATCTTTTTATTTTATTTTCAATTATCTAATGTTTATGTATCCTTTCATTTGAAGCTAATTTCCTCTCTATATTTGTTATGGTTGTTGGGGGGTGTATCCCATATTTTCATATCCCAATATCCCAATAGTTTAATCACTTGCTTTTCTGACACACAAAGCCTACTCTAACGAGCAGTGAGCACATCTAATTTCTAATTTAAATATGTAAATCTAATTAATTTAAAATACAAGTTAATGTTTAGATTTCAAAAATATACAAATAAGCCATATATACATGCAACATATATTTCAAAACTTTTTTATATATATATGAATGTGATAACATATAGTCTATATTTATGAGGTCCAAGGAACATTACCAGATTTTGATACATGGGCTACTTTATGATAATACTTTACATTTTAGTACAGCAGTTTTCTTTTTACTAATTAACTTTTAAAAGCACAATTTAAAATTTAAAATTGACGTTTTATTTTTATTTATGTTTAAAGTGGCTGACAATAATAAATATTCATGCTGTAGCTGCTTAATTAGGCCTATTATGCTACTGTGTTTCAATACTAGTCATTATGGTGGTTCTTGGAGAGACAATTTTTTTCTGAGGTGGTACTTGGTGAAAACAATTAAGAACCACCAACCGTTTCTTGAAGTGTTCAATTTGAAGCATAACTGTTCATCTCTATAAAACCTTGAGGTACATGGCGAAAGTTACCAACTAGTCATTACTGTATATGCCACCTCAATAATAGAAATCTATACAAGTTAACCTAAATCTCAGTTATTTCTGAATGAAACCTTTAAATGATAATAATGAAATAGCATTAAAATATCGTCACCGGTGGGAGGCTTGCTTTACTGTCCCACCAGTGATGATATACAGCCATATCGCAACTGTTTGATGGCATATGCTTATAAAAAAGAAAATCAAACATGAAGAGTGTAAAAACCCTTTTTTTTATGAGGAACTACTTTTGTCCGCCATTCATTCACATCTGACGTCAGAACAGCAGAAACCGTTGCTACTTCATAAACATCACTTTAGAGCTAGTATTTGAATGATTCTCTAATTTCTAAAGTAATGACGAAACAGGTGATTTTGCTCACATTTTAAGATTATAAGGCTGAACATCATGAAATGCCATCAGTCTAGAGATGTTTCCCAGTATTTCTCTGTTACAATCGGGAGATCACAATGATTAACCCTGAAAAAGCCAAAGCAAAGCAAAAACTACCAGACTATGGCATAAAACATGGGTTAATTAATCTAAGGTCTTATCATGTGGTCTCTGTCGCCATCTTGTGGCAGAACGTCAATCGTCTTTGCTTTGCTCAGTATGACAAGCTGATGAATGGTATCTCTGAAATCGTAAATATTTGAAATAGGCACTATCCTTATGAATAAATTGTGTAGTTGCAATCTAAACAACTAAATTCTCACCTAACAAAGCATTTAAGTACATTATGTTGTCCGACAGCTGCAATATTTGTCAAACTGTAGTGAGTATTGATCTGCTGTCACTATGAGTGGAGTAATACAGAAGAGCGAGGAGGCTGAACGAGTGCTATATCCGCACTATTGAATTTAAGGTTAAATTGTGAAAACTGACTTATTTAATGAATGAATCTGATTTATGATCAGTTTAATTTGATAAATAATAGTTGTAATGAATAAATGAGGGGAAAACTTAAATACGAGCTGTACATGTACAATATTTAATCATTAAAATGAACATTAAATATGCAAAGCATTTCAAATAGTTTACTGTAGTTTATTGTTTAACAATTGGCCATACTAAAAAACTAATTTTGCACAGCTCAATTAATTGTTTAATGTTTTCGGAAGTATTTCTTTTACTGATAATGGCTTAGTTTGTAGTGTGTAGTAAGCTGTAAACCCTGCATAAAGACCCTGCGAATTGAAAAACAGCTTGTGACATTCAATATTTGGCAAGCTCGCTTGTTGTGAGATCTTGCATTAAAACATTGCTTTTCATGCAAGCTGTGCTTTCTGCACTTGTTTACCATGTTTGTAAAACAGTTGCCAATTCAGCAATGTGCTCGCACAAACCCCAAGGAGTCATGCACAATCGTGGCACATTGTCCCATGTGGCCTCCCCCTTTTTCCATCAGAGCATCTCACACCGCAGTGTGCATATATGTCCAGCCGTGTGTGTATGTGTGGTCACATAAATCATGCCGGTCTGTTGACCCCATGGATGCTTGTTAATGACAAAATGCCTCAGCTGGTCTTGTAGCGTAGAGATATCAGGAGGAAATGGCCTGTGAAATAGTCCTTGGAGGAGGGGAACTTGACTGACCTGCCAATCTTCCTCTGCCCTCTATTCATAAGCAATGCTGAATCAGGAATCAAACTGCTCTTTAAAGAGATGGCAATCTCTGAAGACGGCCTTTTAATGAAGATCTTGTCTGTAGATCATCGGGCTAGCTCATTAATCTATTCTAGCATTGCAGGAGCAGCTTGTAAATAGCTTTTGAGCAGTTTCTTCCTCTCTGCGGAAATGCTGGCTCCATACAAACAAAATGTGTGTTTGGCCAAGCCTCACGCTGTTGTAACTGTGTCCTGCGATGTGCTGTTCTGACAGCCACTGCTCTTGTACCGCGGTAGACCTTGTTTGAGGAAAGCATGCCGCAAGATCTCTTTGGGATGTTTACTAGCTGCTGAGCTGGCTTTGTTATCGATCTGTGCAGTACAATGTGTCTTCAGTGTGCAAGCACCTTTTGTTTATCAGGGCTTATCTGACGAATTAGCCTAAAACATTAGCAGTGCAGGATTTGTCTAGATAGTGTCTAAAGTGGTTTTGTACATGTTCAGGATTTGTTTTTTCATGCCTGCTGCTCTTTGTGGCAATTAAAAAAAATCTAATTACTTTCCAACAAACAATTTTGTGTTTAATAGTCGTCTAATAGACATCTAAATGTCAACAGCTTGGCTAAAACAAGGCTAAACTTGGGCTGTCCGTGAAAATCTAATAGACATCTAAGAACAGCCCAAAACTAGACTAGTCGCCAAATAGACCGATTAGACAGACTTTTTATGTGTAGTCATTCATTTCTGTTTATTTGATGACTAGTCTAGCTTTGGCCTATTCTTAGATGTCTCTTAGGTTTTCACTGACAGCCCAAATTTAGCCTTGTTTTAGCTAAGATGACTATGTTTAGACGTCTATTAGACATCTTTAAAAAACATAAAATGCTTGCTGGGTTCTCTTGTGATTGACACTAAGTTTTGGGATTTAGGTAATGGGATATCATTTGTTTCAGAGATATGCCAAACACAAAGGCTTACAGATCCTGTCTTTTTCTTAAGTAAAATATACTTAAGATGTTCAGAAAACAACTAAATTCAGGGGTCATGGGATTCATGTTTAAAAGTTAGACTTATTTTATATTTGGCAACCTGTTATAGACGCGAAAGCTGTCAGCTTAGCCGGCTTGTTAATCAGGCATTGATGGAAATAAAGAATAGGATTATGAAATACAATGGTCAAGATGTTCTGAATTTAAGCTTAATGTTTTTTTTTAAATACTGATGTATTGTACAGCAAAAGCACAGCACAGTGATTTAATGATCCAGTGCCAAAATACAAAAATCTTATATTCTACAGTACCATTCAAAAGATGTATTAAAGGAATTCAAAATGACAGTAAAGACTTTTAAATTGTCCAAATCATTTGTGTATTTTACATTTATCATTCATTTATTTTCTTTCGGCTTAGTCCCTTTTTTCATCAGGGGTCGCCAGAGAGGAATGAACTGCCAGCTTATCTATCATATGTTTTACACAGCGCAGTATCGGGAAACACCCATACACACTCATTCACACACATACACTACGACCAAATTAATTTATTCAATTCACCTATAGTGCGTGCCTTTGGACTTGTGGGGGAAACCGGAGCACCCGGAAGAAACCCACCCCAACGCAGGGAGAACATTAAACTCTACACAGAAATGCCAACTGACCCAGCTAGGACTCGAACCAGCGACCTTCTTGCTGTGAGGTGACAGTGCTAACCACTGATACACCGTCTCACCCCTTTACAGTTATTAAAGAATCATTAATGCAAAATTAAACACATCCTTGTAATGTTCAGAGCTTATTATTGTGATGATTAGAGACTTTAACTACTTTCTCACCTGCTGTTTTGTTGGGAGTTTATTTCATTATTGAGAGGAAAAAATGCAGCAGAGATTTACACATTGGTTTAAACATCATTCTCAGCAGACAGATGGATGTTCTTTTACTGTATATAGATGCAAAGGTATTCATAACTGCTTTTTACTTCTAAGCAAAGTATGAATGATGCCATGAGCATAATAGGGTTATGAATTATTGTTTGTTAAATTGACACAAATTCAAGCTCTTTTCAGTTCACTTAATAGCAGCTAATAATGGTGCCCATTAATAGCAACTTCTCCTGGAAAACTAAGTGCAACTCCTTTAAATATATACAGTTGAAGTCAGAATTATTAGCCCACCTTTGAATTTTTTTCTCTTTTTCTAAATATTTCCCAAATTATGTTTAACTGAGCAAAGAATATTTCACAGTATCTCTGATAATATTTTTTTCTTCTGGAGAATGTCTTGTGTGTTTTATTTCAACTAGAATAAAAGCAGTTTTTAGTTTTTTTAAACACCATTTCTAAGGTCAAAATTAATAGCCCCTTTATGCTAATTTTTGTTTCGTTAGTCTACAAAACAAATAATTCAGGGGCCTAATAATTCTGATTTCAGCTGTATATTAAAACAGGAAACAGTGTTTTAAAAATTTAAGAATATTTATTAGTTTACTGTTTTTGCTAATAATTTTTACTGTTGGTGAATTTTTTTTTACATACTTAAAGTTTTAAACTGTAGTGTGTTTATATATGAAAATAAAAACTATTTACCAAGAATTTCAAGGAGAATATTTTTTATTATTATTTTTTATTAGAAAGTTGTTTTACATGTCTTCTAGTTTTAGTTTTACCCTCTATTGTGTGTTTTCATCTTTTCCTTTTTACTCTCCCATTCACTTTAAACCCTGTCAAAGTTACCTTTCATGGTTATGTCATTCTCAGAGATCCCACTGTATGTGGATTCCTCCTCTGCAATGAAACAATGAAGCACTCCACTATTTGCCTGTGGGCACATGCACTCAAAAACACAACTACTCTGCAGCCCGATAAAAATACAGCTCGTTCCAACCCCCTTAGGTTAGAGAGCGTGTGGGAAGACCACTTTATATGCACAGACCTGCTCTTACCTCCGCAGTCCTGCCCCATCAACAGCAGAGATATTTCAGCCACCTTTTACATTTACAAATACATTTATGTGTATTTGTTTATGTTATCAGTCTAGACTGTAAAATGTACTTGTGAAAAATAATACGTTTCATTTTCTTCACCACAGTGACTTTATTTTCCTTGAATGTCCTCTCAGAACGTGATTTGTGGAATTGCATAAGGATTTACCCTGGCAAAACTGGCAAGATGCCCAGCCACTGTTCAGGCAAATCTGGATGAACTAGGTCACTATTGGATTATAATTTTATAAGTGTAGCTGTTAAGAGAGAGTCTTGTTTTAATGTGTGATGAAGAGGATAAGGCTGTTTCCTGGTCCATAGGTCATGTTTGCCCCTATGATCAACAAACCTGTTTTTTCCTGATCATGATTTGTGCCAGTCGAGTAATTTTTTTAAAACAATTTTTTTCTCTTTTTTTTTCTTTTTGGAATGTTTTGCACTTGCTATGAAATGTCATGTTTTGCTTCAGTAAATTAAAACTAAAAATAGTAAATGGTTGCAAACTGATATCAGTCACAAGGCATTTATTGCTGAGATGATTTGACTCCAAATGTACCAAGAAAGAATGATATACTTGTGTTCCTTTACGGTTAAACATGACCAGATATTTTTCTTAGCAAAACATTGGAATTAAACATAGCTGTTTAACATAATAATTAATATATATATAATAACTTTTTATTGCACAAAAACTACTGATTATGTATAATAACAGTCAACTGTTACTATCTAATAACAATTGTGTTGAAATTTGTTGAAAGCATTTTATTTGTTACAAAATTACTTTAAAAGGCACCTATTTTACCCTTTTCAAGATTTAAGAGAAGTCTTTTGTGTCTCCAAAATGTGTCTGAAAAGTTTCAGCTCAAAACACCCATCAGTTTAATTATTGTAAATTTCAGAACATTGTAATTGTCTGCTCTAAGCACTATGTAGCTGTTTTTGTTGCCTGTGCTTCTAATGGTAGTTCTCCCCGTCTGCCGTTCCGACATGCCTGTCAGAGTGTGCCTAAATCTCCACCTGGGCTGCGTCAAATAAACAGCACAGTGACAGACACGAAGGAAGCAGATCTCATGACGTTTGTGAGAAATACTACTGTAAGAACTTTCCCAATGATATATGATGTGTTTGTTGTGGAGTTGCAACGATGAGTCACACACACAATGTTGTTACAAAGCTTACGCACAAACACACTAACTTAACTTTGCACTGTTTTTGCATGCAAATTTGACAGGATACAGGTTAATATCCACTGTGGACACAATCTACTTTCACACAGTCCTTTCCAAACAGTTTACAAAAGATGATTTTCATCATTGATGCCCTTTAATGTCAGCTCATGACTCTTGAAAGGGGATGAATTTAAAAATATTATCTTTGTAATCTTGCAAATTCGGTGTATACATGATACTTTTGAGCTTTGTTGCAAGTCACAGATGCAGAACCTGCTGTTTTGCTAAGAGTTTAGCATACTGACGGTTTGTGTATTTAAATGTGACAGTTTTTATTTACTTAATAATAATAATAGCTATCACAATATTGACATGTATATGTCGATGTTAATGTAAAAAATAAATGCTACAGAATAAATCAATCTCACTCATTAATACTAATTATGTCCCATCCATAGTGCATTCCTCTCGGTTTTTTGGAATGTGCTTTTCCACACTTAGCCTCTAGATTTAAGGAACTGGATGTTTGAGGGTGTTAAATCTTCTGTTGGAATGTGTCCACCCCAAATATTGCTCTTCTACTGCTGATCCAGACACATTAGTGAGGAATTTATAATCATACAACTTGGCATCTCTTTATTCAGTGGGATCGCAATTCTGTCCCTTTAAAGGTCATTGCTTTGCAACCTTGCCAGTTCTTTCTCAGTAGAAAGATTAGTTTGTTAACTTGCATTATGTGTTTCTAATCTTGCTGGAACTCATTCAATGTCAGCAAATGGCAAATCATGTGTCATAGATTTAGGCCATGGCATTTTTAAACTCATCCCAACTTTTTAGCTGAAGTCCCTAAGCTCACGTATTTGTTTTGGTCTGCACAGCTTTCATGAAATCATCCAAACAACTCATACCAGCCAACCTCTCTCCCCAAACTCACACGTACAAACTGAGGCAGCCATGTGTTTCTGAGCGAGTGGGACTCCAGGGAATGATTTCTCATTTCTGCAGGTCGAATAGCAGGACTCTTGGATCTATCTTGCGTTCCGTGTGGTTGGCTGCAGCGTTTTCACAACACTCCTCTTGGAAAATCTTTATAATCACCCTCAGATGTGCTGTGATGGCACAAGTGATGTCATTTGGAGTGACCCTCTGCTTTTCTCTGTCACCTCCACTGATTTACAGCTGAAAGGTGTTTACTTAAGTATCTATGTTGTTTTTTTTCCGCTTTTATCACAATCACTGACTTAAGCAATGTCTTAACTTTAGAATCCAGGAGATCTCACAAGGGAGGCATCTGAGCATCAAGGGCCAAGTGTCTTTCTCTGGAGTTGTCAGTAGATCTTAAGATAAGTCAGTTTAGGCTTTGACAAATTAATAGGGACAATACCATATATTAAAGGGCCATGAAACCCCCTTGTTTCAGCAGGGTTTATACACACCTCTACTTTGGAAAAAGTTAGGAAAGTGGGTGTGTCCAGCTCTGTTTAGGGGGAGTGTCGGAGGAGGGAAAGAGGGAAAGTCCGTAAAAATTTGCATAAAATGGGAGTGGTTTGAGCACGTGCTGATTTTCACAGAGGCAAAACAAACACACAGACGCAGAGGAGAAAGACAGTGACTGTGTTTACGTGGACATCAGTAATCGAATTATTTGCCAAATTATTAAATGGTGGACTTTAACGGCAGTTTGGCTCTTTCATTCAGGAATTTCATTTATGCCCCTCGTGGGAGAAAAAAAAAAACCTCAGCATTTCTCTGTAACTTAGATGCACTCAGTAGATTGCGTCAGAAAGCCCTATGTGTTATTCCTGTCACAAAATGCGGCGAAAATACTACACAACGGTAAGTTTGATTGTGGTGCTTACGTTTACACTCGGAGAGCAGCATTTACAGCAGATTTTTAGTTCATAATATTGTAGTGATATTAACGTACAGTAAACCCTGTTAACTTAGAAATCATTCGACTAAAGTCTGTCTTTAAACACTGAAAAAGTACTCCTGACAACACAAACTTACTTTGCCTCTGAATAAACAAACAAAGACCTCTAATCGCTTACTTATCAAATCTGTAGAGATAGGACAATCAACACCAACTGGAGCTGCATCTTTATTAAAAAGAGACGAAAGACAAATCCGGATTTCACCTTTTCCAGATGAGAAAAGCTCTCGGGTAAAAAAATGTATTTCTGTCGCTTGTCGCATGCACTGTAATCCACGTGTGAGTCCAGCTCGGCTCTCATAGAGGGAAAATAAAAACAAACCCTTCACTGCAGCAAATTAGAAAAGTAACACTGACGACCCGTATCTCCAAACAATTCTTGTTCTCCCGCTTGACAACACAATGTGGCGTCTCTCTGGCGTTTGAACATTGTAATAGGTCTTCGAAGCTATCATGCATAGTAATGAAGTTGCACCACATACACATTAGAGCACGCTGATTGGTTTGAACCAAGTCTTACTCATGAATGAATGCAGCACACTCCAATAAGTCATAAGGTACTCGCCGGTACAGACGTCCAGTCTACACGCTGGAATGCACGCTAAGATCTCATGGCCATGACGCAGCTTCAAAAATTTGTTTCGAACCGGAAGTATGAATTTGCTCGAAATAACGCAAAAACAATTTTTTTTTTACTTTTTTGTGAAATATATGTGTTCTAAAAGTGTTTGTAGCAGTGTGGGCCACATATACAACTGTCAACAACTCAAAAATTGTGTTTTGGTGTTTTGTGACACTTTAACTTCAATCATTTCAGGAATTTAACAATATATTTTTTTAGAGCAGTGTGTTTTTTCAATGGCAATTTTCATTTCTACAGTCATTCGTTTATTTATTTGTTTATTAAAATTGGATTATTTGAACAAAGCAATTTAAATTAATTTTAATTTTAATTAATTTAATCATTCAAAATCTATAATGTATGCAGTTTAAAGAAAGTGATTCACCTCTTAAAGTAAAGTCCTATTTTGGGGTTTCCGCCTGGATTTTGCATGCCCAAATTTAAAAGCTTTCCAAATCCAGAGGAGAAGTGTAAATACAAAAGTTTGGTATAATTTTGAATAAAACTCTTTTAATTTTCATAAAACACTGTTGAAAGTGATAAAAATAATTATATATGTTGTCTGTAATAGCAACTCCCTCCAAAAAAGGCACATTTTTTCTTTTTTTGTAAGCTCAAATTTGAAAGTATACTTTTTAGGTTCTGTGTGGTCTAGGTTGCTGTAATTAATTTAGGTGGTTTCTGCACATGTCAGTAATCATAGGAAAAAAGAAAAATGTCTGTCATAATCTACGCAAAAGTTATTCCATTCCAACTGATGAGAGAATGAAACCATTTATGGGGGTATTGGACCAGTATGGACCTTTAAAATTTAAAAAATGTAGAAGTAAATGACATCACAGGCCCAGTACCAGGTCCCAGAGTTTAGTAGGTTAATTCAGGTTCAGAAAATTAAGGCGTAAATTGCTGCATTTTCCACTTTTAGGAAGCTCTATACTCTACTGTTTAAGAACTCAAGGTTCTTTATTGGCATCAATGCTTCCATGAATAACCTTAAAATAATATTTAAAGGTTTTTTGTGAAACAAAAAGATGATGTTTAACAGTGTATACATTTTAAAAAGCTACATACATTGGTCGGTCGCACTAATTAGAGACTATGTTGTTGAATTAGTTGACCATCTTGCCCTGTCCTTATTGTCTCCATCATTGAACATGATAATTAGGTCATTAAAAATGGCTCTGAACAGAAAATACCTCCTGCCAAAGTACGAGACATATGGAGGCTCTTTGTTCCCGCTCTTTGTCTTTTGTGCTTCTACAATAGCGTGATTATTAGACAATGCAGCCCTGCTGCCTTGAGCAGCTTTAGTCGTTCATGAAGGATTCTCCAGACCTTCTCACTGCACCACTAACATTATTCTCTGTCACTTCTATTTCTCTCACTGTGGACTGCACTGGTCCCAGAGGATCAGGACAGAAAGTGAAGGGCACATGCTGGAGAACCGCTCTGTGCTCCTACAAGGGCAACCCCCTCTTCAGCGCTTTCCCCACTGTTTCTTTTGGCTCACCGGCCCTGTGCTTTGTCCCAGGGACTGTACCATTGAGCGCTAGTGAAGGGGGAGCAGCTGGGGGTTGGGAACAGGGGGAGACAGTTAAAGTCCGGAGAAAACGACAGCGTGTGTTGAAAGGACACCACAACAGATGCAAAAGGACGACTGCTTTTTGCATCATACTTTTTCATTCTTTTTTTTTTCTCTGGTGTAGAGGGATTGCAGATGGAGTAAGAGAGTCTAGCACAAATAAGGAAAACCAAACTGCAGCAAAGTCCTGGGAAAACAACTGGAATTTTGCAAAAAGCCGAGCAGTCAGTGCTCCACGTTTTCTAAGGGGGAACCTCTGTCCTCGTGCTTTACAACAACTCAGCCGGGACTGCACTCAGGAGGGGTTGGGAAACTCAACTGACATCTGTGTTTTGCAGACTGGATTTGTGCTGGATAAAAACAACGGGTGTTTCTCTCACACATGCTTGACTATTGGACATCGAAGGCGGGAATCCTTGAATGTTCAGATGTGAGGCTTCTGAATTGTTCATCCAGCGTGCTGCCAGAATCTTGGGGTGAACAAAAGATGCTGCATTAATCAGTTCATGCGGGATGTTGTGGCTCTGTAAGTCGTCTTTGCTCAGCTTGCTCATTCTGCTTGTATGCTTCCCACCCTTTTTTTTTTACTCTTAGTCATACCTTTACTTTAATCGCTCTATATTTACACTTCAGCTGACACTAGGACCATTGAATTCATACTTTTAGGATCACTGCTATATAACCATGCACTATGGAGATATACAGTACACATTTCTAAATGGATTTTTATAAAGGCTCTTGAGGAAGGTGATGTGCCTTCTAAGCACCAGGAGTACTGTAATATCTTTCATGCCTGTCAGTGCTTGTAAACGATTAGCTAAAGGATCCCCATAAATCATAGATGCTATCCATGGGCTCTATCAAACAATGCAGTTGAACATTTTGTCCCGCCAAGGATCACTGACCACTTTTGCCAAGGATTTTGTGTGCGTGTCCAGTGGGACTTTATGGTCACAGCTAAAGAATGTTTCCCCAACCATTTAAGTCTGAAAGTTTAGTGGAATCTCCTGGCAGTGGTGACGGGGATACCTCTCTTTCTCTCAGCACTGGCAAGCTGTTGAAGTGATGGTTTTAACTGGGTCATTACTTCTCATGTTACCCAGGGTTTTCCGAGGAGCTGGCTCTCCAGACTTTACTGAAGCCCACCGCTTCCAAACTTGACGTATAGCGCACCTGGTTGTGCCTCCCTCTAATCCCTTCCCACTCTTCTCATATAGACCTTGCTGGTCAGAGGTCTGTTTCTTTGCTCACGTCAGAGCGGCAGCATTAGATTTCACTTCTCACATGTAAGGATGTGGAATGAACAGAAGTCTTAGACCATAGCTCAGTCGGGCCTTCATGTGGTATTGTTAAGATGTCTGAAGTTTCACTCGCACACTCACTGAGACGGATATTTAATACTTCACAGCTCTCTGTAACCCTGCCTTATTTAAGGGCATAATCCTCTCGCTCTAAAGAGTGCAGCGCCTCTGAGCTTTTACTCATCGTGACAGGAATACAACCTAATGGCTGCTTTCTGAACTTGAGTGTAATTAACACTGCCGCACACTCGTAGAGATGAGATTTGACTACAGATTTAAGGGTTCACATGATCTTTTTCCAATTTAAAGGAGCAGTTGGTACCTTTTCTGCAGTTTGGATCCTTCAGTTACAAATGGAAACTATTCAAAGACACCTTTGTGCTACAAAAGACTGTGTAGTATTATAATAAACCAACATAAAGTAGGTGAGTAGTCAGCGCTAACATACTTGCATACTGTAAAATATTTTGATATCTGGTTAGAAATGTACGAGACCACATTTGTACGTTTATGCGTTAATGTGTCCTAATAAATCCCAGAGAGAACATGATCTACTGTAGCTTGCAGTTTATTTTTTTTCTCCACTAAATTGGCTTTAAAATCTTGCTCATGCCCATTTACACAGTGCAACAAGCCAACATTTTCACTAAAACCTGTCAACTTGGGATCAGATGACCAGAATTAATGTTAATATAAGTTGTAAACAAACACAAGTGGTTAGAGCTGTGGTTTTATATCTGCTCTTCCACTCTGAGATGTGTGGTGCCTGTGTAAACATTCATTCAAGTGTATTTCTTTCGATGGATGGAGATGGAAAGACGTTTATTGATCTCAAGGGAAATTTTGTGTAAATAATTAAATTATTCATCAGTGGATCCACCTGGATGAAACCATTTATACGCTCTATCAAGATTTACCGCTCAATGCTTCAGTCCAAATAGCTGCTGTCAAAGCTCTTCAAGCTTATTAAAAAGGCTAGATACATTTGCTGTTTTAATGCAGTCTGGTATAGAGGGATTCTGTGCAATGCTGTTTTGCTTGATGTGGGAGTGTGACTAGCTGCACTTGACTAAGATGTAGTCACCCTTTGTTTTTGGCAAGACAACGATTTTTTTTCACTGTGTGTGTCTCACTGAGGTCATCAACTATCTCACAGTATGAACAAACTCAAATGAGTCACAGTAGAAATGTGTCACTTGCAAAACACTTAACCATTTACTGTACGTGTGAACAGCCTGAGAGATGATGCAATGGGTAATATTCAAAGTAATATACATGCATAATTGTCAGAGGACATTTTATATAAATGATATAAAATTAGTGATTGTGCATTTATCTTTTGTTCCCCACACAGATGTGATGTATGAAAATTGGGGTTTTTTATGGTTCTGAAATACCCATTCTTACTTTATTTTTTTATAAAGCTATCACTTAGTATTAGTAATCTTGCGATTTGTATTACATGGATAGTTAATGCAAAAATGAATATTCTGTTATCTTTTACACAAGTTTCTTTATTCTGTTAAACACACAAGAAAATACTTTGGACAATTTGCAAACATATAACCACGGATTTTAAAGGGCCATGAAGCCCACTGTCTCACTATGTTTTTTTTACACTTCTAGTTTGAATGCAGGAAAGTGTGAGAGTCCCAGCTTTGTTTAGTTGGTAGTGTCAAGTGGCGAAAGAAGGAAGGCTTTGCTTGAAAAGGGGGTTTCATTATGTGCACAACAGCTGATTTTCACTGCGGCAACATAAACACAGACTCAGGGGAGATAGACAGTGATTCGGAGGGCAGCATTTACAGTTGATCTGAGAGCTGTATGGAAGTAGAGGATTTTCAGTCCATAATTTTGCAGTGATATTACTGTAAACAGTAACTAAATCACTTTGACTAAGGCAGGGGTGTCCAAACTCAGTCCCGGAGGGGCGGTGTCCTGGAGAGTTTAGCTCTAACCCTAATCAAACACACCTGAACTAGCTAATCAAGCTCTAGATACAATAGAAACTTCCTGGTAGGTGTGTTGAAGTAAGTTGGAGCTAAACTATGCAGGACACCGGCCCCCCAGGACTGAGTTTGGACACCCCTGGATTGCTGACGATTCTAGCTAACTTTGCCATCTGAATAAAGATAAACAAGGAACACTGATCACACACTTACCAAATCTGTAGACAGGACAATTAACATGAACTAGAACAGTGTCTTTTTTAAAAGAAGACGAGTGGCAAATCCAGATTACATCATTTTCAGATGCGAAAAGCTCTCAGATAAAAAATGTTCCGCTCAAACATATTTTTGTCGCTTGTTAGTAGACCACTGTAAATCCACAAATGTGGGTTCATATGCGAGCTGTGCTCATTGTGGGGAAATAGAAACCTTCATTGCGGCACATTTATAAATGCAGGACTGACGACCCATGTCTTTGAACAATTCTTCTTCTTTATTGAATTACGGTTGGCAACACATGCATAGTAATGAAGTTGCATCTCGTCCACAACAGAGGGCGCTAAGTGGTTCAAACCAAGTCTTTCTCATGAATTAATGTACAGATATGCTGAAAACTCAATGCTGCTTCAAAAATTTTTTTTAAACAATATATGTATCCTAATAAGTGTTTTTAGCAACGTGGGACATATATATGACTGTCAACATCTCTAAAAATGTGTTTTGGTGTTTCGTGATCCTTTAATGATGATTGTTTTGCCTACTTTGGAAGTCAATGGGTACAGTTTTTTGGTTTTCTTAAAAAAATCTTTAGTCCTCAACAGAAAAAAGAACTTGTTAAGGTTTATAATCACGGGAGAGTAAATCATTTTTGGGTTAACTATCTCTTTAAGTCATAAAAACTGCATAGATGACTAAATTCTAACTAAATTAATGCATTCATGTCACTCTATAAATTAATCACTTGTGGATTTCTACACATGGCTCAGTTTTTGATCCGTCTCTCACTGGATTGACTGTTTCTGTGCATCTGTATTTATTATTTATAGTATGCAGGCAATTTGCTCAGTCTGTGACAAATCTGTTAGCACCTTTTCTTACCAGAGGTGCCATCTCTACACATGACTGTAGAGACACACAAGTAGTTTATTCACTGAGAGCACCAAAGTTTCTCATAGTAGCAAAAAGATGTGATGGATGTCTTATGCGTTTTCAGCATCAGCAGTCTACAGCTGTCACTAAAACAAGAACATCCACTCATCCTTTTGTTCATCTCTTTCTCCATAGTTAACCCTCGCAGATGAGCAGACTGAAGTGACACGGAATGGCCTGGAGTCAAAAGAGCCTGTGTATTTGGTTCAGATCTACTGTCAGGTAAAAGTGTTTCTTGCATAATAAGAATTTTGTCCATATGCATGAGAATGAATGTTGTATTTATGAATTTCAGAATTGTATAGTTTTAAAATGCCTTGTTCAAGTTAATATTGTGCCAGTGGCCTCTCGCTAAAGGTAGAGATGATTTATGCACTTCAGTCAACCAGTTAAGCTATAAATTTAAATCAGAAAATGTACAGAATTTTAAAGTGAGCTGTCCCTTTAAATCTTGTGTAGCATATACGCAACCGGCTGCTTGTGCACTTGATTTGAGCGCTGGCAGCCTTGAAAACTCAGTGGAAAAATATCTGCAGTCTGGGTTTTGTGTGTGGAAACCTCATTTTATCCTGGTGTGTGTGTGTTGTGAAGATATCCAAATCCACAGCACTGCTCCTGTGTGTTTATAAAGAGAGAGAAAAAAGTTAACGACTGAGGGTGCATATTTGGCTAGGAACCTCTTGAATGGACAGGGATCATACATACAGGAAA
The DNA here is from genome assembly GCF_052040795.2 of Danio rerio. Lineage (NCBI taxonomy): Eukaryota > Metazoa > Chordata > Actinopteri > Cypriniformes > Danionidae > Danio > Danio rerio. The sequence goes on along the minus strand of NC_141041.1, from coordinate 25,948,073 downwards.
ATCCCTTTAGTTCCACTGTCATTGCTGCTCAGACCCCTATGAAATGTATTGGAAGTAGGAAGGTGTTTGTTTTTTTTTTTTTTGTTTGTTTTTATTGGCGCACAAAAACACAAACATTTTTGAGGTATTTTCATTCTGGTCCTCATTTGGGAAAATGGCAAATCAAACACATTGAGGTTTTCCATTTACTCTGAATATAGACTTTGTGGCTTGGTGACTGAACAAAGGAAGGAAAAGTGTATATATTCCAAACGAGAGAGGAAAAATACTAAATGGTTATGAAAAAGAGTAGTGTCATGAATTGATTTGAGCTTCATTAGAGTGGAAAATTAATCTGTATAATGTTAATGTAGTGAGAATAGTTCATTATAGTCTTGTCACATGCACAAGGGTCCGAAATAAATCGATGTGCCTTATCTTTATACTAGCGGCAAATACATTTTTATGAATTTTTAGTTTCTGTAGAACGGTTTTCAAAGTTGATTTGCTGTGCAAGTGGTTATTAAAGAAACTCGCGACATTTTTTTGGAAATAGGCTCATTTTACAAATAACCTTGAGTTAAAGAGTTGAGTTTTATAATTTTTTAATCCATTCAGCCAACCTCTGTGTCTGGCGGGAGCACTTTTAGCTTAGCTTAGCATAAATCACTGAATCGGATTAGACCATTAGCATCTCACTAAGACCAATGGAGGATGCTATTTTATATGTTGATATATTTTGGAACTAGACTTATTCCAGCATAATCAGGGTGTCTGCGGGGTCTTAAAGTATTAGCAGTTGATAAATCAATTAGGAGAAAATTAAGGCCTCTATAAGGTATTAAGCCTTAATCACATTTTTACGAGGTCTTAAATTTTGTTCAAGCGTTGTCCAAAGTGTTTGACTCCACAAAAGCATAAATATATTTATTTTCCTCTTAATATTAACAACGGCATGCTCAATCTATGCGATTGGTTCTGGCTGGGACGTTCCGGCTATGCTCCTCTGTCCGGGTGATGTCATGTAATTTGTGACAAATGCAGGAAGGTGATGTGATGCTCTCCACATGTAGTGAAACCATAGCGCGAAACAGATGGCAAAATGTAAGTTTGCTTACTTCTGGGTGGAGAAAGACAAGTTTATATAGTGGCTGAAGCCTGTCACTGAAACCAACCTTGTAATTTATTTTTTCAAGTTTTGTTTCTTCTGAACTTTTCTGAGTTCTGTTGCATGGCTGTGCTCCATCGATTTATTTAACTACAACTGTTTATTAACAACTTTTTGTTTATTAAATTAAAGGTTTAATTTAATAAACATATTCTGAGAAGGTCTTTAAAAAGTCTTATAAAGATATTGAAATTACCTTTAGGATTCCTGCTCTGATAATAATCAAGGAACTTTGGTGCTGTACCATGGCTGCAGCAGGTGCAGTAATATTATGCAGTGCTAGATGGGAACAATTTTCATGTGATGCTCAATATCATTGCACCTGCTGCAGCCATGGTAAAGCAACGTTCTTTGATTATTACGCCAGAATGAGACTATAGTTCCTAGCATAAAAATAACAAATTTTCATTTACTGTCAGTAGGCCTGCAGAATATTGTAAAAAATGTACATTGCGGTATTTTTATTTTCTGCAATTTATATTGCGATAATTCACTAAATAACTTTTACAGCTCTGTTTTGAAGTAATGTATTCGTTTATATTGAATGAGAAGGTTTTTTTAGAGGTGCGCATCTGCAGAAAACATAATAGACTGATTACCAGCATAGATAGAGCAAGGGGATCAATGAAATAATCTAACAGTATTCAGGTACAGTAATAAAATTATCAAACAAACAATGAAGGTGTATATTCTTCATCATATACATTATTAAATAGACCATTTTGAGGTATGTAAGCAAAAACAATGGTCCCATTGAAATTGTCTATAAAATGAATTTTTAGATGAAGCTACAAAATGCAATAATTCCTTGTGCCCAAATGCTTTAAACACAGTCACAGGCCTTAAAACACACACAACTAACAAACTGTCAAGTTTTTATGGTTAAACTGACTCCACAATTATACCTTGCTGTAATCCTGACTCCACATTACATATCCTGCGATGTGAATGTTGCTTGTTCACATATTGTAATATCGATGCAAAAAAAATATATTGCGCAACCCTAACTGTCAGTCTTGGTACACAATGTCTAAGCTTTAAATAGGAAAATGATTTAATGAATTTTGCCAAAAATGATAAAAATCAAATGTTTAATTTTAGGTGAGTTGTAAAATGTGCCTATTTTCAAAAAATGTGTAGTGTTCCTTTAAGCATCATCTCAGTGCTTGGTATATCAAACCGTGTATAGTTACTAGCAAACATGCATGTGCTGCAGTACAAAGTTTCATTAGATTGTCTGATTGGTTAACTGTGGGTCTGCAGCAGTGCACAATGTGGCCCAGTCAAGCTGCACAGCACTGTCAGGATGATTGATGCTTTGCACAGTGCAGCCACAAAGGCATTGGGGTAGAAGGAATCCAACATGCGAGGCAGGGATGAGAAGGTTAACATGCTGGGTTTATTCCCACACTCTTCTCCATAGGATCCCATCAGCATATTCGGTTTCATGTTCATTAACATCTTCAAATTGGGATTTCTCAGGTGCTTTATACAGCTGCTGATTCTCCTATCAAAGCTGCTCCCTGCTGTCAGACAGATTTGCAGTGCAATTATGTAGATTTAAAAGATGTTTATGTGCTGATTAAGTTGATCAAGTTTATCAGACACTATGGGCTCTATTTTAACGATCTAGGTGCAAAGTCTAAAATGCATGTGCACAAAAGCAAAAATACAGTGTGCGTCCTGGTGCATGATTTAACAGGGTTGTGCTTATTCACTTAATGAATTATGGGTGTGTTTCGAGAATAATGTGCATTAAACCAAACAGAGTCTCATCTCATATTCTCTTTTGCGTCATGCCATGCGCCACTTTGTGGATATATTTATATATATATATGTATGTGTATATATATATATATATATATATATATATATATATATATATATATCCACAAAGTGGCGCAAATGATTTCCTATGTAAACAACAGGTCGCAAAATGTAAAAATAGTCTAAATATAGCAACAAATAAGTCTTGCACCTTATTGTGCCGGGTGTTTGATAGGACCCAATGTTATTCAAAAGATCCAGGATGGTAGATTTCTTACATTTTCTTTTTTTCTTTTTTTTTTCTTTTTAAGTAACATTCCAATGAAAACATTAATGTTGGGAAAATCAATTAAAATACAAATCGTTTTTAGTGTTGTGCTCCTTTGGTTATTATTTTTTTCAGAGAAAGCTTTGTAGCATTAAAAATGTTGTATTTAACATCTTTGGATATGTTTATTGTGTTCTAGTTGAATAAAAGTTCTTGTTGAAGAATACTTTTTTTTAAAGAAACGTATTGACCTCAAACTTCTGTGATGCAACGGTTTCTCTTTCATGCAACATTCCTTTATAATTTATTTAATATTAGCTGATAAAATCCAGAGCTTGTCTGCTTTAGCTCAGCCAGTGTTGTTTTCTGAACGCTAAACATATTTTTGTCATGATGCAATGCCGTAAAATCACCCCCACCCCTATCCCCCCACATTATGAATGACCCAACGATACTTTTCCTTTCTGGAAGTTTTAAAATGCATTTAGCTAAACCTTGCATAGTGAATATGGATATTTCCAATGTCCAGGTTGCATATGTAGATTTATTCATTATTTTTCCAAAGCTTTGTATTCAGTTTTTTTTTCCGTCTTCTCTCAAATAATCAATATTTCTATTAGAATATGTAAAACTAGTAACTGTAAAAAAAAAAAAGAAAAAAAAAGGTTGTGTGGTCACTGTCCCTCTCATCGTGCCTTTGAATGCTGCTTTGTCCAGGATTAAACACACACAGCTGTGGTGTGACTGCTCTGAAGTGGCCTAGTGTGTGTGTGTGGTCACGGTGAAACTACTCTGGTCAGATGAGGTTTATTCAAGAACTGAGCCCACATGTTTATTCTGCGAACCAAACATCAACACACTTTAATTTGTTTGTTTACCTTTGAGTTACGGCCCTCTTTTACCTCCCCACAGGGACGAAGCTGGATCGTGAGACGAAGCTATGAAGATTTCCGAGTCTTGGATAAGCATCTCCATCTCTGCATCTATGACCGCCGATTTTCCCAGCTCCCTGAGCTGCCCCGTTTCGACAGCCTGAGGGAGAGAGCGGAGGTAAGACCCCAAAACGCCTCTCTTTTAGCACTCCCCTGTGGCCAATGAGCCATTATACGCTCTTGCCTGTAAACGCAGAGTGGTCAGACCTTTTATACCCAGTATACATGATGCTTATCCAGCAGGATGGCTCTCTCAGAGCAGCTTTAGTCATCTGGGATGAACGAGTGCACAGTGATGCTGGTTAACAGCACCTAATGGTGTCCCTTGATAGACCATCAAATGGATATCCCTGTAGTGTTTAAAAAAAAAAAAACTCTTCTCCGACTGTTTTGGGCATACCTAGCATTTGTTTTCCAGAGTAGTATACTTGAACTGTGGCATATTTTCACAGCTGAATTGATCTGCTTTGAAGTTGGAGTGCCTGATAATGCTGCCCATTATGTTTTACTGTAATTGAAGTCTCTCTGAGCTGCTAAGTGGAAGCTTCCATGATGGTTTTCTGTGCAATCGGGGGCTTAAGCTTCTCAGTGCTAGAAAACAGCTCTAATTTCGTGTTTCACCAATTGCGTTGTGCAGGTTTACTCAGAGAGAGGCCATTTAGAGGTGTTGGTGGATCTTGAAAAGGGAATTCGATATAACAAGTCTTGTGATGATCTTAAAAGGTTAACTGGCTCTGATTTATAGGAACAAGCACCTCAAAGGACAGCCTCATTACAAGGCTTGCCTGTGCATTAAACGTGTTGTATCTCACACAAATGAGCTTCATTAGAACATGAGTACGGCGTAGCAATAACTCAAGAAGGCCTTTGTGTCATTTAACTCTGTTCAGCTTCTGTTTGCTATCGTTCTGTAGTGTAGAGGGTTATCTCCCATTCTGGAGGATCATGAAGCAGAATCAAACATAAAAGATCAAGCGGTTGTCTTCATGGTCTTCTTTTTGCATTTATGCTTCTTTATTAACCCCAGTTGGCCTTAATATTACATTTTAGTGAGTCTGTGCCAGCATACTGTATAACTGGGAAAGGAATTGACAGGAGGGTGGATCCTGAGACATGCTCAGATGAAACAGATCCCTTCAGTGCCTTTTGGATCGCGATTACACTCCTGTGGGCCTTCATTGGCACAGATCATTGGCACAGCTCAAGCTCCTCCTATGTTCTCTCATAGACTGTTTACCAGTCACCAAATCACTTTTTGTGTTGTAGTATACTAATATGTATGCACTATATGGCATCAGACCTGATAATTAGAATTAGGTAAGTTTAGTGTTAAACAAAACTGATATTTTATTTTATTTTTTTTTATTGTTTTCATGGTCACTTTAATACATTCTTGTTGAGTAAACATATTAATTTTGATTTGAATAACTTCTGGCATGTGTATATTAGGGATGCTCCGATCAGGATTTTTGCAGCTGATACCAAGTACAGATTCTTTGTCATGGTGATCGGCCGATACAGAGTACTGATTCCAATGCTTCAAGATTTATAATGCATTATGCACATTTTCACTCTAAGTATAATTATAAGGTGGAGATGTTCAAGTTTAATTTATTTATATAGCAAGTTTCCAACGGCCACAAGGTCACACAAAGTGCTTTACAGGGAAAGTACAAACAAAAGGTATGGACATTATAAACAGTAACAGCAATAGACACAAACATGTCTATTATAACCATTCCATTAAATGTGGACATGGCCAGAAGCAGATTTACAGAAAATAATATAACACAGACATAAAAATTAGTAAGAAAAATGACAAACAATGCATTTGGAAACATTGCAAATGATGAAAGAAGAATGCAACATGTCTTAATTAAGGAAAAATTTGGAGCACATATCTGATGCAAAAGAAGTTAAAATGCACACCTATTAATCCATTACTTCTTTACTAAAAGGAACTAGTGTTTATTACAATAACTATTTTACCAGAAGTTATATTATTAACTATTCATGAAAAAAAAAAGTTTTATTTATCTAATAATTCTAGCCAGTTTTATCTTTTTTTTTCTAGCCAGAACTTTCAGTTGTCATATGTAAACAGACCCAAATGGATGCAAGACCATACAAATATTTTGCTTGTCTTCAACTATTGACAGCAGATCTGTCACTTGCAAAATCTTTGCTGCTCTTTTCATTTAATCTAAAAAATGTAATGCTTAGAACAGGGGTGCCTAAACTTTTTTTTTATTTATTTATTTTTTTTTTTTATAAAGGGCCAAAAACCAAACTTGATTGAGGGATGTGGGCTGAATATATAGCAAACCGAATGTGTCACATCGTATAACATTAAATTGGACATTGGTTATTTCCTAATTCATTAGGTAATATTTAAAAATAACTAAAAAAAATGTTTCTTTTAATCATGAGTAATGCTGTATCATTTTTAACATTTGGTATTAAACTTTTTATTACAGTCAAAACTCTTCTCATTTATACCACAATGGAGTTCTGCTGAAAACACTAGTCGACATGCGCCTGCCTTTGCCTTGATTTACCCTCCAATATCCTGTGCATTACTTTTTGTCAAGTGACATTTTTTTTACATTTTAAAGTCTGCTTCATTTACAACAATTAATTGTATCATTTATTTGTAGTTGACTTTTTTGTAACTCAGCCATAAAACAAAGGGTTATGTTCAAAGCGAGCATCACTTGCGCGAGTCTTGCCAATAAACTGTATAAACAGGTCGCACCACATCTAAAAATTCTTTAGCTGTTGTGACACAAGCACATCAATCAATCATGCCTCCACACATTGTTTACCTCCTCATGTGCTGTGGCTGCTTTAAGTTGTGCAGGCTTTCTCTGCTTGTAAACTCATAAACAAACCCCTGCGATCGGTTCATGAGATCGGCCAGATTGTTGAATATACTGTAGATCGAGTCATGAAAATGTACCGATCTTTAACGATACCGATCTTTGGCCGATCGATCAGAGCATCCCTAGTGTATATTATACATTTTAATTTAGCCAAAAAAAGTAAATAAATAAATAATAATAAAAATAAATAAGCTCTTTTTTTTTTAACTATTTCAATTCATTATTTTATATTACTGCAAACATTTTCGATGTGCTAAATCCATTTTTACTTTAATATAAAGCAAAATTAAGGTAATAATAATCTTTTCAAATGTGCTTTCTTTTTAAATCTTATTTACTTGTCATAAAAATAGTTAAAGAAACTTGCATGGCGTAGATACATTTATGCCATGTTGGGTATGATGTGAATAAGTGGAAACTACATATTAAAGTGCTTCTAAAAACAGAGAGACACAGAAACATTCATGTAGTTAAGATGTTTTGACTTCTTTTGTCTGCATTTAGAATATAGCTTTTGTTGTACATTATAAATACATTCAGTGTTGCATTATGGCTGAGGACAAATTACGTAGACAAACTGGGATGTGGTGCGCTTAATTTCTTCTAGACAATCATAAACCGAGAGTAAACCCACATGCTGACATTTTATAAAACAACTTTACCTTCAATTAGTTGTTCTGGAGGCTGGGAATTATGAAATGCTCTCTTTAATTTCCTCTGCCTGAAAAATAATCTGTAAAACACAAACTTCTGAGCTTGAATGCATTACCACAATAATAAATAAAAAAAAACTAGTTTTACCTCTATCATGTTTTAACGTTAAGCTTTTTTCTGACGAGCTTATATTCTCCTGTCTCCATTTTTTTTTTACTGGGAAAGAAATTATGATAACTACTCTATTTCTTTTTTAGATTGAGCTGTATGTAATGGGGTTTAAACGGGATATAAATTTTAGAAAGAAATGCGTGGTTGAGCTCTTTTATTAGACTGATTTTTTGAGCTGTATAAATATAAGACAGCTCCACCACTCCTCTTTCTGCTATATTGGATTTTATGCAAGCTGGTTGTGTGTAAGTATAATCCAGATCATTTTATCACCGAGTGCAACTCCAGGTCATTTAAAGTAACCACAGTCAACAAGCATACGCTAAAACAATAACAGACTGTTGGGCCGCAAATAAATGCATACTGCAGCAGTCACTGAAAAGACTTTTTCTTTAGTGTTTCTTTAAAAATACAAATCAGGTCAAGGTTATTATAGTTTTACATATTTATTTTTTATTTTTTTGTACTTTTTTAATTAGCTTATTTTCTTTTTAGTTTAGTTTTATTCTTTTCATCAATATCTTTGTTAGTTTGTTTACCTTTTTATTTTGTCAAATTCTATTTAGGTTCTATATAGTTTAATTTAGTTTTTGGAACTTTTAACAACCTAGCTTTGTTTAGTTTTCTTTTGTAAGGTTTTTTATTTTGTTTTAGTTAAAATATAGTTTTAGTCTTAGTTTTAGTTTTCATTATCTAAAATACCATTGCGTCTGGTTAGTGTTGATAACTCTGTGCTGAGGCTTCGATTAGACCCTACACATGATCTTAATTCAGCTTTTCTACGATTCAGCCAATTATATTTTCAAGATCAGGAGAGATCTGATCTTGGTTGCGTGGTGGTCGCACAAGTCTTCATGTTTTATAATTATTTTAAATTGTAATTTATTTTTTATTCTTTAACGGATAGAATAGTGCAGAGAATTGACAGAAAATAGTTGGGAGCAGAGAGAGGGGAAGGGTCGGCAAAGGACCTCGAGGCAGGAATCGAACTTGGGTTGCTGTGAGCACCATGGTGCTATATGTCAGTGTACTTAACCATTAGGCTATTAGCACAGACTTCATGTTTTATATACGTTGCTTAGCAACAGACACCTCCAAATGGTGTTGACATGTCGCATACTGTATTTATAAGGTGTAATTCACCCAAAATGTCAATTTTTGTCAAATTGTCAATTTTGATTAACGGCTGTGAAATCACACAAGCTGACGCACTGTTTGTTTACTACAGAGATGAAACACGTTTCCGCCAATTTAGTCTGTTTTAGTGAACAGAACCTGCATAGGCTGTGAATAACAGGTAATAAAGTTGTAAATATTGTTTGTTGCACAGTGCGATCGTTTGAGAGCTGCATGGGAAGTATAATTTGTAAGGAAGGTTTTTTTTTTTTTTTTTTTTCCCCTCAAAGCGATGACAACCATGAGCTGCAATCGGCAGAAAAAAAAAAGCGCACCTTATTTAACTAATCATATCGCATTATGTTTATGCGCCACGACATGACAGCAGACAACCAACTAGTTCATGTCATTCGCCAGTTAAAAATGTAGTTAGTGGTTGGCCGAAGGCGTGCAGGAATTACTCTTATTACTAAGCCACACTTACATGTTATTTCGGCTGTGACTGTCTCGTGAACATGTGGCACGCATGCAAGCGTGCACGCAGTAATGGCCGATATGCATGAACAGAGATGCACAGAAGTCCAAATCTACATTTGTTGACAGTTTGGGCTACTTATCGGAGTTATAGGAAATATCACCCCAACAACTTTTTAATTGGATAAACATTTTTTGTTTTATGCCTTACTCAGAATGAAAAAATACATATAAATACATTTAGATTATTTACATTAATCATTACTGGACTGTTAAGAGACTTTCAACCAACAAAACAAAAAATCTTTCTGAAGAAAATCTCCTACTGCACCTTTAACAACCAGGACAGATTTAAAGTCTATTCAAGTTCTCCATTCCAAGTCTGTGCGAAATTTAGCATTTTAACCAACAGTAGACCTACACATAGGCCTAATATTATTGTACCTTTAACTTACTGTATGTTTGAGAAATAACAATAATAATAGCCTACTCATGTTAACCTTTATTTTACATCTACAGAATCATGAGAAAATCATGATCTACTTGTTCAGTGTGCCAACAAACAGTATAGCGAAACTGTCCCAAGTTCAAGTCCCAACCTGTGGGCTTGTCCTGATCATATTCCACTCCGTCTCTCCCAGTTTACTTCCTGTCAAAATATTGTCCTATCATTAAAGCAAAATGTCAAAAATAAAATGTCAAAACGGCATTCTTGCTTAAAATAGAAATTCTGCATTTCCTATGTCAAAAAAACGAAACTGTTTCTAAACAGAAAGCCGCATTCCATAAACCTACCCTGCAATTTTGTAATGAGAAAGTAGGCAAACTCAAAACATTCCTCCTTCAGTTTTATATGGGCTTTCACAAAACTCTTGTAAAAATACACTGTATTTATAGAATTACCCCTTGGAAGATATCATGCTTACTTAACTCTCCTTCTTTCCCTTTCTTTTACCAACAGGCAGTTTCCCAGATGCTGATGGCTTACCTCTCCCGTCTCTCAGCCATTGCTGATAACAAGATCAATTGTGGGCCGGCCCTCACGTGGATGGAGGTACTGATTTTAATGTCATTTGGGCAGGGAGCTGATTGCGCGCTGATTATTCACTTAAAAAATCAGTAAGGATAAGAACGTATATTCAATGTTGCCATTAGCCAAGTTGTCACATTAGGCCCCGTTTACACTAGTGCGTTTTAGTTTTAAAACGGCGTTGTAGAATGAAAACGATCCGCGTCCACACTCGCGTTTTACCCAGCGTTTCTGAACAGCTCTCCGTCCACACCAAAACGCTGAAAACACACATCACGTGACCACACACACACTCTCGAGCAAGCGCTCCAGCATTTCTACCCAGATGAGAGCTCTGCTTGTCGGACTGCTCATCAAGCATCTCCCGCTGGATCTAATCTCACTATATTTGCTAAACGTGATATTTCATTCATGTTGTTGTCTTTATCCAACGACATAGGCCAATTCCCTGACTTTGGTCATTGGAATCTATTAAGTTACTTGTTCACGGGTAACATGTTTTGGTTAAGCGCAAAGATAAGTTAATGATTAATCCAGGTACATTGACTGATCGCTTGCCTTTATTTTCCACAATGTATAAACTTATTGTATGTTATACTTTTATAATTATCGATTATTAAAACTGATATTCAGCAAAAGAGAGGGTGGGTTTCGTATTTTCACTGAAATTGAAAGGAGGCAGTTGTTATAGGCTCCGTTTTGTTATAAATATCCACACAGTGAAGATGATGCTCAAATATGCAGCACAGCGCCTCAACATTTCTGCTGTCTGTTAAGTTGCTAATATTAAAAAGAAAATAGGCAGTTCCTTAAATCATGTTTACATTTTATTGTTGAGAAAGTGAAACAACGTAGCCAAGGTGATGTGAATGAAGTTATAAAGTACACTGTTCCCTTTGAAGATTTACCCGTGTCCTCGGTATGTTTTCCATATCAAACTGAGAAGAAGAGATGCAGCCTTGATCAAACTTGCGAAGTCTTAACTTACAAGAAGAGCATGCGAGACTGAACTGTATGTGGGCTACTTAATATTAAGGAAAAGCCCCAATCAGATAGGCGAACGTTTGCAGCCCCGCCTCCGTTTTCAGATGTCTCCGTCTTTCCCCATCCACACTGAGACGGAGCAGCAGCGTTTTAGAATGAAAACGGCCTCTCCAGCGTTTTCAAAAAGCTCCGTTTTCGGCGCTCGAGAACTCCGGCGTAGTGTGGACGGATGGCGTAACCGTAGCAAAACTTGTTGTTTTCAAACTAAAACGCACTAGTGTAAACGGGGCCTCAATCTCTTCCCTTTAGGTTGACAACAAAGGGAATCATTTGCTGGTGCATGAAGAATCATCTATAAATGTTCCAGCTATCGCAGCGGCCCACGTGATCAAGCGCTACATCGCACAGGCAGCTGATGAGCTGTCATTTGAGGTGACAGAGATAAAAATGAAGAGAGATTTATGCAGGATTGAAGATCTGTGATTGCCACACTAACAATGATTGTTTTGTGAGGAGTGTCGTTGATGAATTTCTCTCTCTCTTTCTCAGGTGGGGGATATTGTTTCTGTCATTGACATGCCACCCAAAGAGGACACCACCTGGTGGAGGGGAAAACATGGTTTCCAGGTTTGTTCCATGTGATTTAGCGCTCTACTTTAAGTGCGCATGGCAGATTCTGGAATTGCAGGTATAAGACCCCTGGAGCAAGTGACGATTAAAGGCTTTCACTGTGATCATAATAAGTCTAGTCTGCAATAAAGGCTGAACCTGGAAACTGCAGTGTTGCCAGCTCAGGTCTTTTATCACTTGGCTGCTACAAAGGATCTAACAGTGTTGCTTTAAAATAAATTGAAACCAGTATATTAATAAAACAACCATGTAATTGGATTTTTTTGTTGGTGAGTTGATATAAATAGGCTTAAAATTATTGTTTTGAATAACAGGTAAGCTAATAATAATTAATATAAAGAAATAAGCTAATCCAAAAGAGTTTTCAAAAAACAAAAATACCTATAATAATCTAATCATAAATTAAAGCTAATTAAAATGCAATAAATACATTTAAATTGAGAATAACGGCTGTAAATGAAATATTTTATTTGTTAAACATCAAGGAAAACTTCCAAAAAACTACAGAGGCAGTCATCTTAATTGTTTTTACATTTTGTAATTTAATAATTTTGTTAAAAGCCATAAACTAGTACCCTGATATTTCATTCTAACGGTCTTAAAAAGTATTTAAAGTTGATAAATCAATTTAGATAAATTTAAGGCCCTTAAAAAGTCTTAAATGCTGTTACAAGGTAAATGTTGCATATTTTTTGATTATAGTTGTATGCTAATGTTTGAAATTTTGGGTTGCTGTGTAGTTTATAAAATCTATAAAGGCCTGCAATATTTGATATCACTCTGTATTGTTTACCGAAGTAACCATGGCAGCACCATTATTTCTGCTGTTCTATAGGGAAGACCTTCTGGATTAACACTTTTATGAATTAAATTAACAATGTTTTATTTTAGGATTTTTTTTTTTTTACAATCGGTATTTAGTGAATATATTTAATTTGTTGCCAATGTTACTGGTTTAGACCTAAAGTGGCGATGAAGTCTTAAAATGTATGGAAAGAGTCTTAAAAGATATTTATTTTACTCTCTGATTCCTGAATATACCCTGAATAAAAATTTCTCATTATTTCCATCTTGAATGACCGTAACAGTCAAATTGACCTCACGCATTGCAGTGTCTACTAGTTTTTCCCGTGCTTTTGAGTATGCGTGCCTCTGTTGTCTTGCAAGTTTCAACAAAACATATCTTGCAAGTTTGATTTCAAAACATAACTTTACTTCAGACATGTCTTTCAAAACAACGTTCTCAGGGATGATGTTGTTGTTCCACTTGCTAGACAAAGTGAGGGACATGTCTTTGTGGGCAGACTAGTAACTTGGACACAATTGTAGACTACAATTACAAAAAATATCATATTTTTTATATGTAAATATGATGTGACATATATCCAGTTCTTTTTTAAAAAATGTTTGAAAACCAAGTTGGAAATGTGGTAATGACGAACTCTTCAGAATGTTTATCAGCCAATCAGGATCATGCATTTTGCAGCTTTATTTTATAATACGAAATATAAATATGAATTGATCCAATTCAGTTTGATAGCAAACTCAGGCTTGTTGTTGCCCTGTGCGCATGGGTACACTCATCTAATCATGAGTCACTTCATATTCTGCTGACCTGCCAACCCGTTTTCTCTCATTGCCCCACAAGCATATGGCCAATGTTGCCATCTTTGTTTAGCCCTATTGCACGCACTGCTCTGGCATGTTATGGCATTTCTGGGTCTCCACTGACTCACTGCTAGGACCCATGCAGTGAGAGGGGCACATATTGGCAGATGTGTGCAGTCTCCATCAGGGGGCAGTCTGACGCTGAGCTCTGGCAGCTGGGTCAGGTATCCACTATCCAGCATCTGTCTGGATGGAGGATGAGCTCTGCCAGCTGTCATTATGAGATTCAGCACACTCTGGTGTCAGCAGGGTCTCAGGGAATGTCAGAAACAAATCAGGGAAAGTTGGGCTTAGCTCTAGGTCTGAGATGTTTGAGAAAGTCAAGGTTATACTTAAAGACATGGCTAATGTTTTCTGCAGGATAAGCTCATGACAATAAGAATAAACTTTTGAAACAGATTAAGATAAATATATATTTGTAAATGATCTGCAATTGGTTTGTATAATGATAAAATCTGTTCAAAAGTTGTGCTAGATTAGTCTACTGAGTTTGTTTGTGCCTGAGAGACTACTGAGCTTTGAATATTCGTTTAAGTTTACAAGGTGGACATCTCTTGGAATGTGTATAAAAGGTTGTCATTGGAGAACATTTAGATGCATTTTAAGCCCAAAATGTAAACCTCTGTGGCAGAACTAGACCAAAACGATTCATACATATCTCTAAAGTGGATTTTGGTTTTCACTTTTTAATTACTTAGAAGATTTGACTAATTAAATAGCATTGACTATTTAGGCCAGCAACAATTTATATGGAGAAAAAGTATAGACAATTTTAATGTGGTCATGTCATTGGCCCATGAATATTTCCTGCTTGTTAACGAACCGTTTCATAACTGTAACAAGAGGCAATTCAATCATAACTTAATGTTAAAACTGCTGTCTTACCATTATTTATCAATATGTTGAACTGTTTTGATTCTTGGAAGCAATAGAAACTGAAAAGGTAAAGCAGGAAAACGTTAGGACCATCATTTTTGTTTACATCCCTCAGAATGGTCTATAATGGAATACATAAAAAGAATTCAATTAAAAAATGTAAGCATTTCCCTTATTTCAGTCATTTATGTATTTCAGCATTAGTTTTTTCTGTATTATTAAATAATCACAGCCTTGAGCATAAGAGACCTCTTTAATCAGAATAAATTATTCTCAGCTGTTTTAGATGATTAAAATATTATTCTAGATGTGTTGATGCAGCACATGAAAGCTTTTTCTAACTAACAAATCCCTGTTTCCACTGTGGTGTACATTTCTTGATCACTACAGGAGCTCAAAATATATGCCCATAACCAAAAAAGATTTGGCTGTATTTAAAAAATATTTAATAAATATTTAAAAAAAACCTAGCTATGATTAGAGCTGGGTGATTTGGCCTAAAATCTAAATCTCTGTTAATTAAACATTAACTCAATTACGATTAAAGAATGATTTTTTTTTTTTTTGCCCTTCTCTTAGGTTTTATACAGTAAATATGCTCACATATTACACGTGAGAGGTTTTTGAACGTAGGGTGGATTACTTGATTTTAAAATAATTTAAACAAAACACACCATCTACTGTCTATGATTATTTATTGAACATCAGCTTCGAGCAAGTGAAATTAAAACACACATTGCCTTAAAAGAACAGTCAAAAAAGAATTTGGGAAAGTTACTGAAAAAAAATTGACCTTAAAAACATTTGATCAATTATTGCTTCTGAACGCGATTTTGATTACTTTGATTAATTGCCCAGTCCTAGCAATGATCACAAGACACAACATTCAGTACCAGATATTGTCCTAAATTGTCTATCCGAATGTTCTCTAATCTCTTTTTTGCCCTTGTTGTTTGAATGTACAAACGTTTTTTAAACATATTAACACACTGTAATACAATTCTGACATAAAAACTATTAAAGCTATTTCGTGAATGCAAATAAGTGCAGGATGCAGAAGTGATATGATGAAGCTCTGGCATGCCTGTCTCCGGGGAGAGAAGGTACTTTTTTTCAAACCTTCTCTTCCATCCACAGGTTGGCTTCTTTCCCAGCGAGTGTGTGGAGCTGATAAACGACAAGGTCCCGCAGTCTGTCACCAACTCTGTGCCAAAACCAGGTACCACAAAACACACACTCGCGCATACCTCAAATCCAGCAGGGACAGCTCATCAGTTCCTCTGCGCACGTCTGTATTAACCATCCCATAACAGCTTACTTGCACCGCAAGGCATTACAAACAGCAGCAACCCAGCAAACATCAGCATACGAGCACAAAGTCACGATTGCTGTTCATAAGCATTCAGATTGCGCCCAAGGCTGTCAGGCCTTTGAAAAGATGCAGGTTTTTGAAGGGTAGCTTGTTACTCGGGTGTAATCATGTTTGAGTGGATGGGAACAATGTAGACAAGAAGTGACGTGTTGAATCAGCCGTGGATTGAGTCTGTGGTGTTTGTGTGTGTGCGTGTGTACTTGAGTGTACTGGAACAGGTGCAGGCTGGAGCCTCTGGGTCCTGTTCTGTGAATTGCAGATCTTCAAACCTCCATGAAGAGAAGACTGCAAGGCTGCTACTTGATGTTTTGGAGGAAATCGTCCTTGCAGGAAGGGCACAGCTGCTTTTTTAAAAAGTGTCACTTCAGATTTCAACAAATTGGCTGTGAGGCGTTCAAGGTTTTCGAATCTCGAAACACATCGTCAAACATGCTGCATGGGAAATTTGTGGTTTGCTCCCAGGCTACATTCTGTTTTTCTCCACCCTCCGCACATAAGAACCCTTTGACCCTCTTCATTTCATAGTTGTATCTGTTTGCTTTCCCTCAATTCATTCCTAATGTTTTATTGGAGCGAGTGAATATACCTTTATACATCGCACACTGGTACAGCATTGTGTGGTTTATTCCCTCATATTTACTCAACATCTCACGGGCTGTGCACCGGAACGTCGAACGAAACCCTTTGATTAATAGACATCTCAAATGGACTGTTGCTAGCTTTCACAACCATAACAAGAGTAATACATTTAGTCATATTTGGAGTGGCCGTGAAAGCATGTGGACAGCTTTATAAGGGGTCAGTTTACATCATAACTTGGACTAACTGGCTTGCCAAGCACTCTGGAGAGGTATCAATCACCTCCAGACGTTTTTGTTTGGTTTTGGCTGTATCCAGTCAATACTTATTGGCATCTGCTGAGGGCTGAATCATCATCATCATGAGTCATCCAAATGATCAGAAATCAGAATGGCTTGCAGTGGGTCGTGGGAAGACTCTATCATACATCTTGTCCTTTGGGAGTAATATTGCAATCACCCCCGAAAAGAGAATGGCGTTGTTGTGCATAATTGCAGCAGTGTTTTTTTTATTGTTTATATTTTAGGGCATTGCCAGAAAATAATGAGGTATATGGTGCACATGACACTGCAGAAAGGTTTTGATGTAGTTTAGCTGTGTTTTTACTGCTTGTACTCTGTGGTACATGTTTGGAATGTATGTTGCGTTGCTTTGCATTTATTGCATGCATGTGTGATGTGTTATTTAACCATGCTTCCTCCACTGCTCCCTCAGCGTCCCCCTGCTCTGGTCTGCGGCCGGCATCCTGGAGTCTGTTCCCACCCTGTGCGTGCTGGTATATTTACCCCAACGCCTACCTTTTTTGCCCTGGTTAAAAAGCCTGTCATCTTGCTCACACCTTCATGCCATTATAAACATGTGTGACTTTTATATTCGCTTTTACTTGGAATGTGTGGAACTATTTTATTTATTGGTCATACTTTATTTTGATGGTCCGTTTGTTGGATTCAAGTTACATTGCATCTACATGCCAACTACTGTTACGTTGGGGTTGGGGTTAGGGTCAGTGCGTTGACGTACTTGCAAAGTTTCTTATAGTCAGTTAAATGTTTGTTGATAGAGCAGTATCAACAGAAATTAAGCAGACAGTCTACTAATACTCAAATGGACCATCAAAATAAAGTGTTATTAATTAATTAATTTATTTATTATTTGGCCTTGTTTGGTTGCATAATTGTATAAAACTTTTATGCTTAATGTTTTGAACTAGACATGTGTTTAGTAGATATTATTTGGATATTATTGTTTATTTATTTATTTATTCATTGCATTTATTAATTTTTACCATGGCAGGCACTGGTTAGTTTATAAGAAAACCAGCAGTGTTCAGTTTATTTTCCATGGCATATGGATTATTTCTTTATTTTTTTAGGGCATCCGCAGGGTCTTAAAATCTTAAAATGTCTTAAATCTCAAAATTATATTTAGGCTTTAAAAAGTCATAAATCTACTGAAATATTGTGCTGCATGTCTTAAATCTTTTTCAACATGTCAGCAATCTGGCCATTAACACTCATACAATCACCAACAATCCACCAACTTTTAACTTTTTATTTAAATATTTTATTTTTTTACTTTATTTGCCGTAATGGTTTAATTATTTTCCAGACCTGTATTTTATTATTATTATTATTATTATCATTATTATTATTAGATGTATTCAATTTGTAATTCAACTTTTTTTTTTTTTTGATAGGGCAAGTGAAAATGTTTTCCAATATTCAAAAAAATATATAAATCCTTAGTGTTTAGCCCTGTAAAAGTCTAAAATTCAATTCATATTGGTTTAAAACATGTCTTTAACTTAGTGAAACCTGCAGAGCTCCTGTTTTTTTAGTTTGGATTGGCTTGTTTTTTTTCTCTTTGGGATTGGTTTGTCTTTGCTCGCATCTTTCCTGAAGAAAGTCATACTAGTTTCAAGTGGCATGAAGCAGAGTAAATGATGACTGTTTTATATTGTTCACTATGCCTTTAAACACAGACATAGTTATAGTCACCTTAGTTAGGTACTTTCTGTCTCCTGCTTCTCTTTCTCTCACACACACATTTTATCTTTGTTTTATCACACTTTCACCCTGCATGCATCAGTTGTCCTTTGGCAGTATCATAAAACAGTGTTTCTCTTGTATTTCAGCTTATCCACGATAGACTAGTGTTTGTCTTGTCTTCATGTGCATTTTACTGCACCAGCTCGTTGATTATCATTTATGGCACTTTTTGAACTGTTGTGAAACTCTCCTAATGGACGGGAAATGTGGAGTGAGGGGATTCTCTCCTAAAAGACTGCAAAGCTTATTAGAGCTGCATGTGCAGCTGTTGTTCTCATGTTCTCTAACTGGGTCCCTCCCTCCCTTTCCCCTTCTGTCCTCCTGGCATGCAGATTTGGAGATGGAGAGTATAAAGCAGGACAGTGCATTGGCACCCGACCCATTAAACCCCTACAGGCTGAGCTCAGGTAGACCAAATCGTTTATCCACGTACTACGTCTAACACAGACTAACTCCAAACTGTCCTGTGCATCTCCGCACAATCGCCCGCTTCTCAGTGGTGCTCTGAACACTACTGTTTTGTTTCACTGGACTTTCCTAACCTTCCTGATGACTGGGTGCAAGCACAATAAATATGGAGTAGTTTTTTCATCTATTGCTTTTCTGGTCTCTGTAGTTCGTGACTTTGACCCTTGTCTTATAGATTTACACTGATAACACTCTCTTTTTTTCCCTCCTCCCTTTCTTGATCTGCATCTAAATGCATGTTAATATGTTTGTCAATGTTTTTGCAGTTTATTGTACTATAATACTGTCCCACCATCAATTAGTGTCTTAGAACTTTGTAATGCATATTTAATCCACTATTAAATACTAATATACTGTTGAACTCAGGATTATTAGCCCTCCTTTTTATTTTTTCCCCAATTTCTGTTTAACGGAGAGCACATTTTTTCAACACATTTCTTAACATAATAGTTTTAAAATGTCATTTGTAATAACTGATTTATTTTATCTTTGCCATGATGGCGGTAAATAATATTTGACTAGTTATTCATCAAGACATTTTTAAACAGCTTAAAGTGACATTTAAAGACTTAACTAGGTTAATTAGGGTAACTAGGCAGGTTAGGGTAATTAGGCAAGTTATCATATAACAATGGTTTGTTCTGTCGACTATCAAAAAAATATATAGCTTAAAGGGGCTAATAATTTTGACCTTAAAATGGTTTTAAAAAAATCAAAAACTGCTTTTATTCTAGCCGAAATAAAACAAACAAAACTTTATCCAGAAGAAAAAAACATTATCTAACACACTTTGAACTTTCTCCAGAAGAAAAAACATTATCTAACACGCTTTGAAAATTTCCTTGCTTTGTTAAACATAATTTTTGGAAATTTTTAAAAAAGAAAAAAAAATCTAAAAGGGCTATTAATTCTGACTTCTGTATATAACTGTATATATTTTAATATTGCATAAAAAATATATATACATTTAATTGTGGATCATCGTTTCTGCTATTTTTTTCATTTCGATGACCATAGCCACTATTTCTAAGACATTTCAGTTCACCCAGAAATTAAATGTAAAAAAATGAAGAAAAATACCTACTTTACTGTGGTTTTTTTGAAGACTTGATTTTAAAGATTGCTGATTGCTGGCACGCAGTGACTTCCATAGTATTTTTTGACATCATGTATGTAGTGTCAAAAGAAACTATATACTGTATAACTGTTAACTATAATTATATACTGCTCACCCTACACACAACTCCATGTTTCTTATTCTGACTGTTTTGTAATGATGTACACCATTTGTAAATATGTTATGGAACAATAATTAATGTGAAAAGAACCATACAAGTAAAAACTTAATAAAATTTGTGCCAGCTACCAGCATTTTTCAAAATATCTTCTTTTGTGTTCAACAAAAGCAAGAATCTCAAACAGGTTTGGAACAACTAAACGGTGAATCAATGATGGAATAATTTAAATATTTGGGTGAACTATACCTTTAATAATCAAATCTTTTTTAAAAAATCTTTAAAAAATAGATAGATTTTGAAAAAAAGTGTTTTTTTTTCATTCTGTACATTATAATGTTTAGATGCCTAATTTCACCTGATGCATTTGAAATGCATTGGGTATTTATTTTACCTGTTCATTATTCACATTTTTACATTTACATTATCTAATCAATGTAGTCTAGATAGGAGAAATGAGCACGCAATTAAATATCCAAAACATATGAAACTACATACAAATCTAATATGCAAAATACATGCAAATGTAAACTTCTCTCTTTACCAATAAATGCAGTGTTTACATGTCGTGTATACTTTAAAAACAATATTAATTTAAAAACACATGTAGTACACGGAGTACTTCAGCAAATCTTAAAAAATACATTGGTCACACTTTATTTTGATGGTTCGTTTGTTGAATTTATGTTACCTTGCATCTACATGCCAACTAATTCTCATTAGATTGTAAGTAGACTGTTAGGTTGGGGTTAGAGTTAGTGTAAGTTGATATGTACTTGTTTCTTATAGTCAGTTAAATGTCTGTTGATGGAGCAGTCTACTAATACTCAAATGGACCATCAAAATAGTGTTACTAAGACATTTTACTTTAAGACTTTTAAGAAGTTGATTATAACTTTTATACTATGTAACTTTATTGTCTGCCCTTTATCAGTCAGCCATAACATGCAAATGTTCTAAATGTTAATATCAGTATTAACAGAATTTAATACCAGTCCATAAATGCTGTTTTGAATATCTACATTCAAAGTATCTCTATTTAAAATGATGTTTGTGATGTCAGTTTATGGCACAGTTCATCTGCTCTTTCAAGCCAATCTCTTTGTGTTTTCCCGAAAGACTCATTGTGAAGCTAGTTTGCAACAAACTCCAAACTCTGGGCTGATTTACACGACCCTGGCTAAGATAGGCTATAAAATAATCCCAGCTTTGTCCGCTGACAATATGAGCTACAGTCTCTCCATGGTGACTCAAACACAATCTTGTGTATTGCCTTTGTGCATGTTCAAATACAGCGAATACCTCTCTGCTCCCCTGCCGAGCTTCAACCCGACAGCGAACGTCACAAAGCGTCTTATGAATCATTCACCTCATTAAGCAAATGCTCCATGTCAATGGTTAACCTTATAGCGTCCTATCACACCAGTGGCGTAACAGTGATAAAGGTAGCTGTAATATTTTGTTTACCAAGGTTTTGCAGCATGAATAGGGCACATTGTAGATGCCTCGGGTCTAATCAGTCCTTTCTTGTTCAAGCACTTTCACATTCACAAAATAAATAGCCCTTATTTTATACTCTTAGTTTCAGCTGTAGCAGGTGTTGCTCCAGATGTAGCTCCCTTAGCTTGTCCTCATTTCCTACGTTTCTTGTGGGGCAACAATGTCTTCCTCTCAGTGGAGTAAAGGGCAGCTGCCTCTGTGAACACGCCAAGACAGCTGGAAGGAACTATGAGAGAATGAAAGAGACAAACTATTAGGTTTACATAGCAATATTTGTCAGTTTATCCTTAAGGGGATTTTGTACTTCCTTACTGGCTTGTTCTGAAAAAAAAAACATTTTGATATGAACTTCGGTTAGCTGTTGGGTCGGGAGTCTGGTTTATTATTATTGTACGTGTGCACATTCCTGTTAACTCCCTTAATGGTTTATCAAATCAGTAGATGCTTTATGCTTGTACTGCACAAGATTGTTTCTATTTTTGTTGTTCTTATATATTCATACTACTGTTAAAAATGTTTGGAGCCAGTACGTAAAAAAGGTGATGATGAATAGTTTTATTTAGCAAGACGGATGCATTAAAATTATTTGATTTTAAAAATTATTTCAAAAGGAAAAAATGTGAATTTATTTATTTTTTTTTTTATTTATTTTTTTTTTACAGGGGTGGTCCACTACAATATCATATTTAAAACTTTAGTTGATGTGTAATGTAGCAGTGTGAACATAAACAACATCTCTGAATGTAATACCCTCAAAGTTCAATGCAAAGGGAGACATTGGCTTTTACAGAGTTAGCTTAGCAAAGCCCGTGCAGCAAAGGGTCAAAGCCAGAGCTGCTGTAATGTTATAGCAGAGAAAGCTAAAATGCCGTCCAAATGCTGCTATTTCCACAGAGATTGTTCTGTTTCTGTATTTGGCCCTTCAAAGGACAGGACACATAGAAAGAAGTGTTTACAATTTAATTATGTTCCAGAAAATTACTAAATATATGGCTAGTATTTGACAAAGGAGCTTCCAAAATCTCACCCAGTTAAGTGCTGGATTTGGCTAAAATCATAATAGAAGAAGCTGTGGATTGTGAGCCACAACCTGCAAGTACTTTTTATTTGTTAAAATTGATCTATAACATGCAGAGTTTCTAGCGTTAATGGTATGTTGTAACGACAACGTAAACAAGGATGTAAACAATGGGAGATGCTGTGTGGCACCGCTAACAATTTAGCCACAAATTCATATTTATCCATCACACCGCTGTAAACAGCCACAGCCTTCAGAGCAGCAGTGTCTCTTTATGCAGCCTCTTTCCCTACATTCTACATCTCAAGTAACAAACTCGTAGAAGATATGTAAACGTTTTATATTAATAAATTTTAGAAAAATGCCTATTCCAAATATATGTGAAAGTCACTTGTCAGATTTCATGTAAAGAGCAGACGTGAGGTTCAGCTGTGTCCTTTGTGTCATTTTTCTCTCTGATTTTAACTGCTACTCAGACTGACAGTGTTTACACAGCAGAGACAAAGCGCATGCTTGTAGGGGCTTGACACTTTTCCTAGAGCCGATCCGTGAATCACAGCACATTATGTTAGCTAACCAATCAGAGCCTCTTGAGGGCCGGCCTTTCGGAGGAACTAAGAAATATGACAGTGGTTGTGATGTAAGCCAAGTAGCTGTATATAATCAAGTAAGGTGTTTGAAAAAATAATGGGATTTTTATGAATGAAGCATAAAGCCACAATGCTTTGCATCTTAAAAACACAACCAAGCTTTAAAAATACACACTAGATCACCTCTTTAAATGTTTAATAGTTTATATATTAAATAAGAAATATTAAGCAACTTGGCTGTTTTTCAGCATTAATAAAAATATCTCTTGAACATTACATCAGCAGGTTGTTTTAAATTGTATAAAATTTTAAGTAAATTTTATTTTATTATTCTTATTATTGTTATTATTATTATTGGTGAATCTGTCCATTTAACATTGCTGAGTCAGCGTTACCTTTCACAACGCGTATCTCTGTGTTGTTTGATAGTTTATCCACAAACCCAGTGCAAACAAGGTTGTCTTTGTCAAAGTATGGCTGTACCATGTCATTCTAGGTTGTAAAGGCTGAATGGGACCATGGCCTTGGCAGTGAATGGGTTTCTTTAGAAAGAGAGCTTTGTTGTCGCCCTGGTGGTGTGGTCAATTGAATTATATTTATCTTAGTTTGACTTCTTGCCTTGTTATAATAAATAAACGTCGCTTTATTTAGAACTTGTTCATTATAAGTCACATTTAGGCTGTATAATTATTGAAGATCACAGGAGACAGATGTGTTATGCTGCCATTGTCTTTTAAAATACATTCATCACTCAGTATTGTATATATGATAAGCAACAGCCCGCAGGCTGAAACAGTCGTTCTCTGGTTTAAGCGGTCGCTCACGCCCCATTCTCTCCACTTCACTGAAAGTTGATATTAGGGGCTGGACAAACTCCGAAAGGAAAGAGAGGAGGAAAAAGTGAAGGGGAAAGAATGCATGCTGACTATTAGTTTTACCGGCTGGCAGTGAGAGAGAAAGAGAGAGAGAGTGAAAGAAAGAGAGAGTGGTCTGTGATGATCCTTCACTGTTGTTTCTCAAACTCTCTTAAGCAGCTGCAGTCTGACAAACTTGTGAATACTCGAGCACTGACTTTGTCCTTATTAATGGATATTTCACAGTGAGGTAAGTCACAAAGTCTAATACAGTTGGTAAATATTGAAAACTTGATGCAGTTGAAGTTCTTTTTAATAGCCAGACTTTGGTTAGAGTTACTTGGGGTTTATTCACTTGCACTGCTGAGATATATCCAAATTGGTGTATAAATGACTTGGGGTTTATTTATTTGCGTTGCTTAGAAATGAGCTTGTTGAATATTTGGATACTTCATTTGTGATGAATGTATTTTGTTGATTTTTCCCCTCATTACTTCAAGCTGTTATTTCTTTTTTTTAATTGCTTTCATTCCATTTTTATTTACAGATGTGTGTCATATTTGTATATAACAGAGAAATGTGCCAGAAAGAGTCTCAAAGCAATGCCTTGTTGATTTGGACGGTGAAAAGAAAACAGTATAATGTGTCAGTCAGTCACGTTGTGCTGTGACGTCATCAGTGTCTCCTCAGCGGAGGTAAAGTGCAGCCTGGAGGAAACAATCATTCTTCAGTAACACACTCTGTCTTGTTGCTTCTGTAAAGTTCAGCACATGCTCTGTGTTTGGTTTGTTGTGGTGGCGTTCAGAATAAGACGTTCTGTGAAATGTGTGGCAGGCTCTTTACTGGCTCAAGAAAAAAGTAGAACAGGAAATTCCTATTGCAGCTCTTTTTACTATTAACCTCGACTGGATTTGAAAGGATTGATTGCCTCGAGACTAGTTAAAATAGGGACATTTCAATAGCATTTATGCAGAGAATACTAGCTAATGTGCCTTTTTTAAAGGTGCAGGCACCAAGGAACAAATGAGATCACAGCTGGCAGATGTCCCCTTGCCACGTCCACTGTGGTTTCAGCATGAGAAGGATCACACATCCTTAAAATCACCAGGGAGTTAAACTCTTGAAATAAAGCAACTGTGATATTTGCAGTTATTTTTCCTGATCATTTAGACTGCGTCTCCTGCTAAATCCACCACATGTGTCCACACAGATAAACACAGATGGACCAGTTTGTGGTTTTCAGTAATCCCAGCTGCATTCATAGTAGCTCGGAAATTGTTTCCGGCAACAGATTGTTTGCTGATTCATTATGCAGACAATTTTTTTCTTGTTTGTAGCATTTAGGCTTGCTAATATTTTATGAAGAAAAATGAATGCAGCCACAGTTTAAAAAGCAATGGGGTATATGCACATGGACTTTTAATTTCAGTCAGCCAGCCCCAGGCCTTCTGGTAAATTGTCATCCCAAACAAAATTGCCACGTTTAAGATCTGATTTCTTAAAAAAAACAGTGCCTGATTGATATGTAATATAAAGTGGGTATCACACCAAACAAGAAGCACTGCATTAAATTACATTTTTCCTCGCCATGTCTTTAAAATTTGAAAATTAATTTTACCCCAGTATTTTCAATCGAATTTCGATTGGCTGAAAAACACTAGCTGTGCATATAGCCCATTGCAATATGGAGGTTATATATCAAACACTCAAAATATTTTGGAGCATTTGTGTGATATTTTAACTAAACCACACTATACTGAAGTAAACTGAACATCAACTCTAAACTGGACTAACACGGTTTCAATTTAAAGGGCCATGAATCCCCTCTGTCTCAGCACGGTTTTTTTGAGTCCAGCTCAGTTTAGTTGGAATTGTTGAGGGGAATTTCAATTCGAGCATGCGCTGATTTTCACAGAGGCAAAACTAACACAGGCACAGAGGAAGAAGACAGTTTACGTTTTGAATAATAAATAATCAATTTATTTGCCAAATTATTAATTGGTTCTTTCACTTTCATTCATTAACATTTCATGCATGCCCCCCGTGACAAACAATAAATTGGCTGTCACGGAAGAGTCTGCTGGAGGTGTTGTTTAAATGAAATGTTTGAAACCGCAGTGTGAATGCGAGAAAAAAAAACTCAGCATTTCTCGATAATTCAGCAATTACAGTGTATCTTTCAGCCCATAAAATTATAGTGATATTAACATACTGTAAACTTAGTAACTAAATCATTTTGACTAAGGTGTGTCTTAAAACCTGAAAGAGGTCTACTGACGGTACTAACTTTGCCTCTGAAGAAACATAAACAAGGAACACTAATTACACACTTACCAAATCTGTAGAGACAGGACAACCAACACAAACCACATCTTTTTTTAAAAGAAGTAGAGTGGCGATCCAGATTTCACCATTTCCAGATGTGAAATGCTCCTGGGTAAAACTGTTCCTTATAAACATATTTTTGTTGCATGTAAGCAGACCACTGTAATCCACATGCAAGTCCAGCTGCACTCCCATAGTGGGGAAATGAAAACAAACCCTTTATTGCAGCACATTTATAAATGCAACACTGATGACCCATTGCTTTAAACTAGTTGTTCATAGGTTGCAATGCGACCATCAACCCGTTTTCTCAGAGGATGACAAACTGACAAAACATTGCTGTCACTCTCTAATACAAGTATTATTTATGGAGAAAAGTACTGCAGTGTGTTTTGTGTTTGTCTGAGAAAATTAGCCTTACTGAAATATAAATATTCCATACAAACTTTAGCTGATCGCTCAATTATTGTCACGTGCGCTCGCATCGCATTTTTGGTGCGAGCGTGTCACACCTTTTGTGAGTGCAAGCCATGCACCTCTATTGGAAACAACCAAGTTGTGCAAACTCTATAAATACTCAATATGCCACCGTCATTTGCAATCTCCATCAGTTGATCTTCTTGCATTGCCATGGTGGATCCACCTGATTTGTTGACAAATGGGTTTCTTGGCAGTTCGCGGGTCCTTCACTTGGCCTTTTTCCCCTAGCAAAGAAACTTTCTAAAGACATCTGTTTCTTACTCATTTTGCTGCTTGTGGGTTAAATTTTGGTGCTCAAGTGACCGAGACGTAAGTGCGAGAATATGCTATTTTTTCTAAATAAAAGACTTTTTAAAATAAAAGATCGTTCAGACTCGGATAATAAATAAAACAGAAATAATTAATGATTTCTTGTGCGGCCCGGTACCAATTGATCCACGGACCGGTGGTTGAGGACCACTAAGCTAGGGGATAAAATGAACTAACGCAACATGATCATTCTAATTGTGCACTGCTAAGAATTTTTTTTTAAATGAAAAATAAATTCTTGTGGGCCGCAACCCCCACTTGTTTTAATTACCTCTGGCATAACAATGTGGCCTCTCTCTGCTATCCGAACATTGTAACAGTGTTTTAAGCTATCATGCTGATTAATGAAGTTGCACTTCATATACAATAGAGTACACTGATTGGTTCGAACCAAGTCTATC
The DNA here is from genome assembly GCF_052040795.2 of Danio rerio. Taxonomy (NCBI): domain Eukaryota; kingdom Metazoa; phylum Chordata; class Actinopteri; order Cypriniformes; family Danionidae; genus Danio; species Danio rerio. The sequence goes on along the minus strand of NC_141041.1, from coordinate 25,920,295 downwards.
TCTTGAATTAATGCTGAAAGCTTAAAGACGTCACGTTGTACCCGCTGGTACAGACAGACAGTCTACATGCTGAAGCTTTTATGTTATGTTATGACATAGCTTCAAAATTTATTTTCAAACGAATTTGCTCGAAATAATGCAAAAACAACCAATTTTCACTTTTTTGTGAAATATGTGTCATAATAGTGTTTTTAGCAACTTGGGACACATAAATGGCTGTCAACATCTCAAAAAATGTGTTTTGGGGTTTACTGACCTTAGTAGAAGATCGAAGATAGAAGATCTATGTTAAACTGCTTTGACACAATATACAAAGTAAAAGTGCTATAGAAATAAAGATGAGTTGAATTGATACTGTCACATTCTTGGAATTTCGTTCTTGATACTTTTCCTCTGTGGCATTCAAGATTTTCTCAAACTAATTCTAGGTCAGGTTTTTTTTTTTTTTTTTTTTTTTTAAATATGGCAGTTTCTGTCAGTGTGTGTAATGTCAACCAAAGCTTCTTTGGTGTCCAAACAGCTTGAGATGTCCTTCCTGCTTGGCCTCCTTCAAAAACTAAATAAAAGGAAACATTTATTACTTTATTGAAGACTTTCACAGATGTTGTATGTCAGCTACTCATCATCAGGCTTTATACGTCCAAACTCTGAGCTCTTAGGGCCTTTATAATTCTTGAAGCAAAATGTAAGCATGAACTGGTGTAGTCTTTAACAAAGTCAAGTCAAAACATACTTTGTATAGAGTTTGCTTCCGGAGTTTAAAACAGCTTGTCAAAGCAGAATTGTTTATTCAGTTAGGAAATGAGCTGTCATTGGTCGTGGTGATTGAGTAGGTGTGGCTCTGAGGCTCCGCCTTCCTCTGTTCAATACATTGAGATCCACAAGAAAACCTAAACTCTAACTGGCATATTTATTGTTGAAATTAAAGTGAACTTTTAATCATCTTATTTATATACATGTGGTTCTCGGCAGTGTGTACTGCATTGAGACAGTGTGTCCATGGGGTCTTAAATAGAATTAAAAGTTGATAAATCAATTTAGATAAATGTAAGGCCCTTTAAAAATTATTAAAATCTTTAATGCTTTTTTTTTTTTACAAGGTATTAAATTTTGTATAAGTTTTGGTTCTACAATGTATAGTTGTATGCTAAAGTTCGCCTGAGTTTTATCTGAATATCGGGCTGCTGTGTAGTTTATGAAATCAATAAAATCCTAGAGTTCTACAGGTGCCAATTAGCATTTTTATTCAGTTTATGAATAATGTTATAGTTTAAAATACGTTTGTTACAATCAGTATTTAGTAAATGCACTGTATATTAAAATATTGCCAATGTTACCGGGTAAAACCTAAAGTGGCGATGAGGTCTTTACACGTATGGAAAGAGTCTTAAAAAAGGTCTTAAACTGCATACCAGGACCTTTTGACGGTTGATTAAATGATACTATCCTTTGATCTTTACAACAACTTTTTTGTTCCACAGGCAATAAAATGCTTAAATGCTTTACCAGATGTACAGCAAATACCCAGACATGCAGGATGCACATCAGTCAATGGAATTTAGGCGAATCAAGTAATTCTGCTCAGTGGGCGAAACAGCATTTGTGATCTAGGTTATTCAAGCAGCAATTGAATGTGGGATTTGGGAAATTCCTTCAGTTAAAGGTTCAGGGTTAATACATAAACCTATTATTCTCATCCAACCCAGTGCTTTTACTTTTCATTATATTAGATCTTGGCTTCCTCACATGATGTGGCTGGCACTAAGCCAGATTTTCTTTAGGTCATTTATGGTTGCACTGTTTGCGCTATTCTCTGACATTATTATGTTCTGTATTTATTACATTTTCAAATTTGATTTCTTTTTTCAGTATCCAAGAAACACGGGAAACTGATCACTTTTCTGCGCACATTCATGAAGTCCAGGCCGACCAAGCAGAAGCTGAAGCAAAGAGGTATCCTCAGGGAGAGGGTGTTCGGCTGTGACCTAGGAGAGCATCTCCTCAACTCTGGCCATGATGGTGAGTTTTGCCCTGTTTTGTCATGCTTCAGACAGTGCTTGACACTGGTCTTTGACAGTGTGGGTGGGCTTGAAACCAAAGCTAAACATCCCTCCCCTTGAATCACCCTTGGATCTGTCTGCATGGGTTGCGATGGAAACCGATTGGCTTAAAGGGGTCTAAAGGTCAGAAGGAATGGTTAGGGGGCCGTGTCTAGAGATTTCTTCCCCATTGATTCAAAGCTCCCTGGCAGCCTTCAGCATTTGCTCCATTTGTTTGACTTCAATCCTCTCTGAGCCATTGCCTGCCCTTACAATCTAAGCCTTGTCCTTTTCAAACAGGATCCACGCAACTTGGTGTGACTGCTCGACCATTACAGTTAGAAGGGAGAAAAAAAGCATGGCTTTTATTAAAATGCTTCAGAATGGACATTCTTTCCCTGAGGATGCAAGTATCCTTAAAGCAGAAAATCCTGGTTTCCTTTAGAAATGTGTTTCAACAAAAGGTCACCTGTTGTTGGGGCTGTTTAGATAGTCCTCAGGTTTACTACTTGGATCTAAACCGTCCTCTCCCACCCATGAGCAAACACTGCTTTAATGTGTTTGTAAAGCGAGTAATGGCAGATTGTGTACTCTTCGTCTCAGACACTCTGATCTCAGAGGAACGTGAGACGACATGGCTAAACACTTTGTTCAAGAACCAAGTCATTAGCATGGATCAGTCATAGGAACTTAAGGCTCTGTAGACATCGCTGCAATGTACCTATTCTCTTGAAAAGTATTTCATTACGGGGTTATTGTCTCTAATGTCATTTGCTGCATTTTTCAAAGGACTAAAAGGAGTCTATTTTAGGTCATTTAATTCCATTTTACGCCGTCTTTTAAAAATACGTTAATCCTGAGTTTTAAATAAATCATTAATATGAAATTAAGATAAAAAACGATTCATAAAATAATTTCTTTTCTTTTGAAGAAGTAATTCCTGCACACCAAGTGAAGTATATTAAATTAATTGTTTTATATTACTTGGTTTTAAAGTAATAAATAATTGCAACCTATGTGAGCCTAACGCCCAGGGACTTCACACAGGGCTCCAGCGTCAACGTTTGACGGAGTGCGTGTCTTAAGTTGGGGCTGACACGATTATCATAGCAGCGTTAGCCAATGAACTTAATCCGCGATCGGCTACTGTCTGAGCTGGGGTATTTGCATTAAGTGATCTGTTTGGCTGACGCTTCTGTTGGCGCTTGGAAAGTTGAGAAATTCTCAACTTCTGCAGTAAGCAAAGCTGCTGATGCGGTGCCAACGGATCCACAATTTAGTTGGCAACACTTGACGTCACCTTTTCAAAGTAAATGGGAAAAGTTGATGCTAAAGCCCTGTCTGTATCGGGCATAAGAGACTTGTTTCATAAATCTTCACATCAAATCCAATAACTATTGTTTGTAGTGTATTTGTTTAAAATATTTTTGTTGTTTTCTTAAGTTCATAAATGTATATAAGGGTGTGATGCAGTAGATTTTGCCCACCCTCTCTGCATAAACAATTCAACCATCCAAAGTACATGATCAATTGACACTAAAGGGCAAGTGACCGCTCAATCAGCTTACCGAAAACACTAACTGTGGCCCCTGATCATCATCATTCAAGTTTAAGTTTTCGAAATGTCTCAGGGACAGATTTGTTCCCTGCATTTAAGTGGATTTTGTGCTCTAGACTGCTATGAAAGGAATGTAGATGAACAGCTGCCTTTGAGAAACTTGGACTCAATCATCTGCCGGATAATGTTTGTCAAGACTAGAGGCCAGTCAGGGTTCTCTGTAACTGATTCCTCAGGGCGAAGCATCGCAAGGTCACACTGGAGCTCTGGAGTTTGTCTTATGCCACTGGAATTAATGCAAACATAGAAATACACCTCACAATGTGCTTTAACCATTATCAAAGTTTAACAATTCCAGAAATGTACTGCACGAAAGAGTCTTTAATCTTTCTCTGCTGGCATTTTGACAAGTTTTAAACATTGTATGCCAAAAGGGATGCTCCGCTAACATGTTGTCTAAACCTCTAGTCCCCCAGGTACTCAAGAGCTGCACCGAGTTCATTGAGAAGCATGGAGTGGTTGATGGAATGTATCGTCTCTCTGGGATCGCCTCCAACATTCAGAAGCTGCGGTAGGACATAAACACACTCCCTTAATTGCAAGTAGCAGAGATAGGGATTTATCACACTGCTTGAGAAACTCTCAATGCACTGGCTGAATATTAAGCCGTTGCTAATTACATTTTGTAATGGAAATGTTTGTATTCTCCAATACAGAAGGAAATGAAAGGATGAGAGAGATTAGATGGGGGATTTATTATCCTGTCTAAGAAAAGTTTACTTGTTAGCTTGGTTACTTTGTCTTCCTGCTTACTTTCCAATGTACTAACAGACATGCCAAAAGTTATGATTTTCATTTTTATATACATAAATATATATATATATATATATATATATATATATATATATATATATATATATATATATATATATATATATATATATATATATATATATATATATATACCTGATTGGTTTCCGCTACATTCATTCTTCCACACAAACTCATTCCTGCCACGGCTACATTTCAGCTTTGCATTCGAAACCTCCAGTTTTTTATAGCGGGTCATAATCACATAACATAATTTATTTGCATAAAATTTATGTAAATTGTAAAGAGCGAACTTTTCCGTAATTGTAGTAATGCTGTGCATTATTTGTTTAACCCTTTATGGTTAGATGCTGAATGACTGACAGGCCTGCGAGATGCGTGAGGCCAGCAAACATGATGTTGCTTTCAGCTATGATGAACACAGTTTCCATATTTATAATCTACCTGTAGATAAAGGTCTATGGTTTTACAGATTAGCTCCACATCACCAGGAAATGTCTCTTATAACATTACAGCGCCTCTGGCCATGCCCCTTCGATGCGTGGGGTGCATAAGCTGAAGCGCTTGTGATCTCACTAGCCCGGATGTATTTTTTGTAGTCTCCAAACTTCGTTCGCTGTAGACTTTGCTAAGCTAACTCTGTAAAGCCAATAGCCCCTTTCACACATACAGACATTTGTATGTGGTTGTATGTGTGAACAGGTCCTTTTTGAAAATACCGGTAAATTAGTTCTGGCTATTTTCCGGAAAGAGAAGTTGTAACATTACCGGTCAATTTGCCGGAATGCTGCGCTGTGTGAATGCAGAAGGAAGATTGCCGTAATAAGCGCGTGCACGTCTAGAACGTGCTGACGTGAGATGTCTGCTTTAGCCAATCACAACAGTCAGACGCATTTACGTCCGCGCGGTTTATGAGAATAAAAGCCTTTTTTATGGAAAAAGAATATTTTTCCAGACACATTTAGCTGCTAGAAGTTAGTCAGATCACGTTTATATGTTCTTCTTAATGCCAACCGTGTAAATAATCATTGATGAGATGCTTATGATAAGCCGTTGTTTGTTTACCTTTAAGCTTTGCATGTGCCTGTGAAACAGCCTTTGAGCGCCTGCACATGCACATATAATGAACATCTCGATATGCGAAAGTGATCCTGCGAAAGTTGTTCACAATATTGATCATCCACAGAGTTTGTAATGTAGTCAAATGTTTACAAATACAAGCGCAGCCGTTTAAAGCTCATTTGTGGTGAATAATGTCAGAATTTACCGGTATTTTGGAATGGATGTGTGAATGCTCTTTTCCGGAAAATGTCCGTAACGTCCTCGCCTGTGTGAACAGCGTTTTTTTTAATATACCGGTAAAGTCGTTCCGGAAATTTTCCAGATATTTACCGGTATCACTGTGTGAAAGGGGCTAATGTCTCCCTTTGCATTGAACTTTAAGCATCTTACATTCAGAGATGTTGTTCATGTTCACACAGATACAGTACATTACACATCAACTAAAGTTTAAAGTGTGATATCGTAGTAAACCACCCCTTTAACACATTCTGTGTGCATAAAATAAAAGTATTTTATTGCAGTAATTTTGTTTCATTTGATTTAATAAAAAATTTAAAAGTTAAACAGTCTCAGATATTGTCATTTATCATTAAAAAACAGTATTAGTCCTTATTCACTCACTTACCCCCCCCCCCCCTCTCTCTCTCTCTCTCTCTCTCTCTCTCTCTTTCTTTCTCTCTCTCTCTCTCTAGGCACGAGTTTGATTCTGAACAGATCCCAGATCTGACAAAAGATGTTTACATTCAGGATATACACTGCGTGGGCTCCCTGTGCAAGCTCTACTTTCGAGAGCTTCCCAACCCACTTCTCACCTACCAGCTGTACGAGAAATTCTCGGTAAGCGTTTATCCCAAAACTACAGGCTGTTAAAAAAGCCTTTTCTCAGACACGCACACTCTTTGTCATACAAATAGCTCCAGCTGAGAACATCTATTATACCATAACAACCAAGCCATACTTATGATATCAAAACCTTTTTAGTTCTTGGCGGAATAATATGCATGGGTCTCTTTTCCGAGTGTGGCAAAACAACATAGTAGTCATTAAAGGCTTCAGGTTGTCCATTCTATTGATTGCCGTAACGAGTATGCAAAATGAATTGCTTGTTTCTTAGAGCCCTGCTTCACAAGGAGTTCATCTGCATGGCAAACAAAGCCCTGACATTTGCAGCATCTCCAGATAAGTCTCTGCAATTGAAATAAAAAGAGGCCAAAATAGAGTGCATTGATATTTTCAGGTTGCTATGGAAGCAGTGAAACTATAATGCACTGGAAAGAAGACTGACCCCATGCGCTTTTGTCCACTCAGCAGTACAGTGTGAACATGGCTTTGAGAGTATTTTCATTTGTTCAAGCCACTCTAGATGCAGTGACCCTGATTTACACCCGCTCTTCTCCTTTTTAGGAGGCTGTGTCAGCAGCCACAGACGAGGAGAGGCTGATCAAAATACATGACGTCATTCAGCAGCTGCCGCCTCCGCATTATAGGTTTGTTAAATGACCACAGTGCCCTCTGCTGCTAGCAAGAGGACCCGCAGTTCTCATTTTTCAAATGATACGGCCTTTTTAATAACCTAATGCATTTCACGTACCAATCATACTACTAATGTACTTCAAGTATATTGATGACTGTGGAAATTAGAGGCTGTTATTACAACATTGTTCATTAAATGAGCATGCTCAAGAGTCATATTTATTATGCAGATTTTAGTTGGCCTCTGATTTTTAGTGGATCTGAAGTTTTAATGTTTAGTATTTATCATTCTTTTGTAGAACCCTTGAGTTTCTTATGAGGCATCTTTCACACTTGGCAACCTTCAGCTATGTAACGAACATGCATACTAAAAATTTGGCCATCGTTTGGGCCCCCAACTTACTGAGGTAAGATCTACTTGGTGCAACTGTAATATAAATATTAAAAGTTACGCTGAAGTATGAATTTCTAAAAAAAAACGTAAATATTAGTGTTCATTGCTAATCTTGATTTATTTTTATTTGTTTTTTCATTACTTTACAAGGTCAAAGCAAATAGAATCTGCTTGCTTCAGTGGGACAGCAGCCTTCATGGAAGTACGAATACAATCGGTTGTGGTGGAGTTCATCCTGAATCATGTGGATGTTCTCTTCAGTCCCAAACTGAGCTCTCTTATTCGAGAGGGAACAGGTGTGCTATATGGAAATATGCTGATTTTGGCAGAATCTTTTTTAAGTGCTATGTAGTCATCTAACATTTATTTGTCGTCTTAGGACACAACTCTTTGTCTCGGCCTAAGTCTTTGCTAGTACCGTCTCCATCCACAAAGCTGCTAACTCTAGAAGAGGCACAGGCACGCACACAGGCCCAGATCAACTCACCCATCACTGCAGACAGCAAGTACATAGAGGTCGGAGAGGGTCCTGCAGCATTACAAGGAAAATTCCACACAGTCATAGAATTCCCTACTGAGAGGTATACTGCCAGATTTTAAATCTTTATCCATGTCAAGGTCTGTGTTTTGGCTTTTTTAATGTTGTCATAAAAAGTTGAGTTATGTGCCTGTTAATCACATAGAGATGCATTTTTTTAAAACTGTTTATCATTTGTTTACTAGGAAGAGGCAGCCCATGAAGTCTAAGAAGTCTCCAGTTGGCAGTTGGCGTTCTTTTTTCAACCTGGGCAAGTCTTCTTCAATGTCGAAACGCAAACTACAGCGTAATCCCAGTGAACCAAATGAACTCAAGGCTATGGCACTGGCTGGTAAGTTCAGCCTCAGACTTTTAGATGATCACAAAATTCATGATCACAAAATAAACACAGAGGTTAATCAGGCCTTTTTTCAGATCGTACATGATCTTGATTAAAGGATTAACTGAAAAAATGACCTTTCTGTCATTAATAACTTACCCTTTGTCATTCCAATCCCCAGACACCTTTGTTCATTTTTAAAACATACATGAAGATATTTTATATGAAATCTAAGTGCTCCTCTATCTTTTATAGACTGCAATGTAATGTGTATTTATATAGCGCTTTTATCATGTAAGGGCTGGTCTCTCCAAACCACCACCAGTGTGCAGCATCCATTTTGATGATGTGACGGCAGCCACAGGACAACAGCGCCAGTCCACTCACCACACTTCAGATATTGGTGGAGTGGAGAGACAGTGATAGAGCCAATTTGGTGGATGGGGATGATTGGTAGGCCATGACGGTTAAAGTGGATGATGGAGGGTACTGGGGTTACACCCCTACTCTTTACGAGAAGTGCCATGGGATTTTTTTAATGACCACAGAGAGTCAGGACCTCGGTTTAACATTTAATCCGAAAGACGGCGCTCACTGACAATATGGTGTCCCCTTCACTTTTACTAGTGCATTAGGACTCAAGCAGACTATTACTATTTCCAATAGCAACCTAGTTATTCCATGTGGTCTCCCATCCAGGTACTGACCAGGCTCAGCCCTGCATAGCTTCAGAAGCTGTGTCTCATTTCAGAGGCTGCATCCTCTGAAGGATGCATTTAAAGTGCGCTGCGCCATCGCAGCACGATGAAGGCTGCCTAATTGAAAAAAAATTTGAAAGCTTTTAAACGCAGCCACCAAATGTGTCCTTCGTTTTCCCAGGTAATGAAGAACACAACCAGTGGATATTTCGTGGCTTCGAACTTCCCAAGATTTATTGTACACTGATAACAGCAGGGCTCTTTTAAACGAAAACTTCGGTTTAAATGTATGAATTATGTTTATTTTACATAGATATGTAAACACATGTTAAAAAACAAGAAGAGTATGACATGTTTTATGAAAGAGTGATTTTATAGACTGTTTACATGTTCATGTGTACATGTATGAATCAAAGGAAATATATTTCCAGCTTTTATAAACCTTGTTTTGCCTTTAGATCGCTTACAATAAGTTTTTAAATCACTTATTACAAGTTATTACAAATTGTATTACCGCTTGTTAACAGCAACTGTTACGGTTGCTTGGTGATGAGATCTGTCCTCTGTAGGCTAGATCGTCTCATCTCAAAATGCTCAGTTTGGCCTGTGTGGACTTCGAAGGATTCACCTTTGAAGTCTGCATCCTTTGGAGGGTCTTGGGCTGCAGGGTAATATGGCTGTGGCCATAAGACATTCAAAGTTCAGAAAAAGAACCAAAAAATTGTTAAAACATTTCATGTGGCTTCAGTGGTTCAACTGTGGTCAAATAAAGCTTCAAGAACACAGTTGTGTAACCCCCCCCCCCTTTTCTGGATTTTGAACTTGTCAGGATTACTGCTATGTGTAAATGTTAAATAGACTTCAGCATTCATTTAGTTGTTCAGCCGTAAAACGAAATGTAAAGTTTACATGCATGTGCCAGTCAGGATCAGCAGGTGAGTGCAGAAACTCCATTGAAAATACTGGAGTAAAATAAATGTTCATATTTTAAAGACATGGCGTGGGAAAATGTCATTTAATGCAGTGATTCTTGTACATTCTGAGACCCACTTTATATTGTATATCAGTCAGGCAGTGACTAGCTTTTATTTTTGAAGAAAACAAACCTTTAATTACTGATTTTGTAATTGCATACAGTTTACCGGATGCACTTGACCCTGGTTGCTGCATAATTAAAAGTTATTTTGCATATACCTTATTGAACAAATCAAACTATGGCTGTCTAAAAGCACTGTTGCAGTATGTGTTTGATCACTGCTTAAATACATTTTCAATTATTACATAGGTTTATCATAATTAATTATTGTATAAAGTACATTGTATTTTTTTTTCTCGGTTAAGGAGGAAGAGGAGACACTGGTACTCTTCGGTCAGCCAAAAGTGAAGAGTCTCTCACCTCTCTACATAATGTTGAAGGTAATAGATTTTTATAGCTAAGAAATTATCTCAGCCTTGTAAACTGGATCTTGTTTAATGCTGGACTATCTGTTTTTCCCTTAACGTAGGAGAGTCTAAAGTGTATAGGCCCCGCAGACCTCGCTCCAGCAGTGATGCCCTCTCTGCTTCATTCAATGGTGACCTTCTGGATACCAGACAGCACTGTAACTCGTACGACAACCTAGGTCATGGAGACAGTGATGGGGATGATGGTCCAATCTGTGTGCCTGCTCTCATCTCCCCACCACGCTCCGCTGATGATGTGGATCTGAGCCCCCCTGACATTGGCATGGCCTCTTTAGACTTTGACCCCATGTCTTTCCAATGTAGCCTTCCTCTGGCAGAAACTTCGATTTTCTCAATTGACGCAGATACAAGCAGTCTAAAAAGGAGCCCTGCCAGTGGCTCAGAGTCAGTCTCGCCAGTCCGAGCTAAAGTTACGAGCCGGTTTTTGTCTCCAGACCACAGTACAGCCTTAAAGGATAAACATAAACTGCTCCTTACATCTTTCTCTGAGAAAACTCCAGTTCAGTCTGTTGAAAGCACCGAGATGTCAGCAGTTGTTTCTCCTCCAAGCATCTCTGAATCAGCTGCCTCCGTGATAATGAAAGGACCAGAGAGCACTGTGCTTCAGCCCTCTTCCCCTCCATCTCCACTCGACTCTCCTACAAAATTGAGCTCTCTGTCAAGAACCACCGATCTGCCCCTGAGTGAAGCCATTCAACAAGAGCTTCTTTCTAAAGCTGCTACCTTTGAGAGTAAAGACATATCGAGCATTGAATGTTCACAACCACCACAGGTCACCTGCTCTCAAGAACAGCCAGGTAAGCTGAACTTAAACACAGGCATTTAAATTTAGATTGTTACTTGGTGATTTGTTAATATTTTTGTTTTTCATAAAATACTTTATACCTCTTCTAGGTAGGGCTGTGCGATTAATTGAAATCGTATCAAATTTGCGCTTTGCACATGCACGATTTTGACGCAGTATGCTATTTTAACATAATCATATTTAATCATAACGCAGCACATCTAAACAGAACAGGAGACTGAATAGCCTGCGTATGGGTGAGATTAACAGAGGGGGACTTGATGCCAAAAAGTCAACTACTGTGCTGTGGAATTAGTTTGGATACAGGAAGGCTGATGTATTGCAGAACCAGATAATTTGTAAGTCAGTCATAAGTTGCATCTGATGGTGCTTTCACGCTTGGTTCAATTGTCTGGACTGTACCCAAGTCCGATTGTCCCCCTTTGCCACCTTCTCGGTTGGTATTTCACACCGTCATTTTTCCTTCTGAACCCTTGCTTTATCAAGCTGCTGTTTTGTGTATGGTTGTTGCTAGGTGACTGACACAAAAGCAAAGCATCAAAATGGAAAGATGTCCACATATCACGGTCATTCTGCTTTTACTGAATCTTTTGGTTTTAGATATGCAGAAAACGAGTCGTGTCCATCTGTCACAAACATATTACAAACATTTAGAACATCACGCAATGTCTGCAGAAGCTGTTTTTGGAGGAGACAAGCAGAGACAATTATCATTGTGCTTGCCCTGGCTCAGTCCCACCTGTCACCAACGTACAGCACGTGATACACAGAGAAACACATACACGAATGAATGTTATGAAAACAATAGTTTGTTTTACTGTTGGAGGTTCACTTCGGGTATTAGGTACAATTACATTCATACTAGAAGTACCGGACCAGAGTTCGCGTGAACCGTACCCTAGATCACCTCTTTCAGGCGGACTCGGGTACGGTTTGTGGGTGCGCACCAAAGTTCAGAAGACACGTTCACAGTAACTAAACGTACCATACTCTGATGTCAAACAAACCCGGGTGCAGACTGAAAGTGCTAGTGTGAAAGCACCTACTTCCTTCAGCATAGCATTTTCAACGTGCTTTGCGGTCGCGCTTATCAACCATTTTCTCCGAGAATGACAAGCTATTAAACATCACTGCAGATCCAATACAAGTTTTATTCATGGAGAGAATTAAAAAGCACTTGGTGTTCGGGTGTCTTGTGTTTGTCTAAGGTAATCGGATTGTGCATATTCCAAACGAAGCATGAAGCTGATGAGTCAGCTTTTTTTTACGTGATTCGCGGTGCAGCATTCTGCAAAGTTCAATTTTAAGTTTGTCTAAAAAAAGAGAGATGTTTTCAACTAGGTGCGGCTGGAATACACGCACATTCAATATGCACAGGCAATCCACGCATCTCTGTTGTACATGCAAAAGACATGATATGTGAATGGCATATTTCACGACAGCGTCACAAAGAGGTTTACGATTTATGTATGTCCATACAAATCTGTAGACACAAGTGTAACTACTTCTGATATTTGGTCAAGCAAAACATCAGAGCCTTGAGTTTGGCGACGTACAAGCACACACACGTACACACACACACACACACACACACACACGGTAGTCTTATTTATTTGTTTTGCCATAGCTCTGTTCAAGAGGTGATTTTTATAAAAAAAATTAAGACTTTTGTCCGTTTTAGGGACACGTTACTGTTCTTTGAGAAATATCTAATTGTTTTCTTTTTGAAATATATTTCAGATTCACACTGTAAACACAGATTCAGTCTGTCTTTGACAAAAATTGTGATTAAAATCTAAATCGCAATCTTGTTCAAGAAAATCTTGACCAGTTTATTATGCCCATATCGCACAGCCCTACTTCTAGGATGAGTATTGTTTAATCTCTGTATTAAAATACAATAAAAATGTCAGGCTGATAGACCTGTCAAGTTATAATTAGAAAACTGCTTGATGGGTTAATTTGTGACAAAACTAGTCAATTTGACAAAGCATGCTTTTTTCTTAAATATTTTATTAATTCAATTGTTCATCTTTTATTATGATTCCTCTGTGAAATGATCTTCCAAACTACAGTGGGTTAATATTTCACTATTAAATTATTTTGTTTTTTCAGGTTTAGTTCACCAGGCTTTTACCTGTAATGCTTTGCACGAGTGCCCTCAATGTAGAGAAATCTTTTCACGATCTGTAGAAATTTAACATTTCCCTTCTCTTACCTTATCGTGAAAATTAGCCTGCCTTCTCCTTGTTTGAGTTCCCTCTGTTTTGTCCATCTGTAGGAGCCGTAGCTTTGGACTCTCCAAAGGGCAATGTCCCTGTCAGCTCTGTGTCCCTCGTCCCTCCCCCTCCCCCACCAAAGAACGCTGCCCGCATGCTTGCACTAGCTCTAGCTGAATCTGCCCAGCAGGCCACCATTCTTTCTCAGAAGCAATCCTCTGGACCCCCTACACCAGTATCCCCTCTTAGGCCTCAAGAGTTATTGGAGACCCTGGACTGGCCGCTGCCTTCTTCCTTGCCATCACAGCCATCCGAGGAGGAAACTGCAGTAGAATCATCAAATAAATCGGTTCCTTTGTCTTCACCACCCTCCACTCCACCTGAAAAAATGACTCGCTCAGTCAGTCTGCACCTCACCACAGCTGATAGTGGGAAGCCATCCAGCATTTCATGCAACAGCCAGGATGTAATCTCACCAGAGACCCCAAGCCAGAGTGCTATGCCCTCTTGTCTGACTTCTCATGTTTCTCAAACACAAAAAAGTCCAGAAAAACAGCAGCCTGCTGTCGGTCAGACACCTGTGAGCACAGCAAAAACCACCACCACAACCACCACTTCAACCATCAGCAGTAAGGATGCTGTCATTCAACAACCCACCTCTGAGGTAAGCAATGGCAATAAATCTATATTTCACCACAAAAAAAATCCATAAAATCTAAATGCTTGTAAGGCAAGTCTTTAATCTTAAACATGTTATGCAGTAGTGCTGTTAGCTCACTTGCACTTCAAAGAGATATATTTTGGTTCAAAAGCTTCATGTTAAAATTTGCATAAAACAATTATTAACTAGTATTGGTATCATAACTTAAATCATATGAATATGAATGCCAAAATGATTGATGTAAGCCACCTAACAGTGTTTGTTCTGGCTTTATTCTTAGATCCATATGCCTGAAACAGTCCTGCCACCAAAACCAAACAAGGTGCCAGATCAACCAGTGGCAATTCTTCAGCCTCAGCCTCAAATGCAGACGCAACCTCATACTGCATTTCGGTCTCAACCTCAAGTTCAGCCTCTTCCTCAGTCACAAGCACAGCCACAGTCTCAGCCCAGATCACAGCCCAATGCTAGAGTTGCACCAACCCTGGCAGCACCTCATGATCCTGTGGAAAAACCATGGGAAGCCATAAAGCCTGTCCATCCAAAAGGAGATAGTGCTTCTCAACAACACCACACTCAGGGAGTGACACCACCAACACCCCCTATTCGCTCGATTGAAAGTAAACTAGCAGCAGCTGCACTTTGCAACACCGAGGCTGCAAACCCTGCCAACTTTCATGCCATGTTAGAGACATCCATGAGGGGATCAGTAGAGGAGACTCCCCCACAGTCTCATCCGCCTCACCGCAGATCGTCTACTCATCAGTCAGGTTATCTTTATCACACAAAAGGGGAGGCAGCCTTACTGGACCCCACCACAGAGGCATATTACCATCAGCGGGTAACCCCTTCAGGTCAGGCTACAGTGGGGTACCATTACCGGCCAGAGAGTGTTCCACCTCACATTTCTTACGTGTCAAAATCAGAGCCACACATTTCCTACAGAGGTCATGGGGATGGTCGATACAATACAATTGGACCTAGATCCTACCACCAGTCTATCAAATCTCGTGGTTCACTTAGAAGTGAGTACATCTCTCCAAGCTCATTACACCACTCCCATAGCTACAGCCAAGCAGATGGACCAACCGTCTACCCAACAATTCGCAGGGTCCACTCCTTACATGTGCCTCCCACTGCTATTCGCTCAATGCCAGTCACCAGAACTGAGGTACCACCAGATGATGAGTTATTTTACTACCAGCGCCCAATCTACCACTGCAAGTCTCACCAACCATCATCTCAAGTCGACTATCACGTCACACAACTGCAGCCTTATTTTGAAAATGGAAGAGTTCAGTACCGCTACAGCCCCTACTCTGGCTCTCACGTTCTGGAATCCCCTTTCTATGATGTGGACCATTATGGTACTATCCGCTTAAGGCACGTCCATTCCTTCAGTGGTCGGGACAGTGCCCCTCTCCTTCGATCTGGAGCAAAATCTGGAGGCTACCACTACCTTTCACGGCATGTTATTCCTTTAAAGGAGCATGGCTTCATAAGCAGGGACATGCCACCTTACAGTGGTTCAAAAGGGAGTATTTACTTTGCATGGGACCCAGAGGAGGCAGAAAGGCTGCGCATACACTCCATCCGTAGGGAAAGCAGAGCAAGGCAAAAGGTTAAGGGTTCTGTTATGTCTCAATACGACAATGTAGGACCCTACATGCCTGTGGATGTTGACATGTTACATTTGCGCAGCAAATCAGATCCTGGAAAAACTGTATTGGTGTCCTCGGAGAGCAAAGAGGCCAGATACAATGTTGTGCCTGGATCTCAGCATGCTCCCAGACACTTGATCTCTGATCCAGATGTCCTAATGTATATGGAAACAGAGAAGCACTGCCAAGGAAATGGAATGGGGGAGAAAACCACCAAGCAAGGCAGCTCTAGGACCTACTCGTCTATACATTCACATCAATCCCAGCTTCCACCACTAAGCCGGCAGCACTTACCAGAGGGTGGCCATCATGACCCAAAGTTTGAACCAGGGGAAAAGCAACTGAGTGGTAAACATTGGCAGGAACATTCGGACAGCAGGAGTGCTCAAGCACGTTATGAAAGGTCTGATTTGGATCGCCACATATGCAGGGTGAAGGCCACTAGCAGTGCCAGTGAAGATGAACAAGCTGCTCCTGTGAAGCCGGCTCCTCCACCTAAGCCCGAGAGATCCCATAGTGTTCGAGAGCGGCACCATTACAACCAGTCCAGTCTTCCTGCATATTTACCAGACAATTCAGATAGAGACCACAGTGGAACATACTCCCATCAGTCACAGGGGCAGAGACAAAGCACCGTTACTTTGCAGTCGCATTACGACAACCTGGATGACTATCATCCAGTACCTCAATCCCAAACCACGCTAGCAAATCGGGGTTGTTCCAGTTCCTATCATAGCCCCGGTTTCTCAACTCCACACAGTAATCGTGCATACTCCACTGCCTTGGGACAGGGTGCCTTCATACAAGCTGAGCTTTCAGTGCAAAGGCCAGAGACTGAGATAAATGCTGAGTGACCAGGCATTTAGTCGCAAAAGAGACACATTTGGAACATTGTTGGTGTCAATAATAATTGAGTTGAAGTTCAGCAGCCTCTGCGGGACAGTGGACTGCCTTCTGACTGTTTGCGTTTCTTTTTCTTTGTTTTTTTTTGTAAATGTACAAAGAAGTGTAACATAATTTTTACCGAACTGAATGTACCATAATTTCATTGGTTTAAACATTGACATGGAGATACAACTTGTTATGATACTGTAGATACTCTGTGATATTGACAAATGGTACATGAGTCATAACCAGACGAGTTATGTATATCTGAAAAGTACTACTGGATATAAGGGACTCTTGTTTTATTATTTTTGAAAATGTCTGGGACTGGGTATAAATGAAGTGTAAAGGTTTGCATTTTAGAAATGCATGTAATCTTATCTTTTACAGAACAGTTCTGTGTACCTTGATATAAATATATATTGTGTACTTTCTGGATGTTACAGTAACAGTGGAAGGGAAGCCCTGTTTAAGTCATCCTACATTCATTTTACACAAGGTGGTACATGCAATTCTTTATTTCTGCCTTCAGCCTGGGGGCACCAAAATGTGCATTCTTCATTTTGTCCAAACTGTGCCATTACTCATTTAGGTTTTATCACAAGCAACTGGATTTACTGTCTTTCTTTGAAAGCTTGACATGATTTGACTGAACTCTTCTTGGATAGGTTGCTCTTTATTGTTAGGGGGACCAAGCGATAAATGTGGATCGCAGAAGTATTCATTAAGAAGTTGTTTGACTACGCTTAAAGGTGAAAGAGCCAGTGTGAAGTGACTTGGACCCATTTCTCCCCTCCATGTTAAGAAAAATGTGAGCTTTTGATGCATTTAGCAGTTATATTATGTTTCTGACTGATTTTAGACCAGCACCTTACTTACATTTTGTAACAAGCCGCATTACTAAATTTCACATAGACGTTCTGTAAGGGAAGTTGTTTACCTAAAAAGGTTGTTCATTTCATTCGGCTGCACAGTTTGTGCTTTCACAATGAGGACAATTTTTATTGCTCTCAGAATTAGCCTGTCAGGTGGAGATAAACCTATATATTAGTTATTGGAAAAGGCAGTTAATGATCAGGGGACCCAGTTTTGCCAAGTCATTGCATGTTACCGTTCTGTCAGACAGTAATTATTATTGTATAACAATGCCTTTAATTCATATTGGTAATAAGTATACAAATGAGCCCAAGCTCACAGTTTGTATGTTTGTGGTTGATTCCCTGATAACATCTGTTTTTGTGTTTTGCCAAGTCTTATGTTCACCAGCAGTTTGATTGGCGTTTAATATGCTGTTTTCTCTTGTTTTTGTTTGTTTTAGACTGTGAAAATATGGTTGGGTGTATTAAATAAAGACACTCATATGTAACCTCTTTTTTATGGGACCAAACTAACATTTTAATGAAGCATCTCCATTCTTGCACTCTTCTCATGAAGACTTGACCCGAAACCTTTAGCATTAAACGTAGACTAATTAAATCAAGCTTGTATCACCATTAAATCAGATTAATTTCAGTCTCAATGACACCTGCTCCTTGAATGCACTTTTGTTATCATTTTTTGTTGTTGGTGGTGCAACATAAATCTGTAGTGTAATACAGTTTCAGTCTTGATTTAATTTGTCTGCAAAATGGATTGTTGTAAAAAGACCTTCATTAAGATTTGATATTTTTAATCTGAAAAGCTGTTAGTAAATCTAGTTTTTGGTTCTATTCCCTCAAACCTCCACTCATCTGCCCGAGGAGCCACCTAGCTGAACATCTTTCTGTAATACCAGGAAAGTATTATCATACAGTATATGTTGACTATGACTGATAGTATGTTCACATTTAGCCATGGCTCAAATATATTTGTGATAACAAATGGAGAATTTCAGTGTCACCTCTGAACATAAAATAAAACTTAGCCTGAAAAAAAAATAATAAACGAGTCACTTATTCCATTCTTTATGGCATTTAATTATTAGCTATTTCATGCTTTCTGATTTTTTATTTCCAGTAATGAATCCCTTTTCTTGCATTTTAGTGTAGTAAAATCCCAATTAACTAGCACAACTGTGTTCATAACTGTATTCAATAAGCCAGCATTTCTAATACAACTGCAGTTTTAGGTTTTTGGATGTATTTGATTATTTTCAGTTGCCAAAATACCATTGTGTGCCTCAAAATTATTGATTTTTCTTTTATGTCTAAATCTTTAGGATAGTATGCAACAACATTCTGTAAAGATACTTTATGATACGCATACTCTAAATACATCTAACCACATTTTTTGATTACTAATGTTCATTGCTAAGCACTTTATTTAAACAAATTTAAAGGCGTTTCTCTCTCAGTATTTAGATTTTTTTTTAACCGTCAGATTTGGTATTTTCAATAGTTGCATATCAGTATTTTGTACTGTCCAAACAAACTATACATGAACAGAAGGCTTAATTATTCAGCTTTCCCGTGATGTATAAATCTCAATATATACAAAATAAAATGACACTTATGGTCTGTTTTGTTCTACTGGGTAGCACAGTTGCACTAGAAATTATATATATATATAATATTTTCTTCTCAGAATTCCACTAAAAAGTTTAAATGAAATATTTTGTAACATTATAGGTCTAATTAATATCACGTTTAATCTATTTATAACATCCAAATAAAATTATACTTCAAACAAGGTTTTACTGACCCTCAGCTTTAGAACTACAACACGGAAGCCAACTTGTGAAGAAGTCTTGTGTAATTTAGCTCATATGAAACCCTATGTCAACGATAATTTTATCAACTAGCACACAAACTAACTGATACTGCACTTAAAATGTGTATCATTTTATTAAATAATTTATATCAAAACGATGAAACACCAATACAATAATACATGAGTCAGTTATTTTATAAATCTTGGATCCGGGACCCAAATTGCAGACAAACACACGGTGAAGAATCAGTCAGAGAGGATAAGAGAAGCTTCTGATCTAAGTGCCGACATTTGGGGTGTTTTCATGCAAACTCTGCAGGGCGAGATCTGACCACTTCATCTCTTGCTCTTTGACGGACTCTGTCGACCCACCATTGTCCTGCTCAGCTTCAGGAAGTTCACTCTGTCAGGAGAAAAAAACAAAATTGTCCAATGGGCTTCTACGCAATTTAAACACAGTAACGTTAAAGATATGCTCAAATAGTTTAGGGATTCTTGTGTGGAAATGTAACGTAAATGATGACAAACTATTTTTAAAACTGTATTTGATGTGCATAACGTTATCTCACTGTACACTGCCTTTCATTTATGTTCATTTTACCTTGGGCGTGCGCAAATCGAACTGCACACATCAAAACTCTACATTTATACTATTTCTTACCAGTGGGATCGTCACATCCTCGTATGGCAGTCTGTCCTCTCTCCAGGCATCATCTGTTAGATCAAGAACTCGTCCGTCTCTCTGCACTTCACTGTCCATGATTCGCTTACACGGCAACACACAGTCGACAGATCAAACGACGCAGAAACGCTGTACAGTAAGTTATGTTATGTTTGTTATTACGAAAGCTCCAAAATCATCTGTGTAAGTTCATACAAACCTGTGTAGTCTAGTTCCCAGCGCTGCCGTTTGTTGTTATGTCGCTTTCTGATGACGACATATCCTATGCATCAGACCTTTTCTGGCATATAAATATCTGGACAACTGTATACTTATTATATTTCTATGTTGTCAGCTATTTTTCGCATTAAACATAGTCGCATTAAATATGGCAAAGCAATGACAATGCACGTTTTTATTAATAATTTGTAAATATAATTTTTTTCTTTTTTTGGAAATATGTTCACTAACGTATAAACGAGAGAATCGTTTATATGTTTTCAGTCAAAAGATGCTTATTAATTACAGATTTGTGTACTTTAAATGCATATTTGAAATATATATTTGAGCAGATGAAAATCGATGCACTTTATAATGTGTGTGTGTGTGTGTATATATATATACACACATAAATATACTAATATATAGTATACTAATAAATATACTAATACACATATATTGTAACCATTGTAAAGACATGTAACGTTATACATGCTATACATTCAAACAATATCACCGTTTTGTAAATGTGTAAAACATATTTACAAGTATTTTTCTTCAGTATACAGAATGCATGTAAAAGCCATGCGCGGAGGTCGGGCAAGTAAAAACGACAATTACGTCAAGACGTCAAAAAATCGCCGAATCGTTACAAGCGGTTGAGTCGAGCTGTTCGAAACAACCGATACACGAAGGGTAGATGTACTAACCGCTCAACTAACGCCATGACCAGATCTCGAATCTGACCAATGAGCTGTGAGCAATCGAGCTCGCGCTGTAAGGAAGTGAGCCGCTATTGGCTGCATTCGACTGTGCTACTGCAGTGACAACAGAGGGTCAGAGGGTTTTTACTTCAGCTGTTTTTCCTCGCTGTTGTGTCTTCAAAAGCACCTTTACAGGTAAGCTGACTGTTACCTGCAATTACAGTATTAGCTTTGACTATTTGTAATCAGAAATCACAGGCTGTGCATTCTTTCTTGATCCTCTTTTGTTTATATTGTCTTAAAAGTACAAAGTTACAGTTTACAATGCTGGGGAAGGTGCAATTGCATGTACCTAAGTTAGTATTCTCCGTGTTTTTCTTTACCAGTATTTTGCTTAGATTATTACAGTACTGTTCACATGATTTTCTCTTCACTCACATTTTATGTCAAGACATTATTTTATCCACATGTCAGTTTTGAGACTTTTTTGTATTTTGTCATGCAGTGTTATTTGTTCAGTTAACAGTTAAAGAAAACATCCAAAATATTTTTGCCGTTTGTCCTTTGTCACACTTTATTTATTTGTGCCTGTAAATTTAATCTTCAATACATATTTGTAAAGACTTTTCTCAAAGGGATTTTTTTCTTGTATTCAGCTAAATATCTCCACTTCAGCAGCACTTATAATATATAGACCTTTACAGTTCTGTCTGTACTCTAAAGAAGTTTTAAAGAGTGACAGGTTAAGCAGATTACCAGATAATTTACCAGATTCCAAACATTTTATTGTACAAAAAACGTAAAAAGTATTTTATGGCATTTTGCAGTGTTTTCTGAAATATGGAGCGATAAAAAGAGATCTTCAAATCCCTCCGTAAAAATATGTAAAAAATGTAACATCTTTTGAAGCTCTCTTCTTTTAATGTTCATATTTTTGTAATAGAAGTGTATGCATATTTAATTACAAATATTTTTTATTCATACCTTAATCAGTCAAGTGGAAAAGTATGGTGATAATTATTACTGGCTGCTTTTTTTTAACTCTATTCATTCACCTGCCGTGTCCTGCCTCAGTAATACTTCTGTTCTATCTGTCCTCTTAGGGTGAAAGATGGACCTTGTGCTGAACGTTGCAGATCATTACTTCTTTACTCCATATGTATATCCATCATCATGGCCAGAAGACAATCCTCTGCGCCAAATCATCGGTCTGATGGTGGTCACCAACCTGGGTGCTGCAATTTTATACCTGGGCCTGGGTGCTTTGAGCTACTTTTTTGTTTTCGACCACAAATTAAAAGACCACCCTCAATTTTTGGAGGTTTGTTAGCAGTATAGTTTAGAATCAGGAGTAAAGTGATTATATTATATAATATATTATTTATATTGTTGTTTTTATTAACAGAATCAGGTGCAACGTGAAATAAAGTATGCTTTGTGGTCTCTGCCCTGGATCAGCATACCCACAGTAGCACTGTTCTTCGCAGAGGTCAGAGGATACAGCAAGCTCTATGACAGAGTCGATGATTCTCCTCTTGGTAAGAGATTAGGACTGTGTTCATGAACACTTATCAAAGTTTGTGCTTAGAAAGGATAACTTGAAGGAACCGCTTGCTTTATAAAGGAAGTCATAGTTATTATTTTACATGTTTGGTTCTTTTATAAAGAGAAAGCTGTCTAGAAACCAATAACTTTAATATTAAAACAAAACTGGACGCATTAAAAATGATTGAATGTGAAATGCCTAATATTAGAAAATGCCAGTCTATCAGATGTGCTCTGGATAAATGTGTTACTGTGGGCACACCAATCTCATCCTATTTGTGCTTTTTTTTTGTTCCAGGTTGGTCAGGGCTGATTTTCAGCATGGTCTCTTTCCTGTTTTTCACTGACATGTGCATTTACTGGATTCACAGGTTCCTTCACCACAAGTTGATATATAAGGTATGTGTTATTTATGTCAATGCAGTGCAGTTCAAATATAAGTAAAGACAATGCCTGCATTATTCCTGACATGCTTTTTCAAAATGTTTACAGAATGAATGCAATATAATTTGAAGTTTTAAACCTTTAGACCAACCATTTATCTGAAATTTGTGCAAGCACATAAATTAAAGGTGCATAGGAATCTTTGAACAGTGCTAAAATCTAAAAAAAAAAAAATTAAATTGCATGAATAATAAAACAAAAAGAAACTTCTTACACAATGAGTACATATTAAAAGAAAAGACTAAAATAAACTATAATATATAAATTATTTTATTGTAGTAAATTTTGTAATGTTTTATTTTAAAACTGCAGTTCTTTATTGTTACTTATTTGCTACTATAAAAATATTTTTTGCATTATACTTTTAAATGAATCATTCTTCAATTTAGTTATTTTAGTGCTCCTGGCATTTTATAAGTTGAGTGTTAGGTTTAGTCATTTTAATACCTCAACTTAATATAACAATTTAAGTTCAAACCCAAGTAGTGAATGCTTTTGAATTCACTAGTATTCACTTGATTAATTTGGTAAAATTGTGTGTTTTCTATATATAATAAAATAATTTATTTTTTTATACAAATTTAGCATCCATACAATACGTACATACAGTAATAAAAGTCTTCAACTTGCCTGACTCAAAATACAATCTGCGTGTTAAGTGTGACGTCACACATAGCGGCTTCAGGGTCCGAGTGCTCTATCAAACTGTATGGGGAGACTCAACAAATGGTAATAATAAACGTTTACAAAGCACTGTAATACTTTTGAAAATCCCAATCCCAATATATATAGATCCATGGCTACTATCTGTTGGCCAGAAAGTGATACACTTTTTATAAATTGTTCAAATATTGGTATCTGTAATGCAGCAAGACTGTTGTGTTCACCATAATTTAATGGAAAATTCACTTTGATGTGTGATATGACTAAAAAGTGATCATCATAAAAGAATACTTTCTCAATTTAAATGTGCAGTGGTTTGGATCAGGAAACAGTATTCAAGACTTCATGATTTAACAAGCAGAAATGCTTTCATTTACCAATAAAATTCTTCTTCGCTCTGTACTGTGTAAAAGCTGTTCTTCAATATTTCAATAGATAAAATATCATTTAAATTATATCTAAAAGTAGTATATAATAAAGTTTATATATATATATATATATATATATATATATATATATATATATATATATATATATATATATATATATATATATTTAATATAATAATATTTAGTTTAACATGTTTGTTTTTCTTTCCAGTATTTCCACAAACCACATCACGTTTGGAAGATTCCCACACCATTCGCCAGCCATGCTTTCCACCCTGTGGACGGATTTCTTCAAGGCCTGCCGTACCACATCTACCCCTTCTTCTTCCCTCTGCACAAGGTTCTGTACTTAATCCTGTACGTGTTTGTCAACATATGGACCATCTCCATCCACGATGGGGACTATCGTGTACCCAACATGATGGAGGAGATCATCAATGGCTCCGCTCACCACACTGACCACCACCTCTTCTTTGACTACAACTACGGCCAGTACTTCACCCTGTGGGACCGTATTGGAGGATCCTACCGCTACCCTTCAGCCTTGATGGGCAAAGGGCCACACGACCAAATTAAAAAACTGATGGCAGAAGGGAAACTGATCACAAACAGCTCAAAGGGCCACACTAACAATAATCAAAAAAATGGTATTCACGTCAAGAAAGAGTAGGTAGGCAGGTTTCAAGGTAGGACTTTTGATCTTAAAGGGATAATTCACCCAAAAATGGAGATTTGCTTGTTTATTCACTCTAAGGCCATCAACGATGCGGGTGTCTTTAACTCCTCAGTAGAACAATAACAATTATTTTTAGCAGAAAATGAATACCAGTTTCTCCTGATGATAATACATTAAGGTCTTACACTCTAATACACTAACTGCGCATAAACGATGTGGGGTGCGTACACTAAAATCCACTCCAATAATAAAATTTAATTAGAAAAAATAAAAAAAACATGGACTGATGCTCTTTAAAATTCGTTTGATTCGATTTTTTTTAAGGTTGAAATCTGAGACCACTTGGATGTGCACTAGGGCTGTGTGAGTAATTTAAATCGAATTGCAATCACAAGTTAAATCACAAGAGGATGAGACATGAAATATATATGTATTATTTAATTTCCCCTATCCAGAGCAAATGCATGACTGCCGTCTGTGTGTGACAGTCCTACTAGTTAATTGAGTGAGCACACTTTGATTCTGCCCAATCAGAATTGCGCAAGCGAACTATGCAGAACGCCCACAATAAAAATAAAAAAAAATCTATCAAATGGGAAAGCTCGGACAAGTGGGATGATAGTGTCTGCCACTTCAGAAGCATTGACAGATAATTTAATATCAAAGACGTCTGTAATATGGGAATATTTTGTTTCAATTACCAAAACAGGTCATTTGTAAGAGCTGTTGTAGAATTTTTGCCGTGGCACAAGGAAATACAACAACCAGCCTCTACAAAAACACCACAAATGGCCATATGTCACCTGAAAGTATTACAAGTGGCACTCAATTTAGTAGCAAGCAAAAACAGCAAAAGTACAATTTCAGAGTTGCTTGTGAATGTTACACCAGGAGATAACTAATGCCATAACTCGCTACTAAAAATTTATACAAATTAATTTCTAAATATTGAAAAAAATTATTTTGATTAAAAAAGTTGGAGTTAGTTAATAACTTTTCTGTTTCTTTTTTTAATGAACACTCACTGCATTTTAGCAGTAAAAAGCTATGATACAGAATATTGAGCTGAAGCTTGACTACAAAATACAAATTAAATAGAAATCGCAATATCTGTAAAAAAAAAAATAGCAGTAAGATTTTTTCCCCAAATCGCACAGCCCTAATGTGCACAATCGCAAAAACCTTTGCAATTTTCACATTTGTATGGGAGGTGATATGCACTTTTTTGCATATGTCTGTTTCTGAATCAATACACCCATTTAAGAAATGATCAAATATACATATACAGCATAACAGTTTCAATAAAACTTAATAAAAAGAGCCTCCTGAACATTATTTCCAACAAAATGGCTTACTATAATTCTCAAAGGGTGGCTCAGTGGTCGCCTCACAGTAAGAAGGTCGCTGATTCAAGTCCTGGCTGGGTCAGTTGGCATTTCTGTGTGGAGTTTGTATGTTCTCCTCGTGTATTCACGTGGGTTTCCCCCACAGTACAAATACATGCGGGTATAGTGAATTGAATTAATTAAATTGGCCGTTGTGAATGGGTGTGATCTTGCCCAGTACTGGGTTGCAGCTCGAAAGGCATCCACTGTGTAAAACATATGCTGGATAACTTTGTGGTTCATTCTGCTGTGGTGACCACTGATGAGTAAAGGGACTAAGCCAAAGAAAAAATGAACGAATCCTCAACCTTAGTGAACAATCCTGATCGTGTTCACTACTGTCCGGTTTGTGTTCGTTCTCAGTCGACAAGACTGACTTCACAGATTGCACACACACATAAACATAATATTACTTTTTAATATGTAGCAAGATAAGATAAACACAAATGTGTAGCCTAGTCCTCCTTATGTGCAATAAACAAACAAAACAAGGCCTTGTGCATGTTTTTGTCCATTAATATGCCATTGTTCTTCAGGAAGCTCACACTCTCTTTTTACCATGGAATGTAGTCAAAGATAACACTGGTGTAAATAATTAGTTTATTGGACAGACCAATTGCTCCAACTCTTAATATATCATCAGGAGCCAGTGGTATTTTTTTGTTTAGCCTGTATTTTATTTATTTACTTTCAGAAAGTTCCTTGCTGTTGACTCACATTTTATGAATCATCCAGGACAACAGGTTCAACCGCATGACTTAATTCTATTGAAGAAAAATGTAATTCCGGATGGCCTGAGGTAGAGTAAATTAGCAGCACTATTCAATTGTTGTGTGAACTTTCTCTTTATAAATGTCGCTATTCATAAGAGACAATATACTTAGCACTGAAATGACCCCGTTCTGCATAAAATTGTCAAAAGGAAGCAATATCAAAATGTGTCTATCTTTGCCAAATAGAAACATTTGCTATGGATACGCCTCTTGGTATTCAAGCCTTTGTGTAACTTAATATGAATTACTTAAATTAACAGGCTTCTATCAAGCAAGCGTCTATAATTTCGCTGTCATAGACATTCAAAGAATGTATGAGGATTGACAGAACTATCCCTTCAAATGAACTCACTTGACCTCTCTATTAGCACTGACTCCGTAGCTCTGTTCATCTATAAACTGATCAAAGGTTCAAAGAGCAGGTGAAGGGTTTTTACTGATCTACAGTTGTCTTGTTTTAAAAGAGATTCTATGGTTTGCTTTTGATATGATATGCACGTTCTTTCCAAATAAATTTACCTCCATATTTCACTGCTGGTGTAATATCGTGATTGGCAATCCGAGGTTATGCCAGGTTATGTAATCAAGAACTCTATTCTTTAGACTGACAGACGCCATATTGCTCGAGTTACAGGAATGTTAATGATGGACTTTGTATATTTGAACCCACTGACATTTTATTGTCCTTTGTAGCGTAGCAACAGCTGATCATGTGCTCCATCATGGCAAACACAAGAGGGCGCTGTTGCATCACACATAATTCACTGGATGTTTGTGATTAAGAAGAACAACCCAAAGCATTGAAAAGGACAGCAACTGGCAGAATTTTTGTTTTCATCACATTTACATCACAAAAGGGCAGATTTTATTGCTTGTTAATAAGGTGTGGGGTGGAATAATCATACAACTTTATTAGCGCAAAACAAACAAACTCAAATTAACCATATTTGTTCTTCATTATTTAAATGAGGAGAGAAACCTCTAGGCAATGCATTGTTAGGCAAATCTAATTCATGCTCCTGTTTAAAAAAAGTCCTGGAAAGCTAATTAGTGTCTATGGCAACCGTTTATGATTTTTATGACTAATGCATCGCTACAAAGGTTACAACAAGAGATTAGCATTCAAACTTAATGTTACTGCCGTTGTATCACTTGTTGGAGATGCTTGCAAACTTTAGGATGCGTTGAAAGGGTAAGCAGTTATTTTGTGCTCAAGTCTGGAGGAAATGTAGATTTCTGTTGCAGTCACATCTAAGAAAAGTTACTTTACAGGAGACAAATAAGGATCTATTTAGAATAATAGTTGAATTTTGAGGCTTCATCGAGTAATATTTTTCAGGTTGTATGATGTGAATATGCTCATTTGTTTAGTTCTTTTTAAAGTACACAATCAACATGGACAGATTGAACATGAATGAAAAATCAGTTTGCAATCGAAAAAAACAAACCACATCACTTTTTTCTCCCTGAATTGCATCATAATACAGAAGTAAAATTACTTTGAATTAATGCAGACTTTGATGTTAACTAAAGGACCTTTATTATAGAACAAGTATGGAATAATATCAGATTTAATTTTTGTGTCTACAATTTGAAACTTTTTTTTTTTTTTTGCTATGCAACAGATGTCTTAATTTATGACATTTGTTAAAGGGTACCTATAATGAAAATCAACTTTTGGACAGAACTGTGTGTTGTTAGTGTGTCCACCGTCATATTGGAGTGATATAAACTAATATTAAAATTTCCTGTCGTTAAAAAAGGGTCCAAATCCCTTCCATTTTGAGGCCCAACACCACGTGACGAATGAGTGTGGTTTTCCCCACCCACCGAATTGATTGACAATCGTGTATTAACATGTTTCCATAGTAATGTGTATAATCATATCAACAAGACAGAACGTGCACAAAGCAACTGAGAGTAAAAGATCTGTTCAGTTAACTGTGATCATCTGCAGAATGAGTTTTACAAGTTTAAAACATTTTTAAAACAGTGCATGTTTGTAATAAAGACAGTAAAATCACTATGGAATTCATCACCACAGCTGCATAGTGTTGGTACAATGACTAAAGAAGACGCCCACAAACTTATACACTACTCTGACATTGGGTGTGACTCATCGTTGCAGAAAGGCTTGAATTAACTCCACAATAAATATATATCAAATAACAGTTGGGAAAGGTCTTACTGTAGTAAGGGAGATCTGCTTCTTTCTTGTCTGTCACTGTGCTGTTTATCTACATGAAGGCTATGACTCACACATGGGAATAGTAGGCGCAGGCAACAAAAACAGCTATGATGTCTTAACAGCTCAAATTTCCCAGAATTAAAAATGTATAATAAATAATCGGATTGGTATTTTGAGCTGAAACTTTACAGACACATTCTGAAGACAAAAAAGACAATTATTAAATCTTGAAAAAAGGGGTAAAATAGGTGCCCTTGAAGTTTTGTTGTGTGCAGATTTATTTTCTGTTACATTTTTTATTTTATTTATATATATATATATATATACATATATATATATATATATATATATATATATATATATATATATATATATATATATATATAGGTTAATTAGGTTAACTAGGCAGGTTAGGGTAATTAGTCAAGTTATTTTATAACGATGGTTTATCCTGTAGACTATCAAAAAATATATAGCTTATCAGAGCTAATAATATTGACCTTAAAACGTTTATTTAAAACTGCTTTTATTCTAGCCGAAATAAAAAAATAACTTGCTCGAGAAGAAAAAATATTATCAGACATACTGTGAAAATTTTCTTGCTCTGTTAACATAATTTGGGAAATATTTAAAAAAGAAAAACAAATTCAACGGGGGCTAATAATTCACTTTAACCGTATATATATATATATATATATATATATATATATATATATATATATATATATATATATATATATATATATATATATATATATATATATATATAGTCTATAAAACAATAGCAGAGTTCAGACCACAGCCATTTGGATACAGAACAATTACATCAGTTAATACTATATGAAAAACCATAATACATATGCTTTCAAATAAAAAGGGCTTGTGAATTTAAAGCAGCAGATGACCTTTACTTGAAGTTAAATACTCTTTTCAAAGATAATATATGGAAAATGGATATCTGTGAACAGCTGATTATACCTTCAGAAAAATGGTGGTAACTATTTACAGAGGCTAGCAATCAGCGTAGTAGGCTGTAATAAAAACCCAAAATGTACTTTATTTTATATTATACTCATGTGAGGGTGGCTGTAACTGTACAGTTTACATGACATATTACTCGCATACTGTACGTGCACCGCTGTAATTTTGTTAAGCTTAAGTATACTTTTTATGCATATGCTAGCCTTTTAAAGTATACTGTTTGACAAATTGAGTTTCATTCAGAAAGGCTTTTCTCTTTACACTTGAGAATGACCGCTTCGAAGGGATTAGGGCAGGGATGAGCCCTTCTGAATGGAACACAGTGTGTGACACCAATCAACTTCTCTCTGCAAAGGATCATGGGGGTCTAAAGTGTCTATTCTTTTAAAGTGGCCTGTTTTGAGCACTTTGGTTTGGAACAACACTTCAAGTTGGCAGATTAGAATGCATCTTTGTAAACATAACAAAAAGTTCCACAAACATGCACATTGCCTTTGAGGGCGCTGTTCCTCATCTTTGTTTTCAGTTTGTTATGTTTTGCCTTCTTTAAAGGTACAGTGTGCATGACTTATTTTTATTCCACTACACTGATGTAGATAGCCTTGTAAATACTCCAAGAATAGCAGTAAGTGACATTGATATAAACTCTAAGCACAGTGACGAATTCTGTCATCAGATGCACTCATCTTTGAAGTATCTCGTCTACCAAATGGTCTATTTTTCCAGTGCTCTCTTCGCAAAACATAACATAAATCAGAAGCAGTTCATATGTGTCCTTTTAGTTTGCTTTGCACAGGCTTAGAATAGGCAAACTGTTATCATTTGCTAATGAGTGTGAACACAAATAAATCTTTACATTTGTATTTAGCATCGTCATTCTTGGTGTGTAAGTCTTAGGGCGTGTTTACACTAGGTATAGTTGCCTTGAACCGTGCCGAAGCACACTTGACCATCTCTCCTCTCCCCCGACGGTCTGCACTCAACACTGCGTTTTGCCTTCCGAACAGGAGCATGCTTCCCTCATCGATGATGTGACTGTTCAGTTTAACAGAAGAGAAGTGCTCTCGCTCAGCACAGTGGAAATTGCTTATATCTTTTTGTATCATTTTTAGTCGTTTGGGATGCAGTTACATAGTCATATATATTTAACTGAATAGATCCACAACTTTTGATTCTCATAAATGATTATAAAAGTGCTGCACATATTAAGAGGTTTGCTGAAGGTGCAGCTGATGTGCAGCGAGGCGATCGTGTTCATTGAAAGTAAGAATGATTAATAAATCTATATGAAACAGTCCCTTAAATGTGACATTGTGTCTTCAGTTTCACGCTCAGGTGTGCTTTGTACTCACACTGCAAGTGTACCGTGCCAAAGCCCAACCGAACCGCGCTCTGGCACACCTCTTCCTACTGGGCCAGGGCCTAAAATGGAGGCGTGTTTAAGCACATCGTTGGCACATTACTGTATTGAAGAAATGAAATAGACTGCGCCACTGACCAAGTAAAAGCAGGTCTAAAGTCCAGTGCAGTGCGCGTTAGTTATGCGCCTATGTGGGTTCAAATGCTTTATATTTTGGATTGGAAAAGTTTGGATTTGTCCACCTGTTGAGTTTTGGAGACGTATGCATCACCATATGGGGCATACGAATAGGACGTGTGTTTGGATAGAATTTTTGAGCACACTTTGTTATTATTGATAATTTATTAATTTGCTGGGAATTAGAACTGAATTTGGAAATAGTTTTAAATCACATCTTTGAACTCAAAAATAAATATGTAGGCTAATGGATGTCTTCCTTATCCACGAAAGTAAAGAGAAAAAGTAATGTGAAGAGAAAGTAAAGAGGCCAAATGGAGGAGGCTTGTTCTCTATCCTTGCACTGCAAATGGTCTGTTAAACTGTTTTCTCTCTAGTGAAGCGTTCAGTTTTCCACTTACAAAGTCCGTCATGTAAATAGCAAATGTGCCATGGCGTCATGCAACTGACTCTTAAAGGGAATAGGAGATGAGACTCTGATTAGTTTATAGCACATTATGTTTGAAACAACCATAACTCATTAAGAGAAGAAGCATAATCCTGTTAGACCATGCGCTTGGCACAAAGCATATTTTTCCACCATTAAAATAGCAAAAGTGTATTCAAACACGCCCTTAATGCTTTTGCTTTGACTTTGCAGCTAGGTTGTTAAAATAGTCCTTACTCATTATTTATTCATCCTTAAGTGATAACAAAGCTTTTATGAGTTTCTTTCTTTTGTTGAACATAAAATAAAATATTTTGAGGAAAGCTGAAAACCTGTAACTATTGACTTCCATTGAAAAACCAAACGCTATTGAAGTCAATGGTTACAGGTTTCCATATATCCAAAATATCCTCTTTTCTGTTCAACAGAAGAATGAACATCAAAGAGGTTTTAGAACAAGTGAAAGATGTGTAAATGATGACAGGAATTTTGGTTTTGGCTGAACTGTCTCTTTAAGTGTGAGTGGGTGTATTAGTTTGTGAGTCCCTCAGCAATATTCAGCATCTTTTCTAATAACAAAAACATAACTTTATCTGCCCCAAGAAGACTATCAGTTAAAAACGAATTAATTTTTAGTCATGGGACAACTTTAACAAGATGATTTGTGTGTGTGTGCGTGTGTGTGTGTGTGTGTGTGTGTGTGTGTGTGTGTGTGTGTGTGTGTGTGTGTGTGTGTGTGTGTGTGTGTGTGTGTGTGTGTGTGTGTGTGTGTGTGTGTCTGTTTAAATTGGAAGAGAGAGCTAATCATATTTTCCTGTTCTTTAATATATTTACATATTTTGTCAGTGTTCTTAGGTTTTGTTTTTTGCTTTTTGCTTAGGTTTTGTTTTTTATTCAAAACAACTAAAATCAGGTGATCAAGTAATATGAACTAAAAATAAAATAGAACTACTTAGCCTTTCCTGCACACTTTAGAATGTGCATCAACCAATCAGAATAAAGCATTCTACACACCTTTATAGTGAAATGCAAAGTATTTATTTATTGTAGTAATTATAGATTATTTCGCAAGTCAGTCTATTTGATCTTCTCAGTATCTGAAATTGTGTTGATTTGGCGTCACAGTGTGCATCCGGCTCTAGTGTGTGTCTATGCAGTGTGTGTGTGTGTGTGTGTGTTTTAGGCAGTGAGCGAGTTTATGAACCCAATCACTGAACTTGAAAATGGTCTTTTATTTCATGCTGGGTGAAATGGCTTTATTATACGGTGGATGTGCATGCAGGCGTGGGATGGCGGGTGACTCATTTGTATCCTGGCTGCTAACTGAGGTATAGGAACACATCATTTCAAAGTTCACACTGTGGGCACCACCACGAGCACTATTGCTTTGTGCACAACAATGCCAAGTTTTCTTACCCATTATTATGATGGCGAGGAACCCGAAGAGGAAATTAATCATTACATTTCTGTCTACCTGGAACAGTGTCCACCCTTTATTTGAATGGGTATCATTGCACGCTGAACGAAGATTGCTGTAGTGCAGCTGCGGCCACTATCTTTCAATTACAGCGCAGGCCGATGCTCATTCTGTTGGTTTTCTAATGATATCTCCAGGCTGTTTATAAACGTCCCTTCCACAGAATGTATTTCCACACAAATTAATAAGACCAAGGAACACCTTTAGGAAATCTTTTCATTTCAAAAGAGATCCCCTCAAAACCCAAACCCCCCTTTTTTTGGATGTTGTATGTTGGTTGATGCTGATTTGTTTTTTGTTTGTCTTTTGAGTGGGAAGAATCTAGCTTGAGGTTTTATTTTTATTTTACTATTGTCTTGTGTATCCATTTTATTCTACATATATATTAATTTAATTGAAAATAAATTAAAATAAATAAATGTTCGAAGCATTTATATATTAAAATATATAGTGGAGATAACATTGACAAAATGACCCACAAAAAGAACATACCGTTTTTCTTGAACGTAACTGATACTTGTTAAACAATTATTACTAATTAAATGAAAAAGAAATGTTCAGTTTGACTTACTGAACATTAAATACCACCAGAGTACAATTACATACACTACCTGACAAATGTCTTGTCGCCTATCCAAATTTTAGAAACAGCAAATAATAACTTGACTTCTAGTTGATCTGATTTGGTATTAGAAGTGGCTTATTTAAAAGGAAAAGACCTCTAGATTACACCTATTTTACCAAAATAAAGAATAATCATGTCCTGATTTTTAATTATTTAATTAGGTCAGTAAGGTTTGACTCTGCTTAGACTACAGTCTTGTCACTTAACAAAAATTATGTTCAATATAGAATATAAAGTCAAGGTGCAATGGAAAAATAATTAATATTGAGTAGGACTCCCATGAGCTTGCAGAATTGCATCCAAACTCAAATAACTTATCAGTAAAGTTGTCTTTAATGCTTCCTCCTCCATTTTACCCAGACTTGCTCAATAATGTTCATATCTGGTGATTGGGCTGGCCAATCCTGGAGCTTCTTAACCTCCTTTGCTTTCAGGAGCTTAGGTGAAGGCTGAAGTATGAGAAGGAGCTATCCTGCTGAGGAATTTGCCCTCTCCTTTGGTTTGTAATGTAATGAGCAGCACAAATGTCTTACTACCTCAGGCAGTTGATGTTGCCATCCACTCTGCAGATCTCTCGCACACCCCCACACTGAATGTAACCCCAGACCATGATTTTTCCTTTACCAAATGCAGTAGATGC
Source organism: Danio rerio (assembly GCF_052040795.2). Classification (NCBI taxonomy): domain Eukaryota; kingdom Metazoa; phylum Chordata; class Actinopteri; order Cypriniformes; family Danionidae; genus Danio; species Danio rerio. Next base: position 25,885,666 of record NC_141041.1, on the reverse strand, counting down.
AGTAGATCTTCTGCAGTATTTGTGATGATTGGGATGCAGTTCAACAAATGATTCGTCTGAAAAATCTACCAGTTTTCTAAATAATCAACTAGAAGTCAAGTTATTATTTGTTGCACTTAAAACTGGGATCGAGGGCAAGACTTATCAGGTAGTTTACACAAAATAAATAGGTCTACATATATATTTCACTTATATAGTTAATACATTAACAAAACCTTATGTTGTAATCCAGATTAAAAAAGTAAAGCGCAGGCTCTGTTGCTTTTTTTTTTTTTTTTGATATGTTGAATATTAATGCAACAAAACATTTTAGGACCATGAACATTAAATAATATAATAATGATAATAATCAAAAAGGGAAAAGTTTATGAACATATTCAGCCAGTCTTTATATCTTGTTACCTTAGCTAAATTAAATTGAAAAACATCCATCTTAAGGGGGTTTATTATGGCTCTTTTTACAAGATGTAAAAAAGTCTCAGGTGTCTGCAAAATGCTTAACTCCATATGATTAAATCCTGCTCCAGATTATTTTGAGTGGAAACTAAAATATGTAGTTTTGAGCTGATTTTACTCTGCCCCCTTTTTAGAAAGTTGGCGTTAGAGATGCCAATTTAAAGTATACTGTAGGTTTGGTTTTGATTATCATGTCTATTGAGCTTATGTGACACTGCAGTTCTTCATCAACAGAAAAGTGTAATATCTGCATGCAATCTGAAACCTTCTCAGTTTTAACTGTAAAATTGACAAACTTTCTTGCCGGAATACTCTGCAAAATTGCCAGATTTAACTGATATACTGTTTTCAACGCATGCACATCTAAAGCACATGCAGAAAGCCAGCTGTCAAATGTGGCACATTGTGTGAGAATTAAACTAAAGTTCTGTTTTATTGTGTATAACACATCAGATCAAATAAAAAAGCACACAGCGTTGCAACACAGGCTCATTCTGAAAACATAGCCCTATATACATTTCTGAATTATGTAGCCAGAAGTATGTATGGCTGCATTTTGTTTTTAAAATGATCACTATGGGGCGATATGATGCCGTTCCTTTTTTCGCTTCCCAGCTGACCGTTTACTTCTGTACAGACAACTTTCCCACTGTTACCAGTTTGTCCAGTAGCTCACCATGTACATGGACTTGAGATGCAAAGAGGAGTTGACCAGTGAAGAACAGTTTCAGGTAAGACAAAAACAAAGGCCTAAAAATAAACAATTAAATAACAGGGTGAGAATGTGGTAAAATCTGAAAACATGGTAAAAATCAGATGGGGGCCTTTTTTTTCTGTATTGCTTTTTAAATTGGTCGGTCGGGTTTAGGGAGGTGGATGGGTTCCGGTTAATCAGTGCTCCTGAAAACACTATTGATTAGGTTTAGCAAAGAAGGAGGAGGTTGAGTCAGTCAGTCAGTCATACAGTAAGTCATTTCGTCAGTCAATAGTGGCCTCTGGTGGATTTAAATGAGAACAGCAGATGCGAATGGCACTCGCGAGAGAACTTTGGGATCTAAAAAAGCATAATAGAGCGACCTCTGGTATATTTGTGAAAACAAAAACTGGAAAAAAAATGTAGCTCCTAGGACATATTTGGTGCTCTCCAGAAATGTATATAGAGGTACATTTTCATAAAGAGCTTTGCAGAGTCCACATAATCACAGTCAGATATGTCTGTGGATGTAAACAACTGGGTAAGAAATAATATATTTTTGTTAATATTAGATCTGTGTATTAAAATGAACACAGCATAATGTACACCATCTGTGGCTGTCTGTGCTGTCAATTTGAATCAAACTGCAGAAGAAAAACTGAAAACCACTCACTGCTCTTTCTTGACTAAAGAACATTAGTAGATTATTAAAAAAACAAGTTTCTGCCTGACTGCAGTAATTATTACTAAGTTATGTTTATAAGGCAGATCATCAGCAGCTGTAGGCAGGGCTTGTAATGTCACAGTAGGGGGAGTCTGTGTCTCATGACCCAGGACAGAAGCTACAGTGCTCAGCATATTTGTGTACACCCCATTTTGAAAATGATTATTTGTATCCATTTCTCAGTGAATATAGGTAATGTATATTTTTGTGTATTTAAACAGAACAGATTTATTAAACAGATATATTTATTAAAATAATATTTGAGTCCCCAAACATATTTAGAAATTGAAAGATGATACAATTAAATTCAAGCAAAATATTGCAAAAAAAAAATAAACTAATAAATAATAATAATAAACTTAATTACAACCTACAAATTGATTTTTTTCTTCTTATTTCTTTGCTTGTCTTTTGCTTCTTTTTTCTCTTTTTTAAATTTGTATTGCATATTTTTCTATAACAAAAATTTGGGTGTACTAGTTTCTGGAGAGTTATCGTAAGTTAATTTGTTAGATAAGTTCCAGATTTAGATTCAGTACTGACTAATCTAATGTATATGCACAAATATAATATTGTATAGTTTCCTATTAAAAATGAATTTAAAATAAAGATTTGTGAGAGGTGTACTTACATATGCACATGACAAGCTTAAAGCATATAAGAACTTGCCTAAACCAGCTCATGACCAGTTAAGAACCATTTCACCTAAATATATTACTTTGATAAGCCTCATTGTAAACAAAGAATTCCAAGAGAAATATAGATAAAAGCTTTGTGTTATTAATCATATATTGTTTTTATCAGTGTCATTACATTAACCTGTTAGCCAGCACTCTCTTTTGAGTTATTTACACCTACCTAACTTTAAATAGTAACAGTTCTTCATCCCAGTGAGCTACAAACATAAATTAGGTATCATTGGAAAGAAGACACTTTGAGCTTTATTTAGAATGTGTCATGCTAAAAATATGAAAAGTTTTACATTATGATGTAATAAGAAATAATTATAATATATCTTCCATATACAGACGCAGGAAAGCCTTGGTATGACAGGTGGTGTAAACTAACAAATTACAAATACTCAAATGACTGTAATTAAGTCGTTTTTCTCAGGAATTGTATTTTACTAAGTGCAGAATCTGTACTTTTCTCCACTACTTTCCATCAACGTGCAGTCATTACTTTATTATTTCTTGTCTATGGGGATTAGAAAAATCAGTCATGTGATTCCTGTCCAATCAAATCTCACATAGAAGGTAAATCGCATCATAATGATCTACCTCAAGACATGGGCGAATTATAATTGCTGCAAAGTGTTTGAAAGCATTAAAAGTGTCCAAGGAGATGTTTAAAATCTTTACATACAGTGACCCAGAGACTGTTTAGATGTATGTCACTTATGAGATGACATGCGTTGTTTACTTAATATTGGCCGAAATGGCCTTAAACACAAAGCAGGCAAAAGACGTCAACATGATATTTTCAGTACTTTTTCCACCACTGTGTATGACCTTATGTAATGACTTCGAAAAAATATGCCTTAAAAGTTTTATGAATTTATATTTCGAATTTGATGTAGATAGCATGCAACAGCAACAGTTAATAATTTGGAGTACGGTAACAGTTCATGTATCTTTGGAAAGAATACATTTTAGGCTTCACTATCTATCATCTAAAGCAGGGGTGCTCAATCCTGTTCCTGGAGATCTACCTTCCTGCAGATTTGTTGCTACCCATATCAAACACACCTGAACCAATTAATTAGGACCTGAACACCACTTGATAATTACAGGCAGGTGTGTTTGAAATGGGTAGCAACTGAAATCTGCAGGAAGGTAGATCTCCAGGAACAGGATTGAGCACCCCTGCTCTAAAGTTTATAATGCTCAAGATGAAAAAAAGTTATAGATGCTTACGTAATGTAAAGAAAAATGCACTGTGTAGGAATAGCTTTTAAATTACAGCAGTTGAACTGTATTTCTTCTGGATGACTAAAAAGTAATCAGTATGATGGTGAAAACTGTACATAGTCAAACCACCCTTCATCAATCTTCTACCAAAAACAGAAATAAGGGCAGCATCAATAGCTAAAAATGTGGGAGAGCATTGTTATTATGTGAATATGTGATTGTATTGTATTGCAATATAGAGCAATTAAGTGTTGATGTAAAATCAAAAGTAATTCACAAGTATTTGAAAATAAAAGGATTTAATGACAATAATTCTCTATGGTTACAACCGAATTAGTTACAAATAACTGTATAAAATGAAAATACATGAAATGATAAAATCACATGATATTAATTGTACCCTACTTAAATGTAAAATAAAGTTACCTAAGAAAGAGAAACAGGGGAGGGAGAGACAGAGCAGGAAAAGCGCAGAGCAGAGTTTATCACCTATTTTGTATCTTTCTTGACCATGTGACCAAAGCCCAAATTTTGAGACATTCAAACTGACCAATTATCATGTGACCACATCATAAAACTACCAAAGTCCGGCCCTGATCTTGTCAGTATCTGTCTTTGGAATCTGTATGACCCTTCTTGGTGAATAAAGCATGTTTTGCCACACTGTAAAACCCATCAGTCAAATTCATCAAATGAAATGAGTGTAGTTAACTCAAAATTTACTAAAACTTTATTCCACTTATTTGAAAAGAGTTTTGAACTCAATGTTGAAAGTAATCAGTTAGTTAAATACCTCATTACTTCAACTTAAATGGAGTACGTTGACAGTACTCATTTAGATTTTTTTTTTTTTTTTGCAATCGGCTTTCTCAAACAGTTTGAGTTGCCTTACCTTATAGGGTTTTACAGTACTCGGATGGTTTGAGTTCTCTTCATTTGTTGGTTTTTACTGTGCTCAGATTGCTTCGTTTAATCAAATGGATTAAGTTCACAGTACTTATTAGGATTCGTTTTTGAACCTAAATGATTTGTTGCAATCATTTTCCCTTACATGGTTTGAGTTACCTTAACTTAACAGAGCAAATAAACAAATGCATACGATAATTTGGCTTTCTACAACTGTAGTAAACATTTTTTTTTATTTCTTAAACAAATACATGAAATTAGTCCTGGAGCTTTACATAAAAGCAATGAAAAGCCACACATCTCCTGGATATATGTGTGAGTTTAATGGCAATATCATGCAAAAAGAAATTTCTGAAACAATTTTTCTGTGACAATGTCTTGTGATTTCCTACCTTTTATTGTTTGGGGAGAAGCAGTCTGATGAACGCATCTTATTGTAAAATAATAGGCCCACATTATGCACACACTGTAACTAAAGCTGTGAGCAGCTCCATAATTCTGAGCTCTTGAATAAAAAGCAATGTATTTGATAACCTTATGTCAACAAGATCTTATCATAAATGATCAAGAAAAAGCGCCGAACATTTCTGTAAATATTGGACTAAAAGCAATCTAGCATTAATTTAACACTTGAAAGGAAATCTAAAGACAATGGTGCCAGATAATGATTACGACCGTCTCTATATGACAAGCGCCGATGGCGTTCATCCCTGAGGATTATGATGGTGTTTGTGTTATTACTGTACACCTAAAAAAGACCGCTTCATTCCCTAGCGGATCATATAAAAAGCTCTTTTAGCTCTGCCTGCTTCATCAGAAATGAAAAGCCCACAGCAAACACCTGAGCTTGTCTATCAGTTCCACTTAGATGAAGAACAATTGCGTTTTTAGCAGTGCTCTTATAATGTGGAGAAATTGGAGATGTCATTTTGAATTTATTATGAGCATCAAACTGAAACGGAATGGCCTTGTTTGGGGGCTTGTTTTGTTTGTTTGCGTTCGCAGTAGTGTACTTTTATTTCCAATTCAGTCGCTGAGCAGCTAATAACAGTAGAAATGAACTGCCATGCTTGTTTATTGCGAGCGCAGGCCTGAACCACTGATAAAGAGGCCAATGTTCAGCATCATCATATCCCTGAGGGCGCGTGCTGCTCGTGGATTCATAATTAAAAGTGCAGATTTGCATTTTGCAAAAAAATGTTTCAAGCATAATTCAGTTAATAGTTCATAATTCTTGGCCTCCCTATAAAAATCAATTGTGTGGTCCATGCTGTGCTAGCCAGACATGAACGGCGAGCCGCTAGACTGATAATTGATTGAATTCACATGAAAGGCAGAGTTATCAGAAAAGAACAGCATTTGCACGTACTTGTGAAAAAGCAGCGCATGTTAGTTTCTTTTGAATGAATATGATGCTACATGTTTGATTAAGCCACTGTTAATATGTTTTGTTCGTTCTGTTGCAGTGAATGGCAAAACTGTTGCAATGAATTCACACCATGGTTATAAAAAGCATGAAGATGATAAGGCATGTTAATTGAGTAAAACTGGAATGTATTATGAACACACTGCATATAAAGTATATAATATAGGTCCCACTTTACATATAAAGTCTCTATTAGTAGTTTCCTCAAGTCTCCATTAGTAAAGCTTTGTTACTGCTTATTTTTTCATTAACATGCATTAAAATGAACAGTAATCATGCAGCATTTATTAAGCATGGTTCAACATTTGCTAATGCTCTATTAAATATAGTTGTGCCTGGTAACATTCATGAAATGTTATTATAAAGTGTTACCATAATGTACAATATAGTTAGTAACATTTTAGTTTAAGTACCAATTTCCACTATTAATAGTGACTTGTTTATTATTAATGTAATGGCTGTTTGTTAGACTACATCCAGATTCCTAATCCTACCCAATACCTAAACCAAATGTCTACCTTATGAACTAATAATAAGCAGCAAACTAGAGCTAAATGTCTTTTTACTGAAGTTTATTTACAGCAATAGCTGCACCTTACAATAAAGTGTGACCATATGTTAAGGTTACTATAGCATGGAATACATTGTTTCAGTACATAATAACTATATTGTTTAGTGACTTTCCAGCTTCATTACAGATACCCAAAGACATTTGTCTTTAAGGAACACTGAATTATTTTGCTGTTACAACAAAACATTAATGGCAATTTACTCCACATTAAAATTCACAAACTAATGAAGTATACTATAAGAAAACACAAAAGTTTAGAATCCATAGTCACCTAAAAGTCTGCACATATAGGAAATAGGTGATCTGTATTTTTTATTACACCTTAAAAAATGTTAATCCAATATTTGAGTTAAAAATATTAAGAGATTTGTTGAGTTATTTTAACCTTAATTGGGTTATTTATTATTAACTCAATCAGTTGGGTCAAATATTTGGTGCTTTGTTGGGTTTTTCTAACCTTTATTATGTTATTTATTTAATAACTCAACCAGTTGGGTTAAAAAATTGGAATTCAACAGTCATCTGATTACACTGGCACAAAACAGCTGTATTGTAGCCTACGAATTGTTGTTCTTGCATTGTAAAGTTTATTTAAGCCATAACGCAATATTGTTGTTGTTTTTGTTAATCAAATTACCTTTCCGTGCCGTGTTTTTATATCTGTTTTACCAGCACTCTTAATTACTGATGATACTGTGTGCTTCGTAGCTGATCTATATTAACCGGATAAAACCCTTAAGTGTCTGGAACTTAAAATGTAATTGAAATGAAGCGTTTTCAATATTTTAAAAAAACTGCATGTAATTTATTCACACAGACATAATATAAAATTAGTAGTAGTAATAAAATTGTAATACCACAATGGGAAAAAATAACATTTTCAATCAAAATAACCTAATACTCCACATAATTTTAACTGAGTACGATATTTGATTATTGTAAGTCAAATCCTTTCTGAGTGATGGTGGATGTCTTGAAAACTAGACCAACATATCTTCCTAGTAAAATCACAATACTAACTCAATAGGATTATCTTATTGCAGTGTGTATAACCTACAAAAGAAGAGGGCATCAGAATAACCTTGATTTATCCTTGAACTGGGCAAAGCAGTGGCACAGGTAGTGCTGCCTCCTCACAGAAAGAAGGTCGCTGGGTCGCTGGTTCGAGCCTCAGCTCAGGCATTTCTGTCTGGAGTTTGCATGTTCTCCCTGCGTTCGCGTGGGTTTCCTCCGGGTGCTCTGGTTTCCATGTGGTACAGGTGAATTGGGTAGTCTAAATTGTCCGTAGTGTATGAGTGTGTGTCTGAATGTGTGTGTGGATGTTTTACCAGAGATGGGTTGCGGCTGGAAGGGCATTGGCTGCGTAAAAACTTGCTGGATAGGTTGGTGGTTCATTCCGCTGTGGCGACCCCGGATTGATAAAGGGACTAAGCCGACAAGAAAATGAATGTATCCTTGAACCAATATAATTTTACGGACTCCTTTCTGCACACTTTAACTGAATCAATAGTCAATGTTCAACATCAAACTTGGTCTAGGTTTGCTTTTATATTATTCATTATCCATTCTTTGACAAATTTGTCAAAATGTTTGAGCGGCTGAAACTGACCCTTATTCCTCAGCGTCTGTATGGGGAATATTTTGGTATTGGGACAATATACTGTATTGTATGCTTTCCATTGTGTTGGAACAGCACCTTCTGTGAGATAGCTATGAATGATGTCACAGACAGGATTGCTGATTTCAATTGCAAACTTTTTGAATATTCTTGGAAGGATCATGTCTGGACTGGGAGATTTGTGGGAAAGAATACTAAGGTAGATTAGGCAAAGATAGATAAGGTAAACTGGTATAAAGCCGCATTCATTATCAATGACGCACAACAAAAAAGCCCCCAAAGATCCCATTCATTTCAATAGCGAGCCAGGGATTTCTGGTTACCGTTGGCATCAGAATGTGGGCATGTGCAGTGACTTGACCAAGTTGAGAAACCTTCAACTGAATGCAAATAAAAGGCAACAAAATGAGCAACAAAGCTGCTGGTAGAATTAAAGGCCAGGAGCAGTTGAAATACCTTGATCACTTTTATCTTTATCAGTACGACATATAATACACATAATAAACAACTCTATATTTTGAAAAGTTGTCAGAGATAATTAAAGATTTATGTTATAGTGGTAATAAACTAAATACATTATAAATATGCAACAAGGCTTACATACTGCATTTACACTGTAAAAACACTGGGTTCCACACAATTGATTTGTGTTGGGACAACATAAGGCAATTAAGTTTACTTATTATATATATTTATTATATTTATATACAGTTGAAGTCAGAAATTGTTAATGCCAGAGATCAAAGGAGTATGGCCAGACTGGTTCAAGCAGATAGAAAAGCAAATATGCTCATTTTTAATTTAAATTTCTGACAGCACTTAGAGGTTTTTGCATCTGAACTCTTCATTTGAATTGGAGTGGTGCAGCTGGGTTTGTGTGGTTCGAAAACCCACCCCCCTGCTGACAAAGTCCAAATTTTGGACCCTATATGAGCTTATTTGTCTCATTTTTGACAGTATGCCATCATAAATTGTGAAAATAACCAATAGAAGAAGACTTTAGGACAAATTTAATAATATGTTAGCATTTAAAAAAAATAAGTTTTTTTTTTATCTTTCATTGTTCAAAATGTTTATTTAAAATTGTAATCTCATTACATTATTAATAAAACTGTAGATAAAACTTAATGCACATTTGTAAATAAATTATTTTTTGTAAACATAAAATTGTATAAGCACAAAGACAAAAATGTAAGAAATATTTTTGTTGCATAAAAAAAGTGTGGTAATGATGACCATCTGTCAAGCTAATCCAGCAAAAATGAGGGTTTAACATGTCATAAAAATGCAGTATTTGAACCGCATAATTAAATAGAAAATGTCTACAGGCCTAAGCTACAGGCCTAAGCTACTAGCGTCACTACTTGTAGCGATGCTACTACCCAACACTGCAGGCTGCGATATTTACGTGCATACTGTATGAATAGATAGTCTATGGAATGAAAAATGCAATGTGGCCATGGCTTACTCTGAACAAATCATTTGAATCACTAAATCGTTAACTGCAGACTCACTCTGTCTGGATCATTTGAATTTTGACAATGTAATGACACCAGTGTAAGTTCTCACAAGAACCAAGCGAATCCAAGTAGCTTAGATTAGACGTCTGCGTGATCCGCATGGGAATTCTGTCTATTTCCTTCAGACAGCTCCGAATCCTGTAAGGCACACATCATTCCCTAATATCCACTCGAGGAACGCTTCATCCAGGCCGTCAGTTGTGCGCTTCCTCACAGCAGGGGTGGCAGTCTCAATCTGAGCCAGTTCTGCTGCAGGCTTGATAACCTTGTTAATGAATACATCAAGCTTTTATGGAAGACATTAAGAAGTGTCAGAACAAAGATGCCGCAGCGCTTTTATGTGCGAATGCAGTTTGCATATTGTTTGTGCATCCAAAGTGGATAAAAGCTGGGCTGTTCGCTGATCAAGAGATGCGAGTTTGGGTTAAAAAAAACGTCACTTTCAAGGAGACGTTTGTTGGCTGATTTGTCCATAATTGGAGGGAACACTCTGCTGAGCTTGTAAATAACAGGATACACTGTAAACACAGTTAAATCAGTGACACGCTGAGCATAGTGCGATGGCTTGACTGATACACTCCCTTATTGGAGGTCCTCTTTTAAGGCAAGGCCATCTTGTAAAATGTCATGGTATTTATCAGTGCAACTAAATGTCAGCTCAAGCTTCTTTGACTGACTCTCTGACCTATGCATGCCAGAGATTTCCAGATAATATTTGTTTTTATAGCAGTGAAGGACATCCCTTATGGATCCGACACCTAAGGAGGCAGTGTTTGCTTGTGATATAAATGTCATATTGTGTGTTTTCTCAATCATATAAGCAGATATGGAACGTGCAAAGAGGTTCCTTTCAGGGTTAGCATTGCTTAGGAAAGCTGAAATCATATAGCTAATCCATTTTGGTTACTTCAGTAAATGTTAACTGAAAAAGTTATGCCATCATTTGAACAGTTATAATTACTTTTGTGAAAGTTATAATTTGACATAATTCACTGTCATCATTTAGCAGAACAGATATTTATGTACAATGCAACATAATTATTCTTACCTGTAGCTATAAATATATACAAAAAAGTTATCATACAAAATGTTTTTATTGTTGATTTAAAACTTACCGACAAATGGGTAAAACCCAACACGATTTCATGACAATTCGTAACTTTTTGATTTTGTGGCTAATTCGTATAAATTCACACAATCTCATTTGTACAATTTAGTATGACTTGCTTATCCCCTAATGACGGTTTGGTTTAGGGGTAGGGTTGGGTGCCACGCCTCTTTTTTTAAAATTGCACATTTATGTATGACTGAACTCATACGAATTTGTACGAACTATCCACTAAACTGAAAAAACTTAAAATAGTTATGTTTTCTTGTGAGATAAGACAGATAAAACTTTAAAGGGGTGGTCCAGAGTGTATCTTTATAGCTTGGTTGTGTTTATAGGAAGCCAAGCAATGTGTGCTCGTGCTTTATTTTTAGAAAATTACATAATTTTTTCATATATCTTACTTTGATTATATACAGCTACTCAATTAACACGAAAATGACTGTCATATTTCCTAGTTCCTCTGAAAGCCTCTCAAGAGCCTCTGAATAGTCAGCTAACATAATGTGCTGTGATTCGTGGGTCAGCTCCTCGTCACTAGGAAAATTGTCACGTCCCTACAAGCACATGCTTTTGTGCTGTCTAGGGAAAGCGGCTGCATAGAGAGACACTGTGGCACTGGTGAAGACTGTGGCTGTTTACTGCGGTTTGACAGATAAATATGAATTTGCAGCTAAATTGTTATGGTGCCAAAAAGCATTTCCCGTTGTTTACACCCTTGTTTACGTCCTTGCTAAAACAAACCAATAACACAAAAAATATGTATGTAATAGATCAATTTTAACAAATAAATATATTAGATGTGGCTCACAATCCACAGCTTTGACTATTATGGTTGGAGCTGCTCCTTCTTTGAGGAGTTTTTAGCCGAATCCAGCACTGAACTGGAAGAGATTTTGGAAGCTCTCCTTTGTCAAATGCAAGCTATATCTTTTTATAATTCTCTGAAACATAATTAAAATTAAATTGTGAATGCTTCTCTCTTCATGTCATGTCCTTTGGAGGCCCAGATTCAGAAACAGAAGAATCTCTGTGGAAATAGCAGCATTTGGATGGCATTTTAGCATTGTGTATGATGAATGTTCATAACCTGAAGTGTTTTTGATCTCACAAACCCACATGTATTTTTTGTAGTCCCTAAACTTTGTTGTAGGCTTTGCTAAGCTATCTCTGTAAAAGCCAATGTCTCACTTTGCATTAAACTTTGAGGGTATTACATTTAGAGATGTTGTTTATGTTCACATTAGTACATTACACATCCACTAAAGTTTAATTATGATATCGTAGTGGACCACCCTATAAATGGCAAGTTAATTGGCAAGTATAACAAAAAATAAACACATTTTAGATTATAAAACAAACTAAAATAAATTATTTGTTTTGTGGCTTAAATAGATCCTTTCATTATTGACCCATATACACTGTTAACGCTTTTTGTAAGTAACAGTGTTTAACTGTAATATATTACAGTAAAGCTGTATTTTACTGTAAGACAGTTATGCAGGATTAAACTTTATTTCAAAGCTGCAGTGACAATGACTGTATATTTTAAAGATATAGAATACTGTAAACTCAAATACAGTAAGACAAATGGCACTGTAAATGTAAATATAGTATTATTTTGCTTTGAATGATTTACAGTATGTTAATGGTGAACTGCTGCCAATAAAATACTATAGATTCTACAGGAAATTGTTAACAGTGTATGTGAAACTTGAGGACGCTGTTCGACAAAGTTGAGGATCCACGTGCAGTCCTTTATCACACAGAGAATAGTCAGGCAGGCAATGGTCAATAGAGGGAAATCCAGATGTGTAGTCAAATAACATGCAAATGGTCAATACAGGCGACAGGCAGGATAAACATGGAAATCGCTTTGTAATGTTACAGAGTACGTACCAACAACACTCAGCAATGTCTGTGAGTGTGTGTGCTGTTTATATAATCCATGTAATTGAGAAGCTCCCAGTTGTGTGTGTGTGCAATCAAGAACCCAGTGTATGTGTGGTGCCTGAAGGGAGTTGTAGTTCATATTCAATTCAATTCAATTCAATTCAATTCAGCTTTATTTGTATAGCGCTTTTACAATGTAGATTGTGTCAAAGCAGCTTCACATAAATGGTCATAGTAACTGGATCAGGGTAATTCAGTTTTTAGAGTTTAAGTTCAGTTCAGTTTAGCTCAGTTCAGTGTGGTTTGAAATCATTATTGAGAGTCCAAACACTGAAGAGCAAATTCATCAATGAGTAGCTTTTCAGATCCTGAACCATGCAAGCCAGTGGCGACAGCGGAGAGGGAAAAAAACTTCAAAAATAGGAGAGTGAAGAAAAAAAACCTTGAGAGAACCAGACTCAGTTCGGCACGACCATTTTAATTTCTCCGCTGGAGAAATTTCATATGGTGGAAGAATTGTAATTCTTCAATGATCCATGTGGACTAGACTGCTGGTGATTGTGACAGTATGTATTACATACCAAAATAACTACAATAATAAACTATTTATTAAAACTATATTAGAATTTTTTTTATTTATTTATTGAGTGAATGAACAATAATTTAAGCATAAATCCATAGTATAAATCTTTTTGCATAATGTATTTTGAAATGTTTTATATAAACTTCACAGTACTAAATATCACTGATGCATTTTCTTTCAGAATATTTCTTTGTTTAAAAAATGTCAAGGTCACAACTCGAATTTGAATCCCACATTGTAAACATAATTGTTAGCATGAATTCAACAGTATTTAATAGCACACATAAAAGGTGTCCTTGCTTTAACGTGATTTCCCAGCATTGCACCATGACTAAAATATTCTTCAGCTCTGAGTCTGCAGGCTCATATTTACTGTGATTGACACAAAGGAATGTGGTGATGAGGATAATGATCGCGTCTGTTTGAAAACCTCCTTCTCTCGCTCGGCTGTGAGACGACAGAATCTGCTTTAAAATACAAACAATTTGTTTTGTATCTTTTAAAGCAGCCCGGAGTTTCTGACATACAATAGGAATGACACCATATCAGAGAATGACACCATAGCGCTCAATTGTGCAATCCTACACATTCACTGTGGAAATTACTGTCAGACTGACCGAAAGCTCGGCCAAGATTGCTCTGCATGATGCAAAATGCGAAAGAGCGGTGCAAGGATGCAACAGCTTCAATGATCTGCCTCGCTATATACATAAACAATGACTGCTGAAGGGAGACAGTGTTATCTGCAGCTCTTCTTTGTGATTAGATTGTTCATCGCATTAATTGCATCAAGCATTGTAAATATTTAGAAGTGCATATTTAATTTTAGTGTTTAGAAGAGTTTTTCATATTTCATTGGCTGTTGTTTGTCTTATATTAATATGTTCTCTCTGCTGCCCCCACCAGTCTAGGAGCAACTAATATATTAAGCTATTATGCACAGTTAAAAAATGACCAAGTGGAATGTTAATGTAGCCAAATCTATGCTTTTAAAATGTAACATTTAAAATTTCCAAACAAAGATAACTTTTTATATAAGGAAAAATAAACAGAATTAATGTCCTTACTTTCTCAAAAGAGAAAGTAAGCATTTGTACAAGAAGATTACATACAGTACAAAGTCAATAAAATCATGCAAATATAGGTAAATTTACACAGGGCATTGCGAGTGATGAAGAATGCATGTGTGAATGTGTTTGCAACAAATGACATGAGGGCCACTACCCCCAGACCAGATAGAACTGATTTATATATAAATATACATACATATATACACATTCACCGGCCACTTTATTAGGTACACTGCCTTAATTCTTTGTGGCAAAGATTCAACAAAGTTCTGGAAATATTCCTCAGAGCTTTTGGTCCATATTGACATGATAGCTTCACACAGTTGCTGTTGATTTGTCGGCTGTGGTCATAAAGGGATGGACATGGTCATCAACAATACTCAGGTAGGCTGTGGTGTTGACACAATGCTCAGTTGGTACTAATGGGCCCAAAGTGTGCCAAGAAAATATCCCCTACACCATTACACCACCACCACCAACCGTTGATACAAGGCAGGATCCATGCTTTTATGTTATTGATGCCAAATTCTGACCCTACCATCCGAATGTCGCAGCAGAAAGCAAGACTCATCAGACAGGGCAACGTTTATCCAGTCCTCTATTGTCTATTTTTGGTGAGCCTTTGCAAATTGTAGCCTTTGAATCCAGTTCTTAGCTAACAGGAGTGGCATCCGGTGTGGTCTTCTGCTGCTGTAGCCCATCCGCCTCAAGGTTGGACGTGTTGTGTGTTCAGAGATGCTCTTCTGCATGTCTCCTCTGACCTCTGGCATCAACAAGGCATTTGCACCCACAGAACTGCCGCTTAGTGGATATTTTCTTTTTTTTCTGACCATTCTCTGTAAACCCTAGAGAAGGTTGTGCATGAAAATCCCAGCAGAACAACAGTTTCTAAAAATACTCAGATCAGCCTGTACTGGCACCAACAAACATGCCATGTTTAAAGTCACTTAAATCCCCTTGCTTCCCTATTCTGATGCTTGGTTTGATCTGCAGCAGATCGTCTTGACCATGTCTACAAATGCATGGAGTTGCTTGTTGCTTTGATTGGCTGATTAGAAATTTGTGTCAATGAGCAGTTGAACAGTTGTTTCTAATATAAACCCTATGGTATTTTTTGTACATCCAATATTTATTCTACTGCTGATAATATTGTCACAGAAATCAAGGCACTGGCTGAATTGGACAGGCGTTACTTAACTGTGGCAATGGCCCTGAGCGTGGTATGTGATGTTGTGTTCAGCTGTGACAAAAAACAAAATCCATCCTTTACTAAGCATGTATGTTAGCTTTGACACAGCCTTCCAAACGCAGTTGGAGCTAGGAATTTTGGCAGTGAAATGTCCCAGTTGCATGCAATCAATCGCGCATCACAGTCATGTTGGTGTGAATATTTCATAACATTTCAAAATGCTGCCTCCTTTGAAAACACCTGACAAAAACAAAATGTCCACATCACTGCTCTATAAAGCTTAAAACACGTCAGAAATAGCCTTTAATAGAATGTTCCCCGCATATGTTGGGCTGTAAAAAAACGTAAAAGTTTACCCCAAGGTAATCCCGCTGAAGAATTAATATATAGGCTATAAATAATTTGAAATGAAAAATGAAAGCTAGTAGATGCCTACAAGGCAAAAATGTATAACTCCGCCTATGGCTCAATTGTGTTGTCCGCACAAGTTCAGATCATTCAACTTGAGCGGAAAATGTACTTGAAGTAAAAAAACATCCCATGAGTGATGCAGTGCTTAACGTTTGCTGTAAACCCAGCATCAGTTTTAAGGATATCTATAAGCCAATGTACTACAATTGAAGTACTAAAAACTTGCATTTTTTCATGTCCGTCAATATCCGACTTTTATGACATCACATCAATGATTTTTATGAGGGAGAGTGTCCTTCCTACAACTGAAATTTCAGACTTATTCACATGTAACTGCATTCACACTGAGGATCAGACCACAAAATCTCAACCGGCTCATTGTACTTGTGCCCAGTGATACATTTTTGTGAACCAAGAAATATTTACCCTGGTGTACTGTACATCGTCTTGCAGTTTTTGTTTTCACAAATCCACTGTGGCCAATGTGTACATTTTTGAGAATTAAATAATATTAGATGTTTTATGTTTTCTCATAAGTGCCATAAATTTGTCATAAATCCAACAGAGGCTGCTGTGGACACTTGGGCGTACCTCGCATGTTCCTGAAAGTAGACAGCGAGCTTATCTCAGTTGATCAGCTATATATCATCTGACCCCCTTCCCTAAACCCAACCGGTAGTGTTCTCAAAAGCAAGTTAGAATGAAAACCCATGCAAAATGTATCGAACCCATCTGAATTGTGATGAGAATTATCTTTTGTAAGCTGTTTGGACAGAACTGTGTGTAGGTATAGTGTGTCAACATTCAGATTGGGGTGGTAGAAACACAAGTCTCTTTTTTTTTTTTACATTTCCTGACATTAAAATAGGATCCAAATCCCTCTTATATTGAAGCCCACTACAATGTGACATAGGAGTGTGGTTTTCCCTGCCCACTGAATGGATTGACAGCCATGTTAATACATGTCTCCGCAGTAACGCGTATAATCATATCAACAAGACAAGACGTGCACAAAGCAAAAGGGATTAAAAGTTCTCTCTGTGATCTCCAATTATCATCAAATGTGATCAAGAATGAGTTTTACAACATTTTAAAACATTTTTAAAAAGTGCATGTTTGTAATGAATTACAGTGATTTTCTGTCTTAATCACCACAGCCGCATGTAAGTACAATTATAAAAGAAGACTCTTCAATCCCAGCTTGTTGACGGTAAATCAGGTTTATTTTGTATATTAACAAAACAGATATACATACAGTAATGGATATTAATGTGTATCATATCACATCTGTTGTGCATAAACAGTGCAAAGTTAATGTGTGCACTGTGTGTGTCCACTGTGTGTGTGCGTGAACTTTGTAACGACATAGTGTGTGGGACTCCACAACAAAAACAAGTTCAAAAACAAATGCAAATATGTTGCATTTTTAAATTTATTTTATATAATTTTATATAATAGCAGATGATACAGTAGGCTATTTCGCACTGCAGTTCTAATCTGATCCTGTTCTGAGAAAGTTTAGTAATGAACATTTATAAACAAGTCTTTATGTGTATAAAGCCTTTGTTTTGTGAGAAGTTCTTCTCAGATGATATTTAAATGACCCATACGCCATTACTGTAACATTTCCTTGAGTAAAAATTACGTTGTCTGAAACTTTCTGTTGTACACCACATACCCACCACGTACCTTTTTGGCAGTGGTAACGCACGCTTGATAAAGGTGACCCGTACCGACCTGTACTGTACTGTACCGTATTGTACCTCTTAGTGGAAACTAAGACAATAAAGAGAAGACATGGTTAGTCAGACTCATTACTATTAAGCTGCCTGTGAAACAAACAAAACGCTACTAGCTATTTTTTAAATAAGGGAAGAGCTACTTGAATATTCTACCTGGTCTTAATGATTCAGTGGAAATGAACATAAAATTCATGCGGTTTTGGAATGTTTTACCCATGTAGACTTTGGTACCCATATGATCACGTATATATATATATATATATATATATATATATATATATATATATATATATATATATATATATATATATATATATATATATATATATATATATATATTATTTATTTATTTTTTTTAGAAAAGTGCAAATGACTGCTGTCATGATATTATTATGAATGTTTAAAACCACCAAAAACACACTTTAACATATTACACATTTAACACTAACATTATGTTGTAATTGCTGTAACTTTTTATGTTCTACTCTACTTGTATGACATTTAATATGAATATAACTCACTTAATGTGAATATAACTATATATTGTCACGTTTATTAGATGTCACAGCAAATTAAATGCAGGGCATTTGATGTAAATTATTATTAATATAAAATAAAAGGTCCAGATTAAAACTTTAAATGAGTGTTTAATTGAATGATTTAGCTTTTATTTATTTTCCTATGAATCAAGGCAAATGATTAGAACAAGGGGGAAAAAATAGCACACTCACACATTATTTTAAGATAATACTTTGTTCTTTTTTGTAATTACCGTAATTACTAGATAACAACCTGGATGCTGTACATGGAGTAGTAAATTTGAAAATTAGCTGTTTCTATGGCAACATTATTATTGCCAAAATGGTTCTGTATCTTTTGAATAATCAATAGACAAAAGCACACTAAGTAAAAGCCATTATGCAAACTAACTCACTTATTTAGCAGGATATTATATAGTAAATCAACTTAATTCAAACTGTATATTATATATATTTAGTAAGTTTGATTTCTGATTATTATTGCATTGAACTGATAGTTCACCTCAAAATTAAAATGTATTTACCCTCAAGAGGAACCAATACTTTGAGTTGGGGCCAGTGAGGTTTTTAAATGTTTTAAAATAAGCTTCTCCTGCTCGCTAAGGCTGCATTTATTTAATCCAAAAATACAGTACAAATTGTAAAATTGTGCAACGTTTCTGCATTATAAAATAACTGTTCAAAATTAGCTTATAATTTAATTTAATCATTTTGAAAAATTCACACAGCTTATAATTTATACATAGCTTGTTTGGAATGCTGTCCCGGTAGAGAGCCCTGAGCTCAAGGGGTATTCATGCTGTGAGGCAACATGGCTAGTCAGGGTGCTGTTCATTCTGGATAAAGGTGGAAGAAGGGGAGGAGGGGGTTTATTTATATATATATATATATGGACCAGCTGGGTCAATCATGAGCACATGCTTCTCTCGAAATTATATTTAACTTCACTTATTCCATTGATTTTAAAGATGAATGTTCAGCTTTATTATAGTCTTCAGTCACATGATACGTCAGAAATCATTCATTCATTTATTTTCTTGTCGGCTTGGTCCCTTTATTAATCCGGGGTTAAGCAGAATGAACCGCCAACTTATCCAGCAAGTTTTTACGCAGCGGATGCCCTTCCAGCCACAACCCATCTCTGGGAAACATCCACACACACATTCACACACACTAATACACTTTGGACAATTTAGCCTACCCAATTCACCTGTACCGCATATCTTTGGACTGTGGGGGAAACCGGAGCACCCGGAGGAAACCCACGCGAAGGCAGGGAGAACATGCAAACTCCACACAGATATGCCAACTGAGCCGAGATTCGAAGCGACCTTCTTGCTGTGAGGCGACAGCACTACCTACGGCACCACTGCCTCGCCTCCGTCAGAAATCACTCTAATATTAATTATTATCATAATTATTACTATTTATAATAATAATAATAATAATAATAATAATAATAATAATAATAATAATAATAATTATTATTATTATTATTATTATTAATGTAATAGTAATAAAAGCAATAATGACTGGAGTAATCATTTCATTTGAAACTTCATGTAATAAGAAAGCGGTCATTTAAAATGTTAATAAATATTAAACAATTTAACGTTGTTTTTACATTTAATAAATGCTGTCTTGATGAACAGAATCATTTTCTGTAAAAACATGAAAAAAAACGTACCCTAAACTTTTGACTTGTAGTGTATACATTATTTGTTTATTATTATTATTATTATTATTATTATTATTATTATTATTAATTTTGTTGTTGTTGTTGTTGTTGTTGTTGTTGTTGTTGTTGTTGTTAATAGAACACAAATGTACAAGGTGGCAGAAAAAAGGTCAAGAAGTTTATTGGTAAATTAACCAATATGCAGTCACTAGACTGATGGCAAAATAAACCATCAATGTAAAAAAATATAAAACAATGAACCAATATAAAATAATTAAAAGCTTCAAAATACATATAAACTTTACAGAAATCAAATTAATAGTCCTTAAAATAGCAAAAGTGGATTCACACACTCAACTGCGCTGTGTGCTTCAGACCATGAACCTATTCGATTCTTAAAACATAGCCATCGGTGAGAGAATTGGTTTGAGTAATATTACTCTTCTAAATTTTTTAGAAAATGTGCAGAAAACAACAGAGGAAAGAAACTCAAACTAGTTTGGAACAAACAGATATTGAAGAAATTATAACAGGATTTTCATTTTTGAGTGTACTATCCCTTTAAAGCATAAACAAAATTGAGTATAGCAATTCTTAAACAGCTAAATTCTAAGATACATTAAGATGCAGCTCTCAGAAAGCTACAACTTTACAAGTTGTATCAGTCATTTTTCAAGTATAAGGTACATTAGTGAAAGATGACTTCTTTTACATCAGATTTTTTTTTCTGTTCTTGCACAGCTGGATGTTGGACTCATGAAAAATATGTGTTAGCATTGACCAAAACTGATCAGCTGAAGTTACAGCGAAGCGTCACCCAACAGAAGATTCTGCTTGGTCTTTAAGCCTTTTTCAATGGTTTATTTTCACCATGATGGCACAGCAGTCAAAATAGGAAAAATGAGCTCATGTATGCGACAAAGTCTGGACCTTTGTCAGTGATGGGTGGGTTCTCCGAATCATCCAAACACCCCCTGGCAACGGGACTGACATTAATGCTATTTAAAAGATAAAAATGTCCTCAGTACCAGTGCAGTCTTTTAGAAAAAAAACAAACTGGGGGACTTCTTGTTTCTTCGTTTTGACTTGGCCAAAATCAGGCACAAAACTACTCAAGTCATGTATCCACCAGCATCTCTTTCTTTCCATAAATGGCAGCCTTCTTGGGCTTTTCACAGGCCTGCCATCCTCCAAATGAGGCTTTGGTTTGGAAGCTAACTAAGCTCACAGATGAGAAGGTTTGCTTTGACTTGGCAAATCATCAGTCGCTCGAGGGTAGAAATCAGAGTTTGTTGGCCTTGGATCTTTAGATGTCTCATTTGATCTCTCACTGTCTGTCTTCCCCAGCCATCCGCTCGACGCTTCTAACTCCCTGCTGTTAGTACACAATTACATCCTAGTTCTCTCTTCAGCATTAGAGAGTCTGAATGGCTTGACCCATGTGGACGAAATTTGTTCAAGATGGAGCTGAGTGGACCTCTGTGAAAGAAAAGTGCATCGTTTTAAAATGTATCAGCTAAAATATGCAAACTTCAAAAGCTATATTAGCCAAAATAGAAAAGGATTAAAATAAATATGATGTAAATATATGCCTGAAATGAAAACAGATTACATGAAGCCTACTGTATCTAATGATTGCAATCATACAGTATATCATTACTTACAAGCGAAACAAGTGGAGGATGAGTAAATAAAAATTCAGTCATCATTTACTCATCTTTGACTTGTTTCAAACCTGTTTGTGTTTTTTTGTTTGTTAAACATTATAGAAGATATTCTGAAGGAAAAAAAACATTGACTTCCGTAGTATTTTTAGTTCCTACTATTGATGTCGAAAGCTGTTTTACCCACACTGTTCTTCAGAATATTTAGTTTTGTGTTAAACAGAAGAAACAAATTACTGAAAGTTTAAAACTTCAGTAAATGATTAGGAAATTTTTGTTTTATGGGTGAACTTATCACTTTAATTATGGCTTAAGCACAATCTATGGGTACATGCGGGTGTATTCAACAAACAAAATGTTGTTAGTAAACTATCCAAGTAAACAAATTTGAATGTCAAAAAACCCCCATTAACTACGATTTTTAGGCATTTTGGGTTATGCTCTCATAAACCACCTTAATAGAGTACAACTATTCCCATATTATACATTTTTGTTTCCTCATAAACCACATCAACATGTTAAGACACACACACATACAGTGCTCAGCATATATAAGTACACCTCTCAAATATATCTTACATATATATTTAATAGGAAGCTATACAATATTATATTTGTGCATATACATTAAATTAGTCAGTACTGAAACCAAATCTGGAGCTTATCAAACAAAATAACTTAAGATAACGGTCCAAAAACCAGTACACCCAATTTTATATGTTATAGAAAAATATTAAATACACATTTTAAAAAGAGGAAAAATAAAGAGAAGCAAAAAAAAAAAAAAAGTTGACATTTTGTAGTTTGTCATTTATTTTTGCATTATTTTGCTTGGATTTAATTGTATTATCTTTCAATTTCTAAATATGTTTGGTGACTAAAATATTATTTTAATAAATATATCTGTGTAATAAATCTGTTTTGTTTAAATGCACCAAAATACATTGCCTGTATTCATACATTTACTGAGAAATGGATAAAATATTCATTTTCAAAATGGGGTGTACTCATTTATGCTGAGCTTTATACATGTATGCATACATGCATACATATGATATAGCAACATGCAGAGTTTTCACAGAAGTGTAATCCTAACTAGCTCTCCTATGAGTGCCTGCAAGAAAACTTCTATAGGCATCAAAGAATTCAACATCTAATCTACAAAAACATCCACAGATATAGTTCTGGTCATTAGTTTAAATACCCCTAAACTAAATACAAAAATGTTAAAAATGGAACCAAATTAAAGTAAAAATAAAAAGACTAATAAAATGTATTTTTTATTTACATGCAGTACTGTCCTAAATCTGCATTTACATTGCAGATGTTTTTCATACAAAATAAGAACAGAATTTATTCTAATGTAAAAATTGACATAAATGACTTTTTTTAAACCTGAACCCTGACACTTTTTAGAAGACAACTTTAGTTTTACCAGCTTGTGCTTAATTAAAATACTACAATCACCTATCATTTATACTATATTAGTAAACATATAGATAAAGACAGGCCTAATTAAATCTACATTTGAAACACTTAAATCTTAATTGTCTGCCAATACCTGAATGATCAAGGACTGTTTTTTATGTTTTGTGATCATTTGTGAGTTCATTGGGTTTTCTGAACTGCTCTGTTCTTTAACAAATGTTTTTGGTTATTTATTTATTTATTTATTTATTTCCTTCCTCCAGCAGCGACTATATGATTTTCAAATTTAGAATTTTTTTAAAAGCGACCCGGTCCATGTACGTTTTGCTAATTTGTTTTCTAATTTTAAACGGAATAAAAAAAAAAAGCAACAAAAATATTTTGGCTCATTTTTGTTTTTGGTTTAAGGTAGGAAAATGGATAAACAACTTCATTATACACGTGTAGGCGGTGCTGAAATGCCCATTTTCCAAATCTGTGCATGTGACGTTGCCTTAAAATGAGCAATACGTACACAGACAGACACCAAGTGTGCATTTTGGAATCTGTAGTAGAACACAATTTAAAAGTAACCATTAGCTATGTTTCACCTATTTCCTTATGTGCATTTTGTAATTACAAAAGGCTTAATGCAACTTTGAAAATGCGCATCAAAAACTTGCACACAACCAAGATAAAGTTTTATATCAAGACAAAAATTTTCACTAACTATAAGTAAAAAACATTTACTGAATTAATTCCAGCATGTGCATCAAAAAAGTGATTTTGTTTTAACAAATCATGTGAAAACCACAATGGAACAACATTAATGGACAAACCAGTGGACCAAACCATAATGTAAACCTCTAAATTGTTTTTTTGGTCGTTTTACAGAAGACTGTATTAGCCAAAGTCTGTCATTTAAAGTGGTTCAGTATTATTACCTCCCAGAACAGTCTTCAGTGGCTTTACATTTCGTTTTTGTCTCTTAAGGCACAGCTGATTTATTTTATTGAAACAGGTGTACAGTGACAATCTAATGCAGCAAATTTACTTTTTCTTTTTGATATTTGCCACTAGTTTATCAGAATGGGATAACTTTGTTCTCTTTGACTCTTTGGATGAAAATGGTGCGTTATTATCAAATGTTTTATGCGATATTCCAGTTTTTCAAGTCTGATTCGCATCTTTGGATGAGAACTGCTATTGACGCTGGTCAAAGATACGCAGCTCATCATTTGCAGTCCTCTCATTTGCCGCCGCTAAAGTGGAGAATTAGCGTCTTGCGTTTAGTCGTCAGATGTGGCATGTAAATGGAGTTTTGTCAGATAGGAACAGGAGGTGGTCAATCACTGCCTGCTTTAACCCCAGCCACTTAAATACCGGCCGTATCATACGCTTCCTCAATCCATATTTAATGTAAGTGAGGACATGAAGAATTCCAATTTCCTGCTCTCTTTAGGAAGTCATCTCCTGCCAATGAATAAATATCAGAAATTACCGACATTTTCGCATCTCTGCACACTGTAATGTGCTGTGAAATAATGACTTACGGTATTCAATCTGTCACTCCATTGCTGTCCTTTTTGTTACTTTATATGGCTTTCTAATCACCTCATGCAGTAAATGACATCTCTGTTTTATTCTTTTTTTACATTTTAACTCCCGGTTGAAGTGCAGCATGAAGCCGTTTTCACAGATTTTAGTATTCACGTATGGCTTGTTTGTCAAATCCAGTTTGTCAGCGTCGACTTGTCAAGGAGAAACATGAAGCATAGCCAGAGATGCCGGCGCATGTCGTATCGCACACAGAGCTTGGAGAAAAAGGGAAAAAAGAAAGCAAAAAAGGTGAAGGCAGCGAGACATCAAGTCTGGCAGATCTCATGCCACCAAGTGACTGGATAGAAATGGGGCTTTGTTATTACAAGTGCACACTTCAGTAAAAGCGGGAGCTTGTCAGAGCAATGCACTGCTGAGGAGAGTGAGCCAAACAGGCCCTGTCGCTCTCTGAATTTCTAGCTGAGACACTTGCTCAGTTCTCATTAAAATGCACCCCTGTCTCTTTCGGCTTTTCGATACTCATATGCGCACTGTCCATGGTGTATCAAACGGATTCTTTAGTGTTTTGGTGCCTCTATTACCAAATCAGAAAAGAGCGATGTACAAGTCCTACCATGACTGCGAGCTCAAGGCTGAATAAAGGACATGCGGTAATCAAGTCCCGCGTTCAGGAATGAGTCAGGAATGTCATGCAATCTAATCCTCGCGGACAGGAAACTCATATCTTAGGTTGAGAAACATAAATCAGAGAATAAGCAAATTATAATTTGTGCAGATCTGTCGCTGTGTTATTTAGGTTGTAAACAGTGTACTGGTCAAGGTTTTTTAGGGAGGTATCTTGTCACAGTTTTTGCCCCTGCTGGTAGATACTGTAACTACACCAATCATCTGGACTTTCAAAATTTATTTCATTTTCATTTAATTTTTGTTTTATATCACTATATGAAATTGTATCAGATTTGTTTTAAAAGAGCTCTTGAGATGAATTTTTTTGTTAGTATAATTTCTGGGGTTGTATTTTATTCTCATAATAATATTAATAATAATAATAATAATAATAATAATAGAAATAATAATAAGTATAAAGGCTGATTTATACTTCTGCGTCGAGTGATCGGCTTGACCCACGGCTTCTGCCTTGCGCGTAGTCATGAAATTATACTTCTGTGCACTGTTTGTGTTGCTCTGCAATAACACTTCCGAAACGCTAGCTGGCAGTGAGGTTTTTAATGTTCTCCCGTGATCTGTTTCTTTGTTGGTGTTTTGTTTTTTCTGAACGCTACCTTAATGTACAAGAAGCTAAAACTCGCTCATTCAGAGGCGATTACCGGTGGATGTGCAACAACTTTAATCATAAGGTAGACACAAAACATGTTTCCATCTCAAGCTCCTTCATGGGACTCCACACTTGTAAGCACTCGCTCCATCGGGCTCGCAGCTCCCAGCACCGGCCACACTGGTCACTGCTACCAAGCCAACCAATCAAATCGCTATGCATCGTTGCGATGTGTAATTACATTTTTTGAGAGGTGTGCATCAGCGTCGGCGTCAGACACGACGAGGGATATGCAACAACGTGAAGGCTGCGCTGGAGCATATGCATGCGCTTGACACAGAAGTATAAATCAGCCTTAATGAAGTTTCTTGAGCACCAGGTTCAAATAATTTTTGAAGGCTTATGTGACACTGAAAGAAAAAAAAATTAGCTGTGGATTAAATCAAGAATACATTTTAATATTATATTAAAGTTATATGTGATGATGTTTATTATTATTTTATTGTTATTAATAATTTATAAATTCTGCCTAATGTTTTAGTGGACACCATGATATACTTTTTTAGGATTCATTTATAAATTAAAAGTTCAAAAGAACAGCATTAATTGATTTAAAAAATAATAAAAATAGCATTACTAATCTGCTTACAGCCACTTTGATCAAATTAATGCATGGTTGCTGAACAAAAGTATGTATTTAATAAAATAAAATGAAATAAAATAAATAAAATAAAAACTAGGGCGACATATTTACTTTTATATAGTTGGCAGTTCAGTGTGGAGTTGGCCTATTCTCCCTGTGTTTTCGTGGGTTTCCTCCGGGTGCTCTAGTTTTCCCCACAGTCTAAAGACATGCGCTGTAGATAAATTGAATAAACTAAATTGGTTGTAGTGCGTGAGTGTGAATATGAGAGTGTATGCCAATACTCGGTTGCAGCTGGAAGGGCATCTGCTGTGTAAAACATATGCTGCATAAGTTGGTGGTTCATTCCGCTGTGGCAACCCCTGATGAATAAATGGACTAAGCTGAAGGAAAATGAACAAATGAATGAATGAATGAATTAATGAAAAATAAAGCTGCATGGGGAAAAATTATAAATAAAATAAATACAATCCAGTTAAAAATGATTACTTAAAATTACCCGTCATACCACTTATAATTACCAGTTTATACCACTTATAATTACACAGTGACAATTTTTCAATGGTTTTAGAGTCATTTTAGAGACATCCAAAACTGCAGTTTAAATGTGTTCTTATTTTAAATAAGCAGCTACTGTAAAAATGCTGGGTTCCACACAGTCAATATGTGTTGAGACAACGTACAGTAATTAAGTCAACTTAATATTTTAAGTGTATTCAACATAAAACAATTAAGTTATTGTGAAAAAAATCAAGAATTTTGTCATTTTAGCAAATTTTTAATAAGTAGTTTAAACAAACAGCAAACATAATTTTTTTAATGTGTACTTGACAAACTCTAAAAAAAGATATTCTTACATAGTATACATATGTAGTATGAATGTAACCCAAAAGTACTTCATTTTTACCATGTTATAACAATCATGTTACATCACCTCACTTTCATTCGCAAATCTCATATAGCCTCATGTTATAGTAAAGTGTCTATCGATTGTGGACTTCAGAATTTCACCAACAATAGAGCAAAACAACTTTAGATGCAGCCATTGGCTTACATGATTTCTAATCCCATTCTTCAGGAGTCCTGCTCCAGCCAATCAGCGGGCTTTGAGATGAGCCGATGGCTGTCTCCAGGTATTATAGACTTCCTTGGCTGCAGTAGAGAGAGTATCTTTGAATATGCATGTGTGTGGAGTCCACTGGCTCCTGAACCGCCGGCTTCTCAGACCTGGCAAACTGTGAAAAGACCTCTTTTGAACACCCAAACACAAACCAATCTTGACAAGGCAGAGGAGGTGATTCTAATTAGATCCTGCACATCTGAAAGCTCGCATGCTCTGTATGGAAAATGATTCAGCTTCTCTTTGGATGCAAGTCTTGCTCCAGGACATCCAATTGCCTTGAATTCTGTGCCAGTACTAAACAGTTGCCACAACAAGACTTGTTTAAGCGAATGAAAAGGAGGAAGAGAACAGCAAAGAGCACAAGTCTTCGACACCCCTGATAATTTCAGAGGGATGAGGGCATCGCTGCATTTTCTTATTTATATATTTCTTTTTTAGTTGTTTGGTTCTCAGCCTCCAACAACTCAACAAAATATTCACTGGCTCGCAGAAACTTTTTTTAAAGGTTTAACATGCCAAGATGACTCTATGTGGGAGTGATATTTCATTCTAAAAGGAAACAAGTGAGGTCTGGAGTGACTCAGATTTCTTCAGATGGAAGATGAAATGAAAATGAAGTGCCAGACTCGACCAGTTGAGAGCTGATCGTGCTGTGAAAATCAAATCAAAGCACGCCAGAAAGCAAAATCTACTGTAGAGATGCACAATTAATCAAATTAAGGGTGTTGTGATTAACTGATCCTAAAAATGCTGATTGCTGTATTATATTTGCACATTATTTGCAGTCTCACTCATATTGTATGTCATATGTATGGAATTGTGGGCAGAAAAACCTTCTAAATATTTAAACAAAAACTTTTAAATGAAACCATTTTGAATAACAACACAAATCATACAAAGATATTCAGAAATATAACATGTTTATGTGTATTTAGGGGCATTTTGTCTTGAAAATATTAACTTAACGACTCCCACTATACCTGTTTTTGATGGTCTAAAATCATGCATTGCAAAAAATGCTTTTCTTACTTAAATTTTTTGTCTTGTTTCTAGTCCAAATATCTACAAATTCTTAAACCAGGAAGCATTTTCTTGACATGCAAAACATATTGTCTTGTTTTAAGAAATAATATGCCAAAATGAAGTGAGTTTTTTCCTTAAATCAAGCAAAATAATCGAGAAAGGTCTGGCTGCAGACCTGGTGCAGTGCAATCTGGGCTGCATTCAATGCTTTTTAATGGGCTCACACCCCACCCCTAACCCTACCTGTCACAGTGACGTCACTAGCTCCATTTGAGTGCATTGTGTCTGACATTGCATCGCTGAGTGATGCAGTCTCAGCTTGCATCATAAAGGCTGCATCCAGATACTATTGGATTAATCTGCCAATGGGGTAAGCAAAATAATCTTATCACAAATCGAAAAACAAGATTATTTTGCTTACCCCATTGGCAGATTATTTTAAGAAAAGCATTTTTTGCAGTGTACATTCAGCTTTAATTATCATGAAATAATTAAATCTAAAGGTGCATCCCAAATCCCATAATTAGTATCACATACTAAGTCAGATCAGCCTATGTCAGATGTCAGAAGCACTTCAATAATCATGTGCACATTATTATCATCAGCTCAAGAAGTTCATTATTTCAAATATAGACGCGCACACAAGCAACCGCGAGCTGCCTGGAGAAATCAAAATCGCTGGCACTTTTGGACGGCACGTGAAACATATTCTTCTTGGCTTTGAGACTGTACATCAAGACAATGAAAAGATTTGTCTGAGCTTGGGTCAACCATGGCTCGTTATTATATGCATATAGTATTATGATGTAATGTCTCAGCTGTGTATTTTAAAATGGTAGTTTCTTTGTTTTCATTCTTCTGCTTGTGTATGTGCGAGTGATGCTTCTCTGTAAACCAATAGCATTCAGATGCGAGTCTCATCCTTTGAATACCCTTTTGTCATGCTGGGTACCCTTTGCATAGGGTGCCCAAAAAGTGGTACAGTACAATTCGCTTTTAGGTACCTTTTGACAGTGGAAACGCCCAAGAAAAGCATACCAAACCGTACCGTGCCACTCAGTGGAAACAGACCATAAGGCTGTTTAAATCGGGTTAGAGGGAATATTTTCATATTAAAAGAAGTTTTTGTCCTAACCAATATCAATTTACAATCAGCTTTAATTTTCATGAAATAATTAATTCTAAAGGTGCATCACAAATCGCATACTTATCTACTGATGTTGGATTGCTTTATTTATTTTGGATTGTGAAAGCGAAATTCTTCCATGAGAGTGATTAAATCGCCTCCCAATGGTGAATGCGGTTATTCTCATGAAAGTATTATTTGGTACTTTGGTCATTTATTTCACTTTCAATTTGGCAACCGTCTAACATCATTTGGGAAATTGGGTTTGAATTTCACTTAGTGAAAAAACATCAGTGTTCCATTTGAGATGACACTACATTAATATACTATGCTGTTGAGTGTGTAAGTGCATAAATACATAGTGTGCATAGTGCGCCATTTGGGATGCATTTGCTATTTTTGTGTGTTTATTTGTTTCTATACTAGTTGTAATATATATATATATATATATATATATATATATATATATATATATATATATATATATATATATATATATATATATATATATATATATATATATATATATATATATATTACAACTAGTATAGAAAATAATAAACACCCAAATACATTCTATACATTCTGGTCAACTCATGTCTCAACTCAACTTACGTCTTTCTAAAAAGGCATAACAATCTTAAAAACACTGATTTAAAAAAGACCATTTCTTCAAGTCATCTCACCTCCACTACAGAGAAACTCTGGAAGGCACTTTATAATTTATGGATCATTAATTTTTCTCATTAAAATGTTCAGGATACATCAATAGTAGATTGAATGTGTCATCTCTGTTATTTGGATATTTCAGTGAAACTCTCATTCCCTTTATAAAAAAAAACAATATCTTGAAACATGCAATTTTGTTTTAGACATGCCATACTGTATCTGCTTTGAGGTTAGCATCTTGAGCTAAATCACGAAATGGTGGAACAAGTGAATTCTGTTTTTGTCAATTCTGTTTGTAGTTTAAAAAGTGTAACATTATGTTAGGCAACAAACAGAAACAGAATCTAATGCTTCATTCTCATTGTATTGTAATTAACGGCCTAACTGTAATGAATAAACTGCTTTATTTCAAATTAATAATGAATTAAGTTTACTGTAAATACATATATGCAATGTACATCATTCAGTTCAAGGAAAATAAATAGAATGTTCTTGAAACGTACTATAGCTGCATTTTTAAAAAATCATAAAAAATGCAAAAAGTACTTGCAGCTTATTACACCGACTTTTTACCGTAGATTAAAAACAAAAAACTTCTGTTAATTGACAGTGTGCACACATAAAAAAAAAAAATTCAAATAGTAGTTTTTTTTATGTAATCTACTGTGAAAAACATGAAACATTTTGTACTAATTTAAGTGATTTTATATTAAAAATAATTATTTTCTGTGTTTTTAAGGTATACCCAGGGCTTAATTGGTGCTGGAACACACACCTCATTTTAGAGATCCCCCTCCTTAACTGCCCTCCTCCAGCGTCCGCTGTTTACTTTCTTCTGTGACTCCACAACCCTCTTCACTTTCGTCCAAGACAACTCCCCGCTCTTCACTTTCATCCTTTGTCCGCAACACCCATCTGCCATCGAACGCCCCCCTCCCCTCCCCCTGCTCTCCACTTTTATGCGTGACACCTCTCCATCCTCGGGTAACATGCCGGATCTGTTGCCCAATCTGTTCTGGGACCTCGCAATTCACACATTAAGCACTAGGTAAACCAACAGTAAAAAAGTGGAAATTCACATGCTGTAATTCTGGATTGGGTCATTTGTGAATACAGGAGACTAATAATACAAGCGTACACTATATGAACTCCAAGTTCAAGTCTGGTGAACTATGACCTCTGAATGCAAATCACATGAGGATCACATGTGACCAGGCTATAAAAAGCACAAACCGTAATATTTTTTTGCATAAAAATCCCACTTGAAGAGTGTCATATTGGTTGTTGATTTATTCTTACATTATTCCAAATATTTCCAACAATGTTTACATCAATACCAAAGCAAATCATTAAATCATAACAGTGTATTTACCGTCTGCTGCAAGAAAACAGCAATGAATTGTAGTATTACTAAGATAATGAAGGATTGAGAACAGAGAAAGACGCCAATCCTGCAAGGGTTTTATTAGTCAGGTGAGCAACTGTTTGGATGCATTTATATGATAACCTAATATTGATCCAGCTGACCACAGCATGCAACAGTTGCCTCATGTCAGTTGCCTCAGTGAGCTAATCTTGGACTCTTACCCTGGACTGACTGGTCATTTTATTTAAATTGAGATTTATATATCAACTGAAATCCAAACATTTTATCAAAACATTTAGCTGCTATACATACAACTATTTGAAAAACTGCAGTCTGAGGATTCATAAAAAAAAAAACCTATAAAAATTGTATTCTTATTGTAATCTGTACCTATATATGTATATTTTACAGGAACGTGATCTTTATTTAATATTTTAAAGGTGCTATGTATAAGTTTTTGACTCTTCTAAAGCATAAAAATACCACAATAAGTTTGCAGATATTTAAGAAACATGCTAAGTGATCATTCGTTTATCTGAAAAAATGATGCTAATCAGATATTCTGCTTTGAAAATGTGTTTTCCGTGGTGGAACGCTGTCTTTGTTTTGGTTCTTTAAATTTGCCCGCTGCCACTTTAGCCAAATAGAATCACTGATATGTGTTGGCTTGCATTGAGCCACAGTTCTAAAGTTTAATTTCAATTGGAGGTGAACTATCTGCTGCTGCTTTCAGTAGAATGGCAGTACATGTCATCTAAAATGGCACTCAAACTCACATTCTTAGCATTTAACACATTTAAAGGGCCATGAAACCCCCTCGTTTCAGCAGGGTGTTTTCACACCTCTCCTTTGGAAAAAGTCAGAAAAGTGGGCGTGTCCAGCTCTGTTTAGGGGGGAGTGTCAGAGGAAGAAAAGTGGGATGGTGTGGGAGTGTCTATTTAGACACGCGCAAGTCTCAGAGTCAAAATACACACAAACACACTGGAGAAAGTGATGGTGTTTAACCTACATGGACATGTGTAGTCGAATTATTTGCCAAATTATTAAATGGTGGACTTTAACTGCAGTTTGGCTCTTTCATTCAGGGAATTCATTCATGCCCCTCGCGACAAACGAGATATTTGATTCGAGAAACTGCTCTAAGCGTGTATTTTTCATGCAATGTTTGATACCGCACGGTGAATGAGAGAGAAAAACCCTCCGCATTTCCCGGAAACTTAGATGCACACAGCAGGTAGCGTCAGAAAGTCGCGTGTGTTATTCCGGTCACAAAATGCGGTAAAAACCCTACACGAGGTTAAAGTTTGGTTGTGGTGCGATACGAACAAACTGAATAAACAAAGAGCACTGGTCGCTCACTTACCAAATCTGTAGAGACAGGACAATCCCAGCAACTAGAGCCGCGTCTTTATTAAGAGAATACTACAAGGGAATCCGGATCTCAGCGTTTGCAGATGAGAACAGCTCTCAGGTAAACAATGTTCCTCCTTAGACACGCAAGTTATTGTTGTCGAGCGTCACGTACACTGTTAATCCACACGTGAGTCTGAGCTCTCACAGAGAGAAAATGAAAACGAAACTTAACTGCAGCAAACTATAAAAACAACACTTCACGCTTGTTTTGCCAACACAACGTGGTGTGTCTGTAGTCTAAGCACTGTGACTAATGAATATTAATGAAGTTGCACAATAGAGCGCGCTGATTGGTTTGAACCAAGCCTTACTCATGCATTAATGCATCACACTGTAAGACGTAATAAGACACACTCTGGTACAGACTCCCAGTCTGCATGCTGGAATACACGCTATTATCTCATGGCCGTGACGCAGCTTCAAAAATTCGTTTCAAACAGGAAGTACGAATTTGCTTGAAATAACGCAAAAACAACCAATTTACACTTTTTAGTGAAATATAGGTGTCCTAATAGTGTTTTTAGCAGTGTGGGACACATATCCCACTGTCAACAGCTCAAAAAATGTGTTTTGGTGTTTCGTGACCCTTTAACACACATTTGAATAGAGCACATGAGGTGATCATTGTCAGTGTGAGTGTGGTTAGAACAAAAACTCATTTTAATATGGAAAATAATCCTTCTATCGTTTGCTGTTGCTTTTATTTAGAACACGACTTAAATCAGCCCTAAATCAGCCTTTAGACTCAATAGTCAGACTCGCTCCTGGTGGTCTTCAATTTGGCAACCTGTGCTTGCAGGAATGCAATACCTAGTTCAGCCACTGGGTGTCAAACTTACATACTGCACCTTTAATGATTTTTGTCATAAAAGAAAGTAATATAATTTTGACCTATGCAATGTATTTTGACTATTGAAAAATACACCTGTGCAAATTACATATATACAGTACAGCACATTGACTTACTGTCATCAGAGAGTCATTACGTGCAGACTCGCTCTGACTGATCATTTGAGTCATATATTACAATTGGATCAATCAAATTTACAAATGAATAGATTTGTGAACCGATTTAAGAGGTTAAAGATGCAGTGTGTAAGTTGGACACCCAGTGGTTGACCTAGGCAATGCATTCCTGCATCAAAACACACACAAGCGGAGGTTGCCAGATTGAGGACCAACAGGAGCATGCCTGATTATCAAGATCACCTCAGGTACACCTCATGTGGTTTATTCAATGTTTGAATGCCTTTTTACATGACATTCATTGCACAATACTGAAAGCAGCATCAGATCTTAAAAATAAAAATAAACCATAAAATAAATCATTTGAAATTGAACGATAGAACTGTGAAATAATGCAAACCAGCACATATCAGTGATTTAGCATCTACATTTACTAATGTTAAAGAGGTTTAATATGTATTAATTAGATTATAAACCTTACCATCTCGTGAGTGAGATTCCGTGCTTCTGAAATGCTTATCACTGCAAATCTCATCACGTAGTGTTTTGTTAGGACACCAGGGTTAAAATGTAACCTGCTCACCCAAGGTTTACGTTTGTAATATTTATATTATTTGTACTTAATAGCCTCATGTGGAACTCAGAATCTGCTTCTCATTTTGAAAAATGCTACTGTCTACTGGAAGTCACATTTTGGTAACGGACACATATTTTGAGAGCCTTTTTGACTAAATAAATGAAAGAAATACGTGGTTTTCCACCAAGGAAATGGGTGGGCTAAACAAAGACAGTGTTTCAGCACGTAAATGCCATTTTTAAACCAGAATATCTGCTTTCAGCATTGTTCTTCAGATAAACAAGAACACTCACTTAGCATGTTTCTTAAATATCTGCAAACATATTAAAGGGCAAGATTCAAATCAGACAACACAATTGTGTCTCTGAGCTGCATTTATTTAATTTATTTTTAATTAAATATTAAAGTAAAATATTTTGTTTTTGAATGTTATGAACTAAAAGTTTTCTAATATAAAACAACTGAGAAAAAGTACAATACTAAAGTAAAAATTAGTTTTACTGTGCTCCAGTGCTATTTCCAGGGAGTCTTAAAAAATAAAATAACTAATGAAATGAAACAGATTTGAATTTAATGACATTTATTGGGGCCAAAGTGATATATTTGATGTATAAAACAGAAATAAAGTCGTCCAAGATCTGCTAGTTTTGGGTGTGTGGCCTAAAAAGAACTGATTAAAAAATAAAGTTTTTTTTTCCATTTAAATCAGTAATCTTGCTTATAACATCAAGGGAAATAACTGACAATTATTTTTGTCATTATGCTGCAGCTTTACTTTGTAGTAGTTTAAGTCTGGTT
This sequence comes from Danio rerio, assembly GCF_052040795.2. NCBI lineage: Eukaryota > Metazoa > Chordata > Actinopteri > Cypriniformes > Danionidae > Danio > Danio rerio. Next base: position 25,850,017 of record NC_141041.1, on the reverse strand, counting down.
TTCTTGCTACTGTAATTCTCCTCTCTAAGCCCTGACAGAGATGTGTGATGGGATGAGATAGTCTACATGTTTTATCAATGTCTCATCTATTTGTCACTTGAAAAACACTCAGTGGCACCAATCCTTGTGGAGGAAAAAAAAATCTTTCAAATGGAAATTTTCCCAGATATTTTGGGGATGACGCAATGGGGGGGAAATACATACCCTGTTATTATTTTTATGACTTCACATAGAACTATTCATGAAAAGATAAACCGCGACCGAAAAGAAGAAGGAGTGTGTTCATTAAGCAAGAATCCTCAAGTCTCTGTCATGTCATATATCCTGATGCCTCTGAATACATGCTGTTTTCTGTAAATCATTAGCAGTCGGAGAGTCGCATTGAGGGCATTTACCAGTGCAGACTTTATATGAGCTTCTGAATGAATGCTGGAGCCAAGCTAAGCTGCCAATCACACACCTCAAGGACCAAATCCTGGCCACTCCAAAGATTACTATATACATTACGCAATATCTGCTTTGGGGGTCATCAGATTACACTGGCACTGCCACGTTAGAAATGACGAAGGGTGGCATGGAAACAGACTCTCTCACACCAGCAATTAAATAGAGTGATATGTGTGGGTATCTTTTTTACAGTGCGCAGCTGCTCAAGTTTGATAATATTCCTCAATGGACTTCATTTTGGTTTATCTAAACTGACCAGGGTGTCAGTGGTTATATACCTGAGTGCTGTCAGTGAAGTGCACAGGAATGATAACCTAAGTGGACCTGGATTGAGAGCCAATTCTTAAAATATCTTCAAGGTTGGTGAATATGCGAATGGCTCAATAATACAGTAAATTAAAGGATGTGCTGTCAGGTTTAAAAGGATAGTTCACTAAAAAAATGACAATTTGGTTACACTATTAAAAGTGTAGATTACTTTTTTTTCCTTTATGTAAGGGACAATGTACATCTAGCTTGTTGTTGGCATAATACACAACAGCCGGTTGTTTTCTCAGAATAAAGCTCTTTAAAAGCCCTCTGCTTTGCATCGGGCTGCTGATAAGCCTGTTAGGCTTTATTCTGCTTAAACAACCAGCTGGATGTATATTATCCCAATTATTACATGGCTTTGCCACAAAACTAAACAATTTAGACACAAAAATTGATTTGGGCTGTAATGATTTACTTATACCAACTAACATTTAATTAACCTTATTGTCATGTTCAGGTCAAATGTGACCGATTTACTACTTAAAACACTCATACTGTAAATATAGTGTTTTACATCTGATTGCCTCAAGGCTTTATGGTATCTTCCACACTATGCACTTGAACATATAAAAGTGATGATCTTTCATTGAATTTTGAGTGTTTTAATCAACCTGTGGTGTTCCCGGTCAAAAGTGACCTCCATATTAAATGAATGGGTATCCAGACTATATTCAACCATCAAACAGAAAACATTCCCAAACACACCACCCCGACTCCATCACTCACACACACATTTCAGACTGAACAATGTCTTTTGTGGGTACACATCTTTTTCCCGTGCTTTCCGTGTTCATTTTGTAATGCATTTTCAGTGCATATTTATATTTTCACTGCAGATATTTTATGTCTAATTCCAGGGCCGGAGCAAGCTGAACTGCCGCTCTAGGCAAAGGACGGTCAAGCCGCCCTCAACCCCAACCCTCTATATTCTGCTACCCTAGATGCGGATATAACTGAGGGCGCGGGTGGTGAGGGTAGTGTCAGGGACACGAATTTAACTGAGGGCGCGGGTGGTGAAGGTAGTGTCGTGTACGCTGCCCTCTCTATTCTGCCGCCCTAGACGTGGCTATAACTGAGGGCGCGGGTGGTGAGGGTAGTGTCAGGGACACGGATTTAACTGAGGGCGCGGGTGGTGAAGGTAGTGTCGTGGACGCTGCCCTCTCTATTCTGCCGCCCTAGACGTGGCTATAACTGAGGGCGCGGGTGGAGAGGGTAGTGTCGGGGACGCCGTTCTCTCTATTCTGCCGCTCTAGGCGGCCGCCTAGGTCGCCTCTATGGACACGCCGGCCCTGTCTAATTCTATATATTCATGTTAAACACTACTTTGAGAATTTGTTCACAGCCACTCCCGTTTTTCCCGGGAGTCTCCCGTATTTCAGATCCATCTCCCGTATTGTTATAACTCCCGGAATTATCATTATTATTATTTTTATTATTATTATTATTATTATTATTATTATTATACACAGATAAGATTTTGATCGACTGTAAATGTTGTTTACAATTATATGCTGCTCAAAAAAATACATAAATAAATAAAAGGGACACTAAAATAACACATCCTAGATCTGAATGAATGAAATATTCTTATTAAATACTTTGTTCTTTACATAGTTGAATGAGCTGACAGCAAAATCACACAAAAATTACAAATGAAATCAAATGCATCAACATATGGCGGTCTGAATTAACTCAAATGGTTTGTAGCAATCAGTTATCTAAAACGGTTTGAGTTGCCTTAACTTATTGGGTTTTACAGTACTCCGTTGCGTTGAGTTCTCTTAATTTATTGGGTTTTACTGTGCCCAAAGTGATTCATTACTCAAATTAATTAGGTTCACAGTACTCATTAGGATTAGTTTTTGAACTTAAATGGTTTGTTGCAATTGGTTTCCTCAAATGGTTTTAGTTGTCTTAACCTTTTGGGTATTACAGTGTGTCTGTTATGCTAGACACAGCATTTGACCTTAATACAACCCCCAAACAACAAGCGAACAGGATGTCATATGATCTATTTGCATATAGACAAAACAATAAATATGTGCCAATTAAGCCTGTAAAATCAAAGAATAAAAGGATAGCAGGAAAGCAGTTTAAATGCAAAATACAGTCAGATGCATTCAGTAACAAACTACATCTGATTACTTTGTACTGACAAAAGAAGTATTGTAATATCATGCCATCAAAAGCACATTTGAAAATAACATTTTTTTTAGTCTTATGGCCCCCTGAGCATATTCTCTCACATGCCATTATCCTGAGTGTCACGTGTAAATGACTTGACCGCGCACGGACAGTAGCCTGTCACCCAGGTTTGGCTCTCGTCACTGTCTTCTACCTCCGTCAACTGACAGACTGCAAACAGCAGATATATCCTGCTGATATCCAAGCACCTGCTGTCATTATTTGAAATCAAGCATGACCAGATGCAGTAATGGCAGAATTCAATCATCCATACGTCTGCCTCTCCTTCAGTTGACATTAAACGAACGGTCGCTCTCTTTCATCTTAACTCACCTCTTTATTACCACTCCTTTCTCCCGCACATTGTTATGCACAATCACAGTCTCGCTTGGAGACGCAGAGAAAGAGTGTGCTGTCATTTGTCGTCTCACACAAACGTGCCTGTCACGAATGCCACAAAACCTGGTTTTGATATTTGTTTGTCTTGTCAAGAGGTTCAGATCAGCTTCTCAAACAGCTGTGACAAAACACCTTCTTGTCTAAGATGTTTAGTCAGGCGAGCCCTGTAATTCTCACTAAACTGATATAAAATGGAAAGTCTAAATGTGCGATTGTTTTTTTCCAAACTTGCCAAAACAAGGAAGTACACCTTGATCTTCCTCAAAGTTGTCAGCTCAGAATGACTTTGTTCTAGCCGCTTTCCCAAATCCCCATATTTCCCCAATTACATTGTCATTCTGACTGGATGCCTGCACTAGAGCAACAAGCTGTGCTGAATATTAATATAGTGAAAATAACAGGTAGACTCGTGCTCGATGTCAGAACAGCGCACTCCACATCACGCTCCTGCCGCGGCGAAGACGGCACATGCTCGTGCATTCATTTAGCAACCAAACAACCCGGCCGCAGGGCTAAATTTGGCAAGCACTAACAGCCTCGAACCCAAATCAAAAGGTACGGAGGCATTGGGCTAGGCTCAAGTGTGGCCGCTTTCTTGCTATTTCAGTCACGTCTCCTGCGGAGCTTTCATTCCAATGATTAAATGCAAACAAATAAACACAAACTGGACTATTCGTCGGGCATTTTATGCCAGGGGGATCCAGGTTTGCGAAGCGACTTGGCTTTCTGTTGTGATCCAATCTCTCCTCTGCTCCCTAGCCAGCTTAGCTGTATGCTATCAGCGCTAGCCACAGAAATATGACAGACAATAGTGGCTCCACTGAATCCTGCACTAACTGAGCTTCCAGATTTGTTAGCTCAACAAATATGGGCAATGAAGCTTTCCTCGAGCCACAAGACTCTTCAGCTCCTGCCAACGGGCAGATAATAAGACGGGCATACTTTTCCAGCAGACACTTCTGTCAATATTTCTCTTTGCACAGAGCAGACAGCTGGTTGCTATTAGAGATATGCTGCTGGGTGAGTGTGTTTGAGCTGGCGCGAACTGTGACACATGACCAGTCAGTCATGACACACTGGCAGGTGCAGAGACTCCACTTCATCAGTCCATTTACAAAAGAGAAACGGATTAAAAAGAAAATCCTTAGAGGGAGGGGGGACATTTCCTCCTTCACGACCCATCTTTAATATACTCTGTTGAAACAGGACGTTCTTTTGCATTTTAACACCTACAAAGCAATATCCTAGTTTATTTGTGGAGGACTGATATGTTTCATGATGTGAAAACCGGTTGAGAACGTTTGCTGTCTTAAAATGTTATTAAAAACTAGTTTTCAGCAGCGTGACACTAGCTATGTTTTCATAAAATGGCTGATGAAAATGGCTAGATGTGTATAAGTTTTAAAAATGCACATTAAAAACGTATTTGCATAACTGAAGAGGGAAATGGAAACACTTTTATCGAACAAATTCCAGTATGCGTGATTAAAAAAGTAATGTGATTTTGTTATAAGAGATCATGTGATAATAAAAATGGACATAGCAGTAGGCTGAGCACACTGTAAAACATCTGAAAAGTTGTTTTGGCCATTCTAAAATGACTTGACCATTTAAGTATTAGTGTTATTATATTATTAATTACCTCCACAATCAAGAGCATCTGTGCTCCACGTCTCAAACATTCAAACGCCACTACGTGTTCATTGCATGTCAGCATTTGTCTTCTTAGGTGCAAGACATTTATTAAATGAAGAAAATATTCCCCCAGTTTCATCTACCGCAGCAAATTCTGTTTATACTGTTGATATTGGTGCCAGTTAATCAGGAAGTGATGATTTTGTTCTCTTTAGCCCCTTTCACACAGTGATACCGGTAAATATCCGGAAAATTTCCGGAACGACTTTACCGGTATATTCAAAATAGCGCTGTTCACACAGGCGAGGACGTTACGGAAATTTTCCGGAAAAGAGCATTCACACATCCATTCCAAAATACCGGTAAATTCTGACATCATTCACCACAAATGAGCTTTAAACGGCTGCGCTTGTATTTGTAAACATTTGACTAAATTACAAACTCTGTGGATGATCAATATTGTGAACAACTTTCTCAGGATCACTTTCGCATGTCGAGATGTCCATAATATGTGCGTGTGCTGGCGCTCACAGGCTGTTTCACAGGCACACGAACATAAACAAACAACGGCTTATCATAAGCATCTCATCAATGATTATTTACACGGTTGGCATTAAGAAGAACATATAAACGTGATCTGACTAACTTCTAGCAGCTAAATGTGTCTGGAAAAATATTCAAAGGCTTTTATCCTCACAAACCGCGCGGACGTAAATGCGTCTGAGTGTTGTGATTGGCTAAAGCAGACGTCTCACGTCAGCACATTCTAGACGTGCACGCGCTTATTACGGCAATCTTCCTTCTGCATTCACACAGCGCAGCATTCCGGCAAATTGCCGGTAATGTTACAACTTCTCTTTCCGGAAAATAGCCAGAACGAATTTACCGGTATTTTCAAAAAGGACCTGTTCACACATACAAACTTTCCGGAAAATTGCCGGCAATTTTCCGGAAAGGTCTGTATGTGTGAAAGGGGCTTTTGACTCATTGAATGGAAACGCTGCTTTATTCGCACGTCTTTTATGCGATATTCCTGTTTTGCACATAAATTTAATTTGCATCTTTGGATGGAAACGTAGCTGAAGCCTTTTAGCTTTTAAGGTAACAAGCTACTTTGGCCAACAAGGAACAATCTTCATAAAATAGTGTCAAAATAGTAATAATGTTATACAAGTTTTTAATCACTAGAGCAGGGATGTCAAACTCAATTCCTGGAGGGCCGCAGCCCTGCACAGTTTAGTTCCAACCGTAATTAAACACACCTGATCACACTCATTTACCCCTTCAGGCTTGTTTGTAGTGTGACAGGCTTGTGTCACACTACAGGTAAGTGTGTGGGAGCAGGGTTGGAACTAAACTGTGCAGGGCTGTGGCCCTCCAGGAATTGAGTTTGACATCCCTGTTTTATAAATATATTTTAAATTAAATTAAATGTGTCAGTAGTAGGGTTGGGTACCGAAACCCGGTCCCATTAAAGCACTGGAACCTAATACCCACTGGTATTAAATCAGCGAATGAATTTCGGTGCCTAATTTCGGTGCTGCGGCAAGGACGTAAGCATCAAAGGGGTGCATGAAAAAAGGTACAAATAGATGTTGTCACACCATCACTAAACATTTAATTCTAAACAACTTTGAGGAATACGGACAGCGATATCAGGTGTTTGTTACTGTCGCTAGGGAACAGACGCATGCAACGTAGTACAGCGCATTCAGCCTGGTTTTCGGTGAGCGAAAGCGACACTCTACACGATCACGTTTATCCAATTTGGTTAAACTAAGCATTCTAAAGCGTATTTTACAAGCAAGGATTCTGACAACTGTCTTTACAAAAGTTGCGTGTAAGGTGGAAACATGTCAAACTTAATGACACAGGGCTCAAAGGCAGAGGAATGCCTCTCTCGCGTGCTCTAGGTGTCACATGCAATCGCTCCCTCCCTTGGGCACTCACTTTTGCGGCACTTTCTCTCTCTGTGAAGGTGCTGCACGCATCAGTTCCCCGAATTCGTCAGTTGACGCCCAAATTGACACAGGTAATAAAAAGATTAAACTTCAATCATGTTCATGTTGTGAAACACTATCAAAATGTCCACTGTTGATGATATTAGACTTCTGCTTTCAATTGCGATTTTTAACACTTTTAATATAGGAAGTTCTCGGCTATTCAGAGACCATTTTTAATCAGAAATCTAGTGTACATAGTTTTACATTAGGAAATGCAGTCTTGAATTTACAAACAGTCTGCAAATAGAACTTATTATGCAATTATTATACAACTTTCAGAAACATTATTTTAAATGAATGGGAGGGCAAAATAAATTGACTTCAACTGTAGGCCTGTTAAAGTTTACAGGTGCAGTAATGTGCCTAGAATGTACTTGAATGTTAGAAATGTGTTCTCCTACACCAGTATAACGTTACTTGTCAAATAAATGAACAAGGAAGATTATTTTAAGTTTAAGTTATTTATTTATCTTGTTTATGAAGGCTGCAGAGTGATGCATGAAAACAAATCACTTCGAATAATGTTGTAAGTATTTTGTGATAAACAGTATAACTTATGTAATTTCATAATGCAAATCTTAAATCTATGCTAACCAACATATGATCAAAGGAAATGTATTAATGTAATACAATATAAATTGATGTGTACTTTAAACTTGAATTATATTGTTCTATTAAAAGGATTTTTTAAAAGATTTTGTCAAATAAAATATTTTTGTAGAGTCATCTACCATCATTTTTGGGCTAAAAGGTATCAGTTCAGGCACTGTTTTGGCACCAGTATCCTTTTAAAAGTATCGATTTAGCACCGGTATCGAAAAAAAAAACCAATACCCAATGTACATACATATGTATTCTCATTGTTTTTTAAAACTTCTATATGCTGTGGCACAGTTAGCCCTCTTTCTTGACTTCACACAGAAACAGCAATGTATGCTGCATGACATAACTTTGTTGAAGAGAAGCTGTTTATGAAATGCCGTCCAAGAAGAACATGGAAGCAGCTTGAAGTGGAAGCACGAGTATGTCTGCGGTCTGGAGGTATTATAAAGTTGATGACAACAACATTGCCATAGCAAACTGTGATATACGTAAACTTTGGACTGGGAAATTCAAAAGTGAAGATGTGATTTAATACTTGATTGTTCAAGCTACCTCACAGAAGTTGTTTGTTAAAATAAGGTGATTTAAATAAAAAATAAGGAATATCCTGGATCTATTTTTTGGTATTATAGAAGTATCGAATCTGGTTTCAGTATCGGTAGATACTCAAAATTATATGACTTTTTCAAAAGTGTGCTTTAAATGCTTTAAACATTAGTTGATTTTTGGTACACTGTTTACATACTAATCCTAAGTTTAAAATAAGTTAATATATAAAAAAATCTATTGGTAATGTATTGTAGTAGAAGTACATTTTCCCAAAAGTTGTACTTAAGTACACTTAATGTGAATGCAATATTATCACTAACACTTAAATTAATTTAGAGTGTGGTAATTTTAAGTTTACATTATATTGACTTTTTTAAAAATCTATTAGTAATGTATTGTAGTAGAAGTACATTTTCCCAAAATACTTTTAATACAGTATTTAGCACACTTTTTTTTTTACAATTTGTATTTTCTTTTATTATATTACTATTATACTTTAAATTAGTCATAAATATATTTAAATGTTTAAAAGTAGGGTTCAAGTGCATTTCTCCTTGTAACTAAATAAATATATTTTAAAATACAGTTATAGTATGTTAAAAGCACATTTTAGTTTATTTTCATGGTGTCTCAAAATAGCACAGTTGAGTACACTTAGATGGTATTAAGTTTATCTTAACATATGGTTAATATTATCTTTTAGTACATTAAGTACAAAGTTAGTGTGTGAAAATAGAGCAGTTTTTGTACAGTACTAAAAAAGTATAATTAGTGTACTTAAAGTGTATTTTAGCACACTGCTTTCACATTTTGTATATTCTTTTAATATATTACTATTACGCTTTAAGCTATTCTTAAATATATTTATAAATGTTTAAAATTAGGGTTCAAGTGTATTTCTAGTTGTTACTAAATATATTTTTTAAAATACAGATATAGTATGTTAAAAGCACATTTTAGTTCAATTTCAGGGTGTCTAAAAATAGCACAGTTGAGTGCACTTAGATGGTATGAAGTTTATCTTAACATATACTTAATACTATCTTTTAGTACATTAAGTACAAAATTAGTGTGTGAAAGTAGAGCACTTATAGAACATTACTGAAAAGTGTACTAAGTATACCTAAATAAAGTGCATTTTAGTGCACTTTTTTAACCTGGGCAGACTCCAAGGCAAAAAAAAAAAAAAAAAAAACCTGATCGGGACATCCCTAAATTTAAAACAGACATAAAACATCTTTTGTAATATGATATGCAGTATTATTAATTTTGACTGTCAGTTCTGAGCAATTTATTATATATAAAAAACTTTTAAACAGTATATGGGTTTGTATAAATTGTAAATTACAACTTATTATAAATAATCTTAATATTTACAATAAATAAAACATTATTATTTTGTAAAAAGCCATTCGACACATAAAAACATGAGTAAAATTATTGTAACTGGGAACTAAGTTGACTTTTATTTATTTTACTTTATTTTACATTTATTTTAAGGCAATGAACATGTTCTTTTTTGTACTATACTACAGTCTACAACTACAATCACTTGACCCTCTGGGGTCTGAGGGTGTTTTGGGGCTCTGGAGAAGTTTTGACATGCACTGACATTTGTGTTGTTTTCAGTATCTTAAAAACATATTAATGGCTAAAGTGTGATAACACTGTAAACAGCACAAGTTAGGCTACAATAATACCTAGTAGCAAAAGATTCAAAGTAAATCGGCACACTGCCACTTTAGCTCTCAAAAAATTTTTTAATTTCAATATCACAACGTTTCGACCGACATGGTCTTCATCAGGTGATGAAGACCTGATGAAGACCATGTCGGTCGAAACATTGTGATATTGACATTAAAATTTTTTTTGAGAGCTGTAGCGTACAGTCCAAAGATAAAATTTCTTATTGATTTTATCACGGTCTGGCTTTGGTCGACAGAAGGGTTTTACGACGTCTGGCTCCAAGAAGTCTGGATTTTCGTGACAGCTTAAGTTGTTCAGGGGGACTGGAGAGATAAGCAGGAAAACTTCAAAGACATTCCTGCCCAAATACACACATACACACACACATACACACACCCCCACGATGCTGTTCCGACAGAAAGAAAATGAACTCATCAAATCCTGAACCAGCACAAAACCAATGTGTTATGTTTTGTAAACTTTATCTCATTTCTGTCTTTTCTTACCTGTGTAACCTCTCTTATAACCTGTATGCATGTTCCCTTTAGGCCTTTGTAAAGCATAAATATTGTAAGGATATGAAAAATTAGGTCAATGTATTTTAAACCCCCCATGTTTGGTACCGATGAGTTTCTACTGACATTTTACAACACATGATGCATAGAGCAAGACCATAACTCGCATGGCTTTATTCTTTAAAGCCCTGTATTAAATGCCTGTCCGCATGCTTCAGGCGGACACTCAAATTTGCATACGAGCAGCCCCGAGACAAAGGAAGGTTCGCGCGCAAACTTTTCCCTGAAATCATTGGTCAGAATGCTGTACGGGTTGTCACGTGACCCGCAGGTATAAGCAGACCTTCTGCCCAAATATCTGGGCAGAAAGAGAATGTCCTAAAAAGGAACATCATTGACGGTGGGCCTCGGGCCACACGTGGCTTTCATGGACTTTTTCCCGCCACGCTTTCTTTATTTTCCGGCAAAGTAAACTGAGTTTAACGTTTGCGATCGTGTTCGTCCGAACTGCATTACAAACTCCACGCATCAAGAAGGACATCAAGAGTAGTTTTCATCACGACGGAAGAGAGACGCATAAGAGAGACCTCCAGACATGAAAGACCAGGGGCCTCATGTATCAACGCTGCGTACGCACAAAAACTTTGCGTACGCCAGGTTTCACGCTCAGAATCGCTCACGTTTGGATTTACTAACAATGAACTGAACGTGGGAATGTGCGCAGGTTCACGGCAGCTTTCTGGCAGGCGTACGCACATTTTTTGTGCGTGTCTGTTTTATTTCCATTGGCGACTCCTAGAGGCAGTTGTGTTAAATTCTTCTCTACAAAGTGTCTGATCCTTGCAATGGCAGCTGTATGAGACGGGTTCATCTAGTAGGTATGTAAGATTTCCATACCATACATTTGACCAGCTAAACATTAAAGCACAATTTGCAGCGGTCGCCTGTTTTCCCAATCTAATCTGAGCGATCTACCGCACGCACATTGCTATAAAGACACTATCTGAAGATGAATTTGCATGCGTGAATCAGAAACATTTCCATTCAATAAATGTGCAAATAAAATATGATGCACAAACTTATTGATGATTCCTACTTGTCTTTCTCGTGATAAATAGTGGGCAAAATCTGATATGTAGCGGAAAAAAAAGAAGAAAGAATTCATCAGACGCTGGATTCGAACCGAGTTTAAGCTCGATCGTGTCAGTTCATGATCACATGCGTCGTATGAGCTGCGCCACTGAGACTACTAAGGGTAGTGCAACATTTTATAGATATAAACCACACTATTTCTTTCTTAAATGCACTCAGTGCGATGTTCAGACCCAACTTTGTTAACCGTATCAGCTAAACTCTCCCACTCTATTTTTCTCTTTTGTTGTTAATTCCGGAGAACAAACTTGCAAATAACACCGCTTTTCTCCGGTCTGCCTCCGAAAGCAGCACCTCCAATTCACATTCTGTTCAAAGTTTCTCTTTTTGCTTGATTTTGCCGTTGCTTTTTCGTTGGGTTTTGCCATTAGCATAGTCATTAGCATATTCATACGGGGGAGGAGGCAGGGAGGGGTTTTGTGCTCGTGCATGTTGCGCTCAGTTTCACGTTCATTCAGATGTACAAAAGAATATGCGTGAGATTCGGCGTACACAGTGTTTCATACATCTGAAATTTTTTCTGCGTACGCACATTTACAGCTTTGTGCGTACGCAATGTTTTAGTAAGATTTCCACGCAAGTCTTCGTACATGAGGCCCCAGGTGATTTTAGTCATGCGATTAAGCTGTGCCCCTTTTATCAAAAAGGTGTTTTTTTAACCTTGGTGGTCCGTAATGGTGCGTGTGGAACTGAAAGTTTTTTCACTCTTTTATCTGAAATCTATATTTTCTAGCTTTACTATGTCTCTTTGCTGTTACACGTTCTATAGACCCGATATCTCCACGTGGTTTACCTTTGTTTTGTGTTTAATGTTTGTGCGTTCGTTTGTTCGTTACGTCTGACTAGTCAATAAATTCCATTTATAATCAAATGAATTGTATTGTTTGCCTCACGAGAAAATGTCACTGAAATACAGATTCCCTTGCCTAGCTATTATAAGTTGTTTAAAACTTTTGAATGATTAATCTACTTCACAAGAAGTAGCAATTAAATTCCCTTTTTCTAAATGAATAGATTACCGTGTTCGCTCGGAAGAGCGGCGGCTCTGCTTGTGTTCGTTTGGTCAAATTAACAATAAATTGATCCGGAATATTAATGATTAATAATAATTCGTTATTGTTGATAATTAATATTCATAATCTGGGAATCCGCTTGGTCGCGCGAGCATGATCATTTACAATCATATGTTTGTTTGACCAAATTGACTGAAGCTTAAGCTGGAATATTAATAATTAAGAATAAACCGTTATTGTTGATTATTAATATTCACAAAATGAGCTAATTTCATGTTACAGAGCTAAAGTGGCAGTGTGCCGATTTACTTTGAATCTTTTGCTACTAATGTTTGTTTTTTGATCGTGCACCTGCCTTCAAGATTTTCTAGATGTGCGCACATTTCTGTTTTCTACAATAATACCTAAGCAGCATGCTTGTATGTGTTTGTGTTTTTGAGAAAGAAACGTTTATGCGTGGCTAGTGAAAAACTAAAATTTTGAAGTCACTGAAACAAGGCCGTGAAACACACAGAGAACATTTGTGCACAAGACTTTTGAGAACTGGATCTGGTAGTCTAGTGTTTTTGCTTAAAGATGATGTGAGAATCATCTTGTTAACTTACTCACAGAAAACAATATAATGAATTAAAATTTCTAAGTCACTTTTCGAGTGAAATTGGTTCATGCGGGAAGGTGTGAATTATCATTACTATGCAGTGAGTCACACCTGAAGACAAAGACCTGCATAATGAGCTGCATAATGAGCCATCAGACAGGTTTGTGACTAGGAGGGAAGAGTTTCAAGAAGAAATCAGAGGAAAGTTTATTTACTTTTTTGTTTGCAGTTTATTTAAAATATATTAATCACACAAAATAACTGGAGATAACTTGTAAGAGTCAGTACACTCTATAAAACTCTGCAAACTTTTAAACTTACACATAGCAAATCTACTGATTTTTTATTTTTTTTTGTAAACGAAGAGTTTTGTTGCAAAATTAGAGTACAGAGTATAGAGTACATTTACCAAAAAATAAAAAATAAAGATAAAACTAGAGTTTTTATGTTCTACTAAACTTCTGAAATGTAGAATTCAATCTGTCAAAACAGTTTTTCCTGGGATTATCTCGTATTTTAATTCTATTCCGCAATTATCCCATAAAGGTATTTTCCTGTATTTCTCCCGTATTTTTAGTCTTTCTAAGAAGGGTGGCAATAAACATCAAAGAGCAGATCCTCCCTATAAGCAACCCATACCGACGAAACCCAAAGGGACACCCCTTGGTTTCAAATGTAAATTTGTTCTGTTATTTCATTTTATTTGAGCATGAAACACTTTGAAATAAATATAAAAACTGCGGGATTCCCTTCCTTTCCATTACAGGCACAATTGCCCCTCCTATGCAATCCCTCAAAACAGTTTGTATCTCTTATTTTCACTTCCCGATGTTGACAGGTATTTATTCAATGTGTTACTTGTCTTAGTAACAGGTGTAAAGATTTTAGCCAACATCAAATAATTAGCTGATATGTTAGAATAGTTGATGTCACGTCATCTAAAGTGGGTTCCCAAACAGTTGTGCTTTGAAAAGATATTGCCCCATAAATCAATGCGGTTAAATTGGTGTGTAGCTGGGCAAAGTATCTTTCTCAATCTAGCATGTCTAAGAAAACAGAATGTTATTTGGTGCCTCATTGTATTTAAATGTACTCTGTAGTGAAGACATTTGTACTGAGGTGATATAAAACCAACTGGAGCGGGTAAATGAGTTAAAACCAAATGCAAGATTTTAAACTAAGAGCCATTCAGAATGTGAAACTGTCAAGTAACATATCTCTGCTTAGTGGAAAGGATGCTCTTTATTTTATAACTACACTAATTCTCCAATGATGAGGATTAAGGGTTTTATTTTAGAGATAATAATGCAACAGTCAAGGTTCTTTCTGCTGCTTCTATTTGAGATGGTAATTCAGTCTTTAGAGAACAGAAAGTGTTGGACAGTTCCAGAGCAGAGGATCTGCCTTTCCAATACAATATTATACACGTTTCCCTGCCAACTGACTACACTCTAACCAGTATGCAGTTTAACTTCTGCAGTTAATTACATGCCATCGCTTTCATCTGATGGATTCGTAATGTTTTAATTTATGTCTGTTTAATTAATCATGTCACTTCTAATAACCAGCTCTGTTCATTCGACAGTGAAGACTGGTGCAGGTTTATTGGCATTGCAGGTGGTGCGGTGGTTCTCAATGGCAACCACACAATTCCACACAAAACACTCATTAAACCAGAGATTTTAAAGCTATTATTCATCATAAAAATTTGCATTTGCTGTTAATTTACTCACCCTTAGACCAGGAATAGATGACTTTTTTCTTCAGTAGAACATTAAAGGGAATTTTGAGCAATTCATAATGTAATAACAGCACATTCATTAGTTTATATTATACTATTAATGGAATCAAATGTTTGTTCTTTGTACTTAATTTCTCAAAACAATACAATTTTAAAAGCATAATACAATATTGTCATAATGTAATAGCTTTTTAAAAATAAAAACACTAGTACATTACCTAGAAAACTGAAAAGTATCTACAGTGCTCAGCATTATTGAGTACAGCTCAGTTTGAAAATGAATATTTTTATCAATTTCTCAGTGAATATAGGCAACGTATTTTGGTGCATTTAAACAAAACAGATTTATTAAACAGATATATTTATTAAAACCATATTTTAGTCACCAAACATGTAGAAATTTAAAGATAATGCATTTAAATTCAAGCAAAATATATATATATATAAAAAAAATTACAACCTACAAAATTTCAACTACATTTTTCAAGTTGTTTGCTTCTCTTGACTTTTCTTCTTTTTTAAAATTTGTATTTAATATTTTTCTATAACATGAATTTGGGTGTGCTAGTTTTTGGACTGTTATTGTAAGTTATTTTGTTAGATAAGCTCCAGATTTGGCTCCAGTACTCTAATGTATATGCACAAATATAATATTATACAGCTCCCTATTAAAATATGAATTTAAATAAGATTTGTGATGGGTGTACTACTTATATATGCTGAGCGCTGAATATAAAGATCCATATTGCTAAAGTGATAAATGGATTCAAATAATTACATAATTAAAAATCTAAAACATTTATTTAATTTAGAGCATAAAACTTTAAAATGGTTTCTAGATCAAAGTGCCATTAAGTGCTTCTATCACAAAAGTGGTCTTTTTAAATTAAAATAATGAGTTCATAATATGTAATAGCTTATTATACACAAACATATTTTTATGTTTCGTGTCAAAAAGTTGTAAAAAAAATCACCTTTGATGTGTATGGGGTTCTTTTAACTATGAAACTCGTTGTAAGTTGATTGTGTGTCTAAATTTATTTTGACATGGACATCACAATTACACTGGACAACCAAATGCATTTAAGTGCTTTAGCAGATTTGCTAAATCTCAACACCTGTCCACGGGAGGCTTGACAAAATGAAAATAAAATAGATGCATATACACTATTATAAACATTAAAACGCATTATAAACACATACATTCTTTACATAAAATTGCTATATGGCAAAAGCAAAGGCGGCATGATCAAACAAACTATTAGTAAACTATTTGTGTAAACACTGCTGTTTCGTTTTAAACCACTTTTTAAGTACTGTACACTACTAAAAACATTTAGATTACTTTCTAATTTTAGGCTAAGAGGTTATTCATTCCACAAATTGGTTCCCTTAACAGAGAAAACAGGTCTTACTCTTTTGGAACAAGACAGTCACCATTAGCAGTTGCTCATGTTACTGTGAGAGGATTGATGCCTACCGATTAGATCTGAAAACACCTGATTATTTAAACATTTAAAAACCAATTTAAGACAATTAAATGTAATAAAACTATCAAACTAAAAAGGTTATGTTTACATAAAAAATCAAAATTATGTCATTGTATAGGCTTTAAGTCCATAATTTTAATTGCTTGTTTATATATTGAAATAATAGGTTTCAATGTGGTTAAAGAGGCTTGTGATCATGATGTAATGCAATATGACAAGTGTGAGAATATTATTGTGTGCATGTATAATTTTGCAGTTTGATATGTTAATCTTCTAGACTTGGCTTGACCTTCCTACCCTTTTTTTTCTTAACATGACCATCACATTTTTTAATTCACGTCTAGAATTATGTCAAGATATTTTCATTTATTCACTTCTTTAACAACTGTATTCTTGATCAGCACCTTAAATGAATCCCTTGCAGTCCTATTTGTTTATAGTGAAAGCACATAGAAACTGTGTCTATAATGTAAAACATTCCTAACACAAAAAATAATCATTTTGATGGATTTTTAAAGATCTCAATGTGTCATCAAGAGTCATGGCTATTCATTTAGTTTTGCCTGTATATGTTTTTGGACACGCAAAGTGCCTGCTGTTGACTGAAACTGAAAACTGTCCCTTTAATAGTTGTCATGTTAACATGATACAGTATGCTTGCTTTTGTTCCAGTTGACAAAAATGCTTTTGTACCACAGTTTTTTTTGTTTTTTTTGTAATGCGCGAGGAGGAAAATAACAGCCCTGACCACGGCTGTGAAGTATCTGTTCCACTGTCCACTCTGGAGTGCCTGTTTCATATGCATGCTCACTAACAATACTTCAGCACCTTGGCTACAATAGCCAAGTTATCAGCCGAGACTTCAAACCTCTTGCTTTGAATTACCTAGTAACAGGAGGGTGTTTGAGGATCCTTAAAGTAATGATCCCTGGCATCTTAGGGAGTTCAAAGTAAATTGGCAAGGGTTATAAAGCACACCGTCTCTTGATACGCACTGATCAAAATAGAGAAATCAGCCAACTATGTTAAATAGAATTTTCATCACTGCTCAACCAGTGCCACAAATAGGTTATCTTGGATAATTACCGTGAGGCTTCATTACCTCCTTATCAAATTAGATTTCTTTTTCTCTTCAAGCTAGATTTGAGGCTGATTAGGAATTTCTCCATAAGCTCCTCAAAAACTCAGTAAAATGGAAAGCGCTTTTTGAAGCCGAGTGGTTATTACCTTCATTTCTTACCGTTATTTGGCTTCAACTTTGCATGAGACTCGGCCCTGCTCGAGATGAAGAACACAAAGCCGAATCAATCCTCAGCTTATGGTGAGGCGGGCTTGTTTCCCTCCAATTTCACAAAATTTCCATAACCATATAAGGCTGTTTTTCTTTGCTCCACTGAGCAGAGAGTGTCTAATATTGTGGAATTTTAACAGGGCACGACTTTCTCCGTTGGTTCCCCGTTGTGCATTCATTCAGCGCTGTTTCAAAGATGCCAATTTTCACCATTCTATACACCGCGACAGTGACAGACAGCGCCAGAGTTTGCCGTCCCATATCATATTTAGGTTTCCTTTCCCCTTTTGCATGGTTGTCTTGGTGACAGCACACTGCGGCTGTAAATTATCAGCGGCTGCCTCTGGTTGGCTGGTGACTTGCATTGATTCCAGGTTAGACTGACAGACATGTCACAGATGGAGCCACAGAGGGCTGCCCAGGTCCACTGCAGCAGAGCTGGCTGATGAAACAAGAGGTAAGAAGGGACCACTGATGCTCCAAGAGGGAAATGGCCTAAACTAGCTGTGCATCGTGTCATCTTCTTTGGGAGATAGTCACAAGTTGGTAACCTCGGAGCATGGAAAGCGCTCATCCAATTATGCCGAGCAGGTCGCGAGAGCCGCGTGCTTTTTATTTAATTAAATCTGCAGAGTGATAAACACTTCACTGCCAACTGCTTGCTTAAGCTTCGGCTGCTAATACTCACTGTTGCGTAGTGAGTTTAATCTCTGCGCACCCTAGATGCTCAGTCAATGAAGATTTACAACAACAACAACAACAACGGGGGGAAAAAACTGCGCTGGGAGCTTCTTATCGGCAACTTTTTGTTCTGCTTGAGCTAATTGTGTTTTATCATATATAGCCTCGAGTTGGAAAATTTGTGCTGCTTATGATTTCAGAGTTTCAGTCTGACAGACAAAGTTGCAACATACAGGGTGAATGACTAGGCCTGTCTGTCTAATAAACTGTTTTGAATTCATATATAAAACCTTTCACTTCGGACCTGGTAAAGAAAAAAAAAGTGAAATGTCTCTTATTTGCTATAGAAGACAATAAATATTTCACTTCTGTGAATCAGATTTTTATTTTTATTGTTTATTTTTTTGAACATTTTCTTTTTTCTTATTTTACAGACTTAGTCTAAAATGGATTAAATTCATTTATTTCCTCAAATTTCTACACACAATACCTCATAATGACAATATGAAAAAATATTTTTTTAAATTGCTTCAAATTTATTAAAAATAAAAAAACCTAAAAAAATCACATGTACATCAGTGTTCACAGCTTTTGCTTGATACTTTGTTGATGCACCTTTGACAGCAATTACAGCCTCAAGTCTTTTTAAATATGATGCTGCAAGCATGTCACACCTGTCATTGGGAATTTTGCCCATTCTTCTTTGCAGCACCTTTCAAACTCTATCTGATTGGATGGGAAGTGATGGTGTACCGCCATTTTCAGAGATGTTCAAAAGGATTTAGGTCTGGGCTCTGGCTGGGCCACACAAAGACATTCAGTAAGTTTTTGTGGAGCCACTCTATTGATATTTTGGCAGTATGCTTTTGGTCATTGTCCTGCTGGAAGATGAACTGTCACCCCAGTCTGAGGTCAAGAGCACTCTAAAGCAGGTTTTTATTCAGGATGTCTCTACATTGCTGCACTCAATTTTCTCTCTACCCTAACTAGTCTTCGAGTTGCTGCTGCTGAAGAACATCTTCACAGTATGATGCTGCCACAACCATGCTTCACTGAAGGGATGGTATTAGCCTGGTGATAAAAATTGCCTAGATTTCTCCAAACGCAACGCCTGGCATTCACTAGAAAAAGAGTTCAATTTTAGTCTTAATAGACCTGATAATTTTGTTTCTTATGGTCTGAGAGTCATTCAGATGCCTTTTGGCAAATTCCATGCAGGGAGTGGCTTCTGTCTGGCCACACTACCATACAAGCCTGATTGGTGGATTGCTGCAGATTGTTGTCCTTCTGTAAGGTTCTCCTCTCTCTATAGAACAAGGCTGGAGCTCAGACAGAGTTACAATCAGGATATTGATCACCTCCCTGACTAAGGCATTCTCCCTCGATCACTCAGCTTAGGTAGCCGGCCAGCTCTAGGAAGAGTCCTGGTGGTTCCAAACATCTTCCACTTACAGATGATGGAGGCCACTGTGCTCATTGGAACTTTCCGTGCAGCAGAATGTTTTTCAGTAAGCTTCCCCAGCCTTGTGCCTATAGAGACAATCCTGTCTCGGAGGTCTACAGAAAATTTTTGAACCTTTGTCTTCATGCTTGGTTTGTGCTTTGACATGCACTGTCAACTCTAGGACCTTATATAGACAGGTTTATGGAAAGAGAATGTGCCCAAGCTCAATTTAGAGCTTTACGGCAAAGGCTGCGAATACTTATTTACATGTGATTTTTCGTTTTTGTTGCGTTTTTTATTTTCAATAAATTTGAAACAATTTCAACATTGCCAACAATTTTTAATTTCACATTGTCATTATGGGGTATTCTTATTGGAATAAGGCTGTAACATAAAAAATGTGGAAAAAGTGAAGGGCTATGAATACTTTCCATTGTGTGATAAAACAAACTACTGAACGTTTTACTCCATTGCATTTCATACAGTACATGAAGCATATTAAAAAGTTGTTTTGTACTGGAGAAATCATCACCCTCCCAGAGACAGGGGCGCAATAGTCTTTTGGTACTTTTAGCTCAGCGCAAGGGTCATTTTGAGGTGTTGCGCCACACCGTTTAAATAGCAAATGCATTTGCGGTTAAATGTGCGCCCATAGGCGTTCTGGTCTAAAAAAAAGCAGGCGTGTTTTGGCGCGTTGCTATTTTGAGAAACTGTAAATAGTCTGATCTTTAGACCAGAACAAAGTCGGTCTATTGTCTGGTGCAAAGTGCGCCTGGCTTACACACTACAAACAAGATGCAGAGCAATACGCAAATATCTTTACATATGAAAAATATATAATATCTTAAGGATATATGTGTGTGTGTGTGTGTGTATATATATATATATATATATATATATATATATATATATATATATATATATATATATATATATATATATATATATATATATATATATGTAAGGATATATACAGGATATAAGTATAAATTATTAAAATATTACAAAACATATTAATTTCTAGCCTACATGAAGATTTAAAAACCACTGCCTTTCTTCATCTCGGGAGGCTCTTTTAGTTCATTCAGTTTGCTTTTGTATAATGTTATTATTATTAGCAGTATTATTTATTATATCCATATCTATATTGCATGTTTTATATATGTTTTATAATGTTTTATTAAAAACAAGCTTAGATTTGTCCACCTGTCAAATTTTAGACCATATGGCAGGTGTATTTGGAAATAACTATAATATATAATATAATATTTTGACCACACTTAGTTATTATTGTTTATTTATTCGTTTGCTAGAAATTAGAACTGAATTTAGAAATAGTTTTGAAACAAATCTTTGTGCTTAACAAGCGAAATTAATTATTTATAGGCTAATTGATGTCTGTGCTGTAAGGTCTCCCTATCCACGAGAGCAAAAGCGAAAGTGAACTTGCTTTACGTCAAAATGCGCTTATGACATGACGCAGCTGGCTCTTAAAGGGAATGTGAGATGAGGCTCTAATTGGTTTATTCTCAAAACACACCTATAACTCATTAAGAAGATAAACTCAACCCTTTTAGACCATGCGCCATGGTGCAAAGCGGATTTTCCCGTCCTTAAATTAGCAAAAATGCGTTCTGACATGCCCTGAAAGCGTTTGCGCCCTGCGTTTTGCGCTCTGTGCATGAACCGTTAAAATAGAACCCAGGAGGTTAGGGTTGCCAGGTTTCCACAACATAATAGCTCAAGGACAAATGATCCCAAAACTAGTCTAATAATATCAAAGTGCGGTTTGTTTATAAACTAATTCTGAGAGGATTACATGCTTATGATTGATCACGGCTGGTCCCGCATCAGCTACACATATCTCACCAATCAGACAAATCCTGACTAACTAAAATTAACCAGTTTTTCACTTCAGTCGTCTTCTTCTTGAAAAATCCCCCATTTTACCCCTACTCCTTCCCTTTTTCCAGATAGGGTGACATGGCGTCCCAATGGTTAGCACTGTTGCCTCACAGCAATAACCACTGATTTGAGTCCTTACCAGGTCAGTCGGCATTTCTGTCTGCATGTTCTTCCCTTGCTTGTGTGGGTTTTCCCTGGGTTCCCTGGTTTCCTCCCACCATCCAAAGACATACATTATGAGTAAATTGACTAATCCAAAGTGGCATCATAGACAAACTCTTAGTCAGCTAGATCTCATAGCAATTCCTAACTCATTAACAAGCAGGGGAGATCTCGAGACCTACCTGAGCTCAAACTCCCCTCTCATCCTTCAAAAGGAAGTCCCAGGCTCGAGGATATTCTGAGCTCAGGGCTTTTTCCCAGGACAGCATGCCAAATGCTTTTTATTATCAATCATCAGCTAAGTATGAACTCTTGAAACTCAAAGTATAGCACCATCCATTCAAAAAATACTTTTACTTCACTCCATACATATTTCTTCTTAGACAAAAAATATACAAGTAAATGTAAAAGTTCTGTAATCAAAAAATTACTAAACTGATCACAGCTGGAATTGTGATGTACATTCAAGATATATCTGTTACTGTGAAAACAAAAACAGCCTCATGCACAGTATCTTTTCACAAAAGTCTCCTTACTCTGTTTCATTAGCAGTTTTTATCACTGGTAAAACATACAATTGGTAGTTTAAAATATTTCAACACAACCATAAGAATGTTGAAAGTAGACCAATTCCATTAAAAAAATTAAAACTCTGCAGGAAGAGGTATCTTACTTAACCTATTAAATTGGCTTCCAAATTGCACTGAACAATTAGTTTGCAAACTAGACCGATTTACATGTTGCTGTTAAGTCAACAACTGACTAATTTAAATAAACTCAGAGCAAGTTTACAGTGTGATACTGACTTACTGATTCAAATGATCTGTTCAGACTAAGTAAAGTGATTAGAAAAATTCACAGAATTTACAAGCTGATTCAGTTGAGTTTTTTAAGCCTCACATATTTAAGTTTGAAGAACTGGAAAGAGGACATGTCCTTGTTTGTGAATTATTGTTTGAGCAAAGTCATTGTAACAACACCGGTTCATTCTAAAAAAACAAAGCCCTAAATACATTTCTGGAGATGGCGTAATACATCTCGGGAACTACATTTTTTACACGTTTTTAGGCCACTGATGACTGACTGACACCTCCTTTTCTAAACCAAACCAATAGTGTTTTTAAAAACACTGATTGACCCGCCCACCCACTTCTCTATTGATGAAAAAAAAAATCCAGAAAAAGTAAAATCACATTCCTACCCTGTTAGTTTCTTGATTATTACATGTTTTGTCTTTTGTTTTTTTCGTACCTGTTTTCTGAAACCGTTTTTTGTTAAACTTGAACCCTGTCATCACGATCAACTCTTCTCTGTGTCCAAAGTCCGCCGATGTACATTGCGAACCAACTGGACAAACTGGTACATACAGTAGGGCTGAATGAGCCTATGTTGCATTTTAATGTTAAAATAACACAAATCAATGCTCACATAATTATTTCATATTTATATTTGTGACTATAAATCATAAAACTAATACTTAGAAACATCCATACACAGAATAAATACGCTTTCCACTGATGTATAGTTTGTTAGAATAGGATCATATTTGACCAATATACAACTATTTGAACATCTTCATGGAACATGAACTTATATAATATGTAAAAAAAAAAAAAAAAAAAAAAAAAAAAACACAATAACAATGTTTGCTTTTGTACTCAAGTGCAATAGAATGGGAAGAATTTATTCTTTTTCTGCACTGTTTATTAGGGTATCTGTGCTTTTAAGGGCTTGTTTTGTGTAGTTCCTGTGTACATCCATTACTACATATTTGTAGCATATGGACACACAATTCAGCTTTATTTTTTGCCACCAGACCCATGCAATTAAAAGAAACCCAGCAGCTGGCGGCGCATAACCCCACAAAACAATATGAATGCAGCAAGTGTTTTGATAATTAGCTGCAAAGTTAAAGAGTACATGCACGAAAATTAAACATAATTGGATCATAGTCGGCATGATCACAGACAATTAAAATTAATATAGCCTGTTTAAAGTGTCGTGTTTAGCTTTGAAGCAAAAATAAAATGCCAAATTTGTCTCACTTAATGTCAGTTCAAACTTTTTGATAAGTGATGATCACCCACGAGGCTGCACACGGCTCTACTGTTAGAAAAGGCTTTAGAAATTCAGACTGCTATCCTGATTTGGCAGAGTGTGAAGCCAGTGAAATTTGAACACACACACAAAAGTTGAAATTGAGTACAAAGACACACACACACACACATACAGTACATGCACACACAGAGTTTAATGATGCTGGGGGGTCAGCAGACCTTGCATCTGCCCTTTAAACATACAGTACAGTACAGTGAGATTCAAAGATGTAGCTTAATGACACTAAGAGAGAGTGTGGAAGTATGGAAATTGTATTCACCTTTACTGCTGTGGAAATCATGATTATATTGTAGACGACTTAATGAATTACAGATTTGATTGTTTAAATTTACATCCCTTTATTTCACACTAATGAAATATCCATAGGTAACGTAATGTTAATGCTACAGTAAATTTCTACTCATACAGGTGACTTTATTTTGACCATTTTACATGGTCAAAACCATCATGAAATACATTTTAGTGTGCTGGTTATAACGTTTACATTATATTCACACACTGTAGCAATTATATAGCAAAATATATATATGGACATTGCTGAAAGACAAATTAAAAGTCAGTAAAAGTATTTTAGAGCTTTACAATAAGATTGTATTAATGTAATCACTAACATGATCAAACAATGAACAGTACATTTATTACAGTATTTGTTCATGTTAGTTAACAAGCATGAATTCATATTTTATAATGCATTAATGATTGTTAAACTATGATTAATAAATGCTACAAGTATTGTTCATCATTAGTTTATGTTAGTAAATACATGAACTAATGAAACCTTATTGTAAAGTGTAAACAGTAATACAACTACAAAATGATTTTCCACAAATATCTCTGAATCACACAGACGTAGATTTGAGAAATGATCTTGAATAAATATAGCACAGTTTCTATGCAACGTTTTGTAAATGAGGCCCCTGGTGCAGTGTTACTATTTTCATTGATGACTGCCCAAAATAGAGACAGAAAAATGTATTTTCTCAAAGAAAATTACCACAAAAGCCAAACAAACGCAAATGCGCATACACACACACACACACACACACACACACACACACACACACACACACACACACACACACACACACACACACACACACACACACTTACACACACACACACACACACACACACACACACACACTTACACACACACACACACACACACACACACACACACACACACACACACACACACACACACACACACACATATTATATATAAATCATGAAAATAGAAAATATAGAAAATATGTCTTTAGAAAATCATCATACCCCTTTGAAATAATTACTTCATTTGTCATACAGCCGGAAATCCATTCAGGATTCCAATAATTTTTTCAGCTGTTTCAATTTTGGATGATCTATCCCTTTTAAAATGCCATATTTTTAATGTATATACAAGATTTTCTTCATTGTAGAGTCTTTACAGTCTTTACAAAAATTCAATATTCCATTCATGCTCTCATGGAAAAGCCAAGCGCAGTTTACCAGAGAGCTTCTTTTTCTGTCTTCTCTGGCAGATATTGACATTCAAGTCGCATTCAACACTTCCGTGGTGGACAGGCCATCAAACGAAAAGGCTTTGACCCAAAAATGAGGACCACAAAGCATCTTGACCTTGTGCTGAACTGCCCCATCAGAAGAAAAGCCCCCTTTTCACCCGTCTCATCAGAAACGCTCGCCATCCTACTGCCGTCATTTGCAGGGGAAACAAAACAATCGACAGTTTTATTACGCGTCTCAATCTAGAGATTAAACTTTGGCCTATGAAAGGGAATAGCCCAGTCTCGGCCTGAGTTTGATGCAGTGTCCATTTGGCTGAGAAGCTCTGAGATTGAAGTCATTGTGTGGGCTAAATACTGTCCCCCTGTAGACACAACGCAATTACTCTTCGCTCCCTCACTGTTTCATGTGTTCCCTCATACATCAAAGCAATAACTTCTTCAAAAGGCAAGCCTGGGCAAAGCTCTCTACAGGACTGCATTATGGATCAGCTTTGGGAGGCTCTGTCAAGACATATTATAAAGGAGAATTAATAAGAAAAAAAATACTTTGCCTTGCACAAGTAACCATGGCACTGTTCTGCCCTAAACAACGCCTGTTTTCCCAGCTGACGCTGTTGTGACATGCTGCAACATCATGCCATAAGAAGTCAAAGTCCTTATTGTTAAATACATAGGGAAATGTCAGTGAAGCAACAAGATGATTTGTCACTAAAACAACAACAAAGCAACATACTGTCCTGAATATAAGACTTTTTTTTTTGTTGTTGTTTAAATAAATTCTCATCTTAAATTCTAGCTCTAGACTATTACATCAATAACACCAAATATTTGCAGGGGCAGCAGTCTAAAGAGAGAACCCCAGACTTCCCTATACCCAGACACTTCCTCCAGCTCCTCCAAGGGGATCCCGAGGCGTTCCCAGACCAGCTGAGAGTTGTCCCTCCAGTGTGTCCTGAGTCTTCCCCGAGGCCTCCACCAGGTAGGCGTCCAGGAGGCATCCGAAACAGATGCCCGAGCCACCTCAGCTGTTTTCTCTCAATGTGGAAGAGCAATGCCTCTATTCCAAGCTCCTCACTGGCTGGTGACAGAGCTCCTCACCTTATCAATAAGGGTGCACCCTGTCACCCTGCGAAGGAAACTTTTCAGCTGCTTGTATCCGATATCTTGTCCTTTCGGTCATGATCATAGGTGAGAGTAGGAATGTACATTGACCGGTAAATCGAGAGCTTAGCTCCTCCATGAACTGCCACCTTATCGTGGTGAAGGGGTTTGAGTGCCTGAGTGTTCTTAAGAGCTATGCCCCTGCACTGAAAAAAGTGTTGCATGCAGAACTGTTGCAAACAATTTATTTGTGTTGAATTTAAACAAACAAATTAAGTTTATTAATGTTTAACTTAATTTGTTTGTTTAAATTCAACACAGATAAATTGTTTACAACCACCTTAAGTAAAAAAATTGAGTAAATCCAACGAGTCATCTCTGAATAATTTTTTTCAGTGTGGTAGGGTCTCCCAAGGCAAAAAGGTCTTAGGTGATATGTCGGACTAAGTGTGGTTCAAAAACCCCTTATGAGTAAAATAACATTGAGAACCATGATGCCGCCCAGTATGGTACAGCCGGGGCCCTATGCTTGAGCCAGGCCGGGGGTTGGGGCTCCTATGCGAGGGCCAGGTGCCTAGGCTTTTTCCCATTGAACCCGGCTGAGCTTAGCCCATAGGAGCAAAGTGGGATAATCCTCCTGCAGGCCCACAACCTGCAGGGGGAGTTGTAAGGGGTCGGTGCATTGTGGAATGGGTGGTGGTTGAAGGTTAGGACCGTGACAACCCAATCGTCGAGAGGGGTCTGGATGCAGACCTGGTGCAGTGCAATCTGAGCTGCATCCAATGCTTTTTAATGAGCTCACCTAAACCCACCCCTAACCCTACCTATCACAGTGACGTCAATCACTCCATTGAGTGCATTGTGTCTGACATTGCATCGCTGAGTGATGCAATCTCAGCTTGCATCATAAAGGCTGCATCCAGATACTATTGCCATCGTCAGGCACAGAAAAGGTAAACTAATTACCTCAAAATAATGATCAGCCCTACACAGGCTAGAATACAAAAAAAAAAAAATATTGAATGAATGAATGAATGAATGAATGAATGAATGTATAAATAAATAAATAAATAAATAAAATTATCTAGGGGAAGCAATCAAACAAACAACCATGTGATATTTACTTGAAATTGATATTGTGATGCTGCCCTTTAAAATACCTTAAAATATACTTTTTTTTTGTGTAAAATTGATGAATGTTTATTGTATAGTTTCACAAAATGTTTATTTATTTATTTTTTCTTTTGAAAACAAATTATTTTGTTTTGGTTTGGCCCTCTAAGCCCTAATATGGCTCCTTGGAAAATGTATTGCCCACCCTTGGTTTAGATGCTCTGATAATCTGACTTAAAACATGATCATTTGAAGAGTTCATATACTAGAGCTTATTGGTGTCATTTGTGAAATCAGCACTTTCTGCATTTCACTTTTATTGTAAGAAATACCCAGCAAACAATGACTTGGCCAATCGCCATCATTTTTTTGGGCAGCAGAAATTCAGTGGCTTGGTTGTATTGGACCACTGTTGGCTCACCATTGGCAATCGACCATTCTAAAAATGATCTTCCAGTGTTTTTTGAGTGGTAAACCTTTAGTGGTTTGCCATGGCTGGGCCACTATCTATACACCAATGACAAACCAATGGGTTCCTGGGTAAAAACTGCAGAAATTAACAGATTAAATTAACAGGTGGATAGTTTTCCTCTGATATCAAGATTCATTAAAAAAAGGGAAATCTTTATGAAATACATCATTTGTGTGTATATTTTGTTAAATGATAAATTAGATTCATTATATTGACTTTAATGTGAAATAACTGAACATAAGAGGCTGAGGAAAATGCACCTTTTAGAATAAATTTTGGCAAACTCTTCAATTGCTTTTCCCAGCAGGGTAAGCATATTTCATTGATATTAAAACACTGTGAAGTTTGTGTTAAAGTAGTTGATTCCGATTGCTGATACAAAATGTGAGGCACTTGTTGTTTAACATTGGTGGTGCATATATTTATTTCTTTTAAGAAGCAGAGATGTTCTATTTGTTTACATGCGATCTGATTTACACTTTTTTTTAACGTGGCTTTCAACTGATTCAGCTGATTTACACCTGGGAGATCCAGAAGTCCTGTAACGCATTCTAGACATATGATTGCTGTAAAAAAAATATATATATTAATAATAAAAAAACTTGTCAATGGTAGGAAAATGTCAATTGACCAGATTGATGCCTGTGTTTGCCAGAGGCAGTACACAAATGTTGCGTAAAATGTCAAGTTTTTTTATTCATTCATTCATTCATTTTCCTTCAGCCTAGTCCCTTATTTATCTTTGGTTTCCACAGCAGAATGAACCGCCAACTATTCTAGCATATGTTTTACGTAGTGGATGTCCTTTCAGATGCAACTCAGTACTGGGAAACACTCATACACTGTCACATTTACACACACTCATTCACTACAACAAATTTTATTCACCCAATTCACCTACTGCATATATTTGGACTGTGAGGGAAACCAGAGCATCCAGAGGAAACCCACATGAACAAGAGGAAAACATGCAAATTCCACACAGAAACGCCAACTGACCCAGCCGAGGCTCAAACCAGCAACCTTCTTGCTGTGAGGCAACAGTCCCACTACCTAACAGGGCTACTGAGCTTCCGTGCCAACCTAGAAGGTTTTATAAACAGGTAATTAAAAATAGCATCCTTTTAAATCAGTAGTATTTTGTATTTTTTATTTTTTGTCAAACTAACAACCTGATGAATTAAAATGTTCTTTGAATTTGTTAAAATACTACCTTTGTATTTAGATGGCATTACTGTAGCATTTCACAACGCTAACTGCAGAAGTAATATACAGGTACACAAACAGGGGGAAATGATTTGTATTTAACAGAATTAGAATCCATGTGAACTGGAAGTTGCTTAGACTATTTCTTTGTTTAAGTACTTCCAACTGAAACGGAATATTGAGTAGGGGGCAGGACTTTATTTTGCTCATTGTTCCTTCATAAAAACAATAAAAGTGGTGTGATTATGAATACTGTTGCTGAAGCAATCAAACTGACGTCAGCAGAGAAAGACCACTAAATGAGGAAGCAAAAGGTCATTGATTGAAAAGTACAAAAAACTTTTTTCTTTCCAGCGGATTAACTTGCACAGATTTATTGTTCACCCGAAGACTAGCGATGTGAGCTATAAAGATACAAATTGTCAATTAAGTTTAAAAAAGTACATAAATAATACAAATTTAAATTGCTTTTGTCCACAATCTACAATGTGCTTAAATAGTTTTCACTGATTTTTGAAATATATGTTTTTTTTTTTCAAAAGAAGTAAGCGTAAGGCCTGCCTTTTACAACACAATTCACAATAAAGCCTTAAACAGCCATTTCCACTATAATACATCGAAACACACCTTTACATGATCATATTTGCATATGATTTCCCCCACAAAAAGCAACACCACAGAAAGGAAATAGTCTAACATTAATTTCTATCAAGGACATTGGGATCATAAAATTGGAATTGAAGGCAGACTAAAAAGGTCTTCAGACAAAGCGACAGAGGTAGTATTCTCAGAGGAAGATTACAAATTACCGCCGCTGCCTTCCTGTCCTTTTCCCAGCTGAGGTCCAGTGACTGTCTGGCTGTCCCGCACGTCTGGAGGACCTTGCTGTTTGGGGTGATTGGTGACGCGGCTACTGACAGCTCCCCATTTTGTCAAAGTGCTCTTGTCACAGCCCGTGTTAATGCCTGGTAAAAATAATTCCCCTTGTGCCACTTCTGAAGGTTTCCAATAAATACAGCTTTTTTGGTGCATGCAATTGCTCTCTGCTCCTTGGGCATTGAGGGGTTTGTGGGGAAGCAGTGACACATAAATAGCAGTTGGTGAATGTTGGCATTTAAGGAGGAGAAGGGAGCACAGATAGTGACAAAGCTTATCTGTGGGGGCAGGAGGCAGGCCAGTTAAATCCTTAGATAAAGTAACCTTGTGGTTGGAGTGAGTCACTGTTGACCAAAACTCAATTCAAATATTGCAGCCTTGCATGCGGGTGTGTAAAAATGTTCCACGCTAACCAACAATTACGATGACACCCTGTGTGTATCCACACAATTGATGCCTTCGCTTATCTGCCATATGAATACCCAGGTCTCTTTAACAGGTGGAATTGGAGCAATTCTTTACCATTATTGATTTTTTACTGTCGCACCAGCTTGACTAATGAAGGCAATTAAGAAAGCTATTTTCTTGATGATACAGACATTAAGGGTACCAGTGGGAAGTGGTTTCAAACAACAGATGTGTTTAGTGCATCTTTTCTGCTGAAGCCCCACCTTCTCTCTCTTTCTCAGTATCCACCGTGTCGGCTGGCAGGCCTGTGGCTTTAATCTGACAAGGTCTTGGACTGAACCTCCGAGAAGCTTAAATTGAAAGAAACGTAACAATATGTCTCTCTCTTCTAGCAAAAAAAAAAAGAAGAAAGAAGAAGTTAATTTTTGGAATCTTTCCCGGAAAACTGTCAACTCTCACTAGACAGTTTTACAAAATGGGTTTTCTAATTACCCTAAGTACACTTAAAGAGTAAATCTCTCTTGTAGTGAATTAAAAAACATCCCCTGTTTGGTCATTTTGGAGCATTAAATGCACTGGGAAGTGAGTAAATGCTGATACACATGCGTATCTGAAGCGCTCGGGTTTAATTATACATACACTGAAATATCTCTTGACCATTTGAACACAGCCACTTCATAATTACACTTTGCAAAAGCATCATCAACGGCTCCAGTTCTCAAATTTGATTGTCATTGGAGTTTCAAGAGCACTGATTTAACAGTAAAGTAGCACAGGAACTATTTGCTGTGTGTATTGCCTGGAAAGAATTCCCTGGAGGAAGAAATCATTGAAACCACTTGCAATGGCTTTATTGGTTGTAATGGACATTGTATAGATTCGAATGGAAACTGTAATGGTCCTATTGGTGGTATGCCACTAATAAATCCTAAAGGTCTATGTTATAAAACAAATAGGAATTCAAATGTCCTGGTTTTGAGGGTTAGAATTAGCTACTTTCAATAGTATTCATTCATTCGTTTATTTTTTGTCTTAATCTCTTTACTAATCAGGTGTCACCACAACGGAATGACCAACTTATCCAGCATACGTTTTATGCAGCGGATGCCCTTCAAGCTCCAACCTATCACTGGGAAACACCCATACACACTCATTCACACATACACTATGGACAATTTAGCTCACCCAATTCACCTGTACCGCATCTCTTTGCACTTGTGGGGGAAACCGGAGCACTCGGACGAAACCCACGTGAACACAGGGAGAACATGCAAACTCCACGCAGAAATGCCAACTGACCCAGCCGTGGCTCAAACCAGCAACCTTCTTGCTGCAAGGTGACAGCTCTACCCATTGTGCCACCGTGTCGCCTTGGTATATGGTGGCAATGGTATTTATTATAGAAATGTTGTAATGTTTTCTGTTGGTTTTATTTCATCAGGGTTACTACACTTATCAATCTTTCTTTCCAGACAGATTGTCAGTTTATGAATTAAGTTTCCACCCCACTCCTTTCTCACTGATAACAAATAAAAAATTTAAATATTAGACCTAACAGTGCTGTTAAAAATCTAAATAAGAGATCTATGAAATTATTGACAACAGGTCCAATTAATTGTGGCACAATGATGGGAGGATTTTGTTTTAGCCAGGATGTTTTTTTTTCCCCCATCAACCTGTGATGAAATGGGCCATCCAGTTAGATATGAGCTTTAGATCAGGTTACGTGCCCAGAACTGCTGCAGTTGCACAACGTTGCACAATTGGTGGCACAATGCCAACAGCTGCCTTGAAAACCAGAGTAGAATACACAGACAAACAATGTTCTGGAAAGAATGGGTTTCAAGTGTTTGTTATCTTTGGAGAAATTGCAAAGATTAGATAGCAAGTTCATTAGTCAAGTTAAAGTTCATTCATATTCCTTCAGCTTAGTCTTGGATGTATCGGGGGTCTCCACAGCGGAATAAACTGCCAACTTTTCAGGCGTATGTTTTATGCAGTGAATGCCCTTTCAAACGCAACCCAGTACTGGGAAACACCCATACACACTCTTACACACACATATACACTATGGCCAATTTAAATGATTTAATTCACCTGTACTGCATTTCTTTGGTCTGTGGGGGAAACTGAAGCACCTGGAAAAAACCCATGCGAACACGGGGAGAACATGCAAACTCCACACAGAAACATCAGCTGGTCCAACCTGGACTCGAACCACTAAACACACACACACACACACACACACACACGCACGCACACATACACAAACACACAAAAACACATTTATAATATATATATATATATATATATATATATATATATATATATATATATATATATATATATATATATATATATATATATGTATATATATATATATATATATATTTTTTTTTTTAAGTTGTAATCATGATACATGCGTTTGTGTTTCTGTTGTAGTATCAAACTTTAATGTATCTTTATTTACTCTAATATATTGTGCAGTGGATGAGGTTAAAGACGAAATGTTGAAAATAAAAAATTGAAGATACAGGATGGGGAAAAAAGATTAGGATGAATGGCCATGCAGGCTGCCAAATAACATGGCTTTTGTAAACTGTTTTTTTTGCAATTCCCTTACATTTATTGCATCATTCAATCTACATTTTTTTCATCATTCGACTGTTTTGTTAAAAAATGCTTAAGATTAATTAGTTGAGTTCAGTACATGACTTAATAGAAGTATCTCAACTTTAGGAATGCAGGTTGATCTTAAAAAAAATTAACTTGGGTGACCGCAAGGACACAGAAAGTATCTTTATGAGAACTAAAATGTATTACAATCTTCAAGCTGGTCTCCTGATCTCACCAGCAGGTTTTAACAAACAACATATTCGACACTACTAAAGTGTCCAATTATTTAACTTTATCCTATTCATGTATTTTCTACTTTTTATATGAATGTACATTTTTTACCTTCTAAAAAAATGTTTAAAAAATCTGCAACTTTTTTTATGTGTAAAAATGTGAATAAATAATATGTTGAAAAGCCCTGTAATTGAAGATCTGTTGCACCATGCCAGTAAAAAACATGTGACAAATTTAACAAAAATGTACTGTATATTACTGTAGATTATTGATGAATTTCAAAAGCGTACTTTGTAGTGTCTCCCCATCAATCTATTGACACAATAACTACTAAGACAACAGGCAGGTTTGGTGAGAATATGGATTTGTTCTTCAGTTTTTTGACTTTCAGCAGTGAAATTTAAACAACACTGAATTGAACTAAACTGAACTTCAAAACTGGACTGACAGTTTCAATTTACTAGAACTTCTATGTTAAGCTGCTTGGACACAATCTACATGGTAAACGCACTATAGAAATAAAGATGAAGTTAATTTAATTGAATTGAGAATATCTGCCTTCAGTGAAACCTCAAGAATAAGACAACCATTACTCATTCAATCAATCTCTCAACCAGTTGGTTGAATGCATGAATTTGTTCCAAAACGAAAAATCATTGCAGTGTTTCACCTTACCCTGAAGCTGCATTCTTAATTTGCACTCAGGCTGAAACAAAATCTACTGAGCATTTACACAACATAATTTGTATTTCAAAAATGAACCATTGTTTAAAAAGTGTGTATTATGTGTTCAGGTACGCACAACAGCTTGACAACCAAACAACTATAGGACTGTCTGTGCATGTGCATAGTGCTCCATAAAATTACACCGCCAACTACTGGCCTGGTATGCGTACTACTACATTTTAAGTTACTCATAAATATGGATTTTTTGTTTGCAAAATGTTTACGCAAAGACAATATTTTAGTACAGTAATCTATTTACAATACATTATATGAAACACAGCAGAGCTCAAAAATAACCTTTTTGCACTGGTGCTCCTAACTTTAAAATTTTAGTTCCACCCATTATAAGCAAGTTTTATATTAACAGATTCATTGCATTTGAAGTAAACACTAATCAAAACTAACAAACAAACAAAAAATGTATGCATGCACCCACCAGCCTTGCACACACTGCTCGACATGAATGAATCTTAGTTAACTTAATGATAATAACTGTGTTGTGATCTAATGGGTGGTGTTTGAAATTGCACAGATGCTATTGACATATAACTTATTTTTTGCATTCATCATCTTAATAGCAATATCAGTCTTTTCATAAGCTGCAACATAGTGTAATCTTAGTCAATGTAACCCCTTTTGTGATGTACACCGTGTTTCATTTTATATAGCTGCCACTTGCACGGCTGACAGCATCCTGACAGTTAAACAAAGGAATGAACTGAACCTCTCACACTTAAATTGTGTAGATGTAGCAAACGCTGTTACCTGCAAACTCCATCACACTGGCTGTAACTGACTGAGATTCAGTTTGTGTTACTTATTTCATTATTTCATAGGCTGTTTCTCAATTCCAAGAACGCAGAGAACGGACTTGCGTTCTTGAGGAGAGCGGTCTTGCCAGGTGTCCTCGGAAGATTGAACTCAGGCGACCGCGAGGGCAGAGAACGCGTCCTTTGTGAAATGGGATGCTGCGTTCTTCCTGATGGTCATGTGACCTTCACGCGTTTTAAATGGAAATTATTTAAACATTAAAGCCTTCATACAACGATTTATTGTTTCCCCCATCTTCAAAATATATACTTTGCATAAAAAAATTATAAATATACTCTGCACAATATAAATTATTTAAATTTTAATACGAATTTCATCAAACAAACACCCTTAATGTGTTTATTCCTTTATTAAGATATTCATGTTAATGTTTACTTTCACCGTTTCATTTAGGGAAACTCCTGAGGTAAATAAGTGATATCTCTGAACTTTAATAATAAATCTAAATAAAATGCTGCGCTTCCCACCTCCAGTCGCAATGACTTCTGGGACTTCCAGAGCGAGCTCGCTGCTGAAGTCTGCATCGGTGCGTCCTCGATATCAAGAACACATCCGGGAAGTTTCACGCGTCTTCCGTACTTGCGGTCTTGAGTATTGGAACTGAACTTAGGCAGCTGATGATGACGTTGCACGAGAACACGAGGATGCAAGACCGCTGAAGAACGCATATTGAGAAACAGCCCTAGACTTTGGTAAAAACTCTTAATTTAAAATTACAAAGTACAGAGTTGTATAGGGTTGAAACTTTTATTATGAAAACCATACAGAGTAACCAGAAGACAAAATGGCTGCACCTTATAGCAAGTGAAGTAGAATTTATGTTGACCTGCTTGAATGATATTCATCTGGATTCAAGAAGCAAACAAGATGCCATAGGAAGTTCCTCTTTTTGTAATAAGCTGCCAATGAAGTAAGTTCACTTATATTTTATGTGTTATTTGTGAATTGTTGTTATATAGCAAAAAAAAAAAACTGTATGTGACAGTGTATGTACAAAAACTTAAGTTGTTAAAGTTTAATTAGTTTCAAGGATTTACAAGTATAATGTATATTTTTATGTATTTATGTTCTTTGTATTTTGTTTTACTGTTGTGTGTATTCAGTTCTCATGGCTTTTCGAGTTGTTTGGTCATATTTATGGTGAACCAGTCAATCAATCGCCAGTCATCAGAGAATCTTTAGTGCTCGTGAAATTATTGGGGGGAGCTACAACAGCTTTACAGTCAATGCTTAAATAATTTTTATAGCGGACTTTAACTCAATAGAAGACTTTTATCCACTCTTCGAAAAGTGTAAATGGTGGATTGCCATTTGAGAGAACATTTTGTCCTCTTTTAAGTGTGCTTGCATGAGAAGCAGAAGTGTCTGTGGTTTTTTGTGTGTGTGTGTGCATCGGAGGTCTGAAGGTCAACGTCTGGTTTCGGTTTTGCAGACAGCTCCCACACTGGATGGAAAGCCCCGCTATATATACATTTCTTCTTTATTCTGTTTGTATAACATGCCCATATTAAGAGTGTCTTCCTTCTTCTGTATAACTTTTAAAGGTCAGCCCACTATGTATATATGTCCCTGCTCATCCTTATCATCAGGCTTGCAGAATAAACCATTCTAACTACAGTTTGGTCTCTTCTCATGTCTCCGGGTCGACCTGATGAACTTTGCTGAATCTGGTGCCTAATATAGGGGAAATCTTACAGATCTGGGGGCTCGTCCGGGATACATCTGATCAGGTAAGAGAATTTTTATTCACACTGCCTGCTCCGGTGTATCTCAGGAAATCGTAAGATTTTAGTTAAAATTAGGTAAGAGAGGTCTGTGCTCTAGAGCACAGAACATCCTGTCAAGTTTACTTTCAACAGTAAATTGCACAGAAGGATTTGTGTCGTCGTACTCAATTAAATTTGGGTTCCACAAATCAGGAAAATTTATTAATTTGACACTTGCTAGCCTGTCAAGTTTACTTCAAACAGTAAATTGCACAGAAGGATTTGTGTTGTTGTACCCGATTAAATTTGGGTTCCACAAATCAGGGGATTTAATAAATTTTAGTAAATAAGTATTACGCACCAGCTTCAGCAATATGGGACAAGGATATCCAAAACCAGAACCCAGTGAGAGTCCAAAAGAGTGGATGGATAGATGTGGCTGGGGATTTTACACTGAACCCTGGCTGTCCAATTTAGCTGGGTGGACAGAGGGACAATCTCAATGGAGAGACTTTCCTAGGGAAGGAACATTTGACCCAGGTTTCCTTCAGTTAGCTTACAAATTGATATGGGGATCCAGAATGGAATGACCAATATATGATGAATGGATATGACACATGGTATAAAATGAGTTCTATATGAAGGGATAAAAAAAAGGCATTTTTACACCCAAAACTGTTTTGAAATCTGTCCCCAAACCTAAAAGCAGAAGTAATACTGCCCTTACGGCAGATAAGAGAGGCTCTCTTGCAGCTGCTAAAACCACCATGACGTCACCACCCCCTTATACGGGGCCTTCGCAATCTATCTCATGCTCTGCCAGCGCTCCTCCTGCAGTGCCTTCTATTTATCCGTCTCTGACAGAAATGATTAAAACTAAACCAGACCCCTCCGACAGCACGGAGGGCACTACTTTAGCTTCTAATGTGGCTGCGGTGTGGGTTGCTAAACCACGAGGGATAGAGATAATTCCGCCCTCACCCTCTGTTCTGAAGGATCTCATATCTCTTTTACCAGAAGTGGACAAACCACTGCAATTTGTAGACATGCTGTTGCGCAGCTCGCGTCACTGCCAACTAATTGGGGCAGATTATCGATTTATCCTTTAAACCAAAATGGGTTCGTCCTATGACGATGACGAAATAACAACAAAAATACCTGCTCTTGATCCCAAGCATGTTATAGTACACACAGAGACAATTAAGGAAGAAACAGATGAGGGTAAAAAGACACGTACTCGTATAAAAACACGCCTCGCGTGGAAAGATGATCAGGAGGAGCTCCTGACACATCTAAAACAGCAGCTTACTAAATACTTAGTACCATACTTACTGGTCTGAATGTGACGCAACGACTGATCCTAATGGAATAATGCTAGATGGCAAAGGCCGTTTATGCCTGCCATCATCCTGTGCACCTTTTCTCGTCCGCGAGTTTCACGGTGTTACACACCGCGGCCGAAGAGGGGTAATAGACACAATGAGTTAATAGACACAATGAGTTAATAGACACAATGAGTTAATAGACACAATGAGTTCCTTTTTATGCATCAATAATTTACAGCACCATGTCAATAACACGCTAGACAGATGTCTGATATGTGCTCAAAATAACATCACTAAACCTCAAGCTAAACATCAACAATTGCCCCTTCCTGAAACACCTTTTCAGGAATGGCAGGTAGATTTTACACATCTGCCAAAGAGGGGTCCTAATAAATATTTACTGGTTTTTGTGGACAAATTTTCAAAATGGGTTGAAGCCTTCCCATGCAGTAAGGAAGATGCTAATACAGTTGTCAGATGTTTGACAAGAGAAATCATTCCAAGATACGGTATACCATGTGCCATAGACTCAGATAAGGGAACCTCATTTACTGCGAAAGTAATACAAAATCTAGCTTAAGAACTCCAAATTAATTGGCAGCTACATATTCCCTATCATCCACAATCATCTGGCATAGTAGAACGAACTAATAGGACCATCAAGGACAAATTAAGAAAGGCTATGCAACATGCAGGGCACTCAAATTGGCTCGCCTTGCTACCTCTCGTTTTAGCAGACATGAGGATGTCTCCTCACAAAAGTCTTCACGGTCTCTCTCCTTATGAGACTGTGATGGGACGACCCTTTCCCTCACCATGGAGGCAAAGGGGTACCACACTGGGTGACGGTTCTTTGGATATTCATATGAGTGAATGTGCACAACAGCTACTAACAACATTGCATGCATACTGGACTAATATACATTCTGGTTCAGCCCCGATGCCGGTAGACCCAACACACCCATTTAAGGCTGGTGACAGAGTAATGATTAGACAGTTCAATAAAATGAGCACAGAACTGGGGGACCCCAAATATGGCCCCCCGACGGATGTCGTGGCTGTAACCAGAACCGCCGTTTTAACCTCCTCTTCTCCACAGTGGATCCATGCAACCAGAATAAAACGAGCACCTATTGAATAATAAAAATGTATAAGTTTTGTACTATGATAATCTGTCTGCAGACTCTCTTTGTTTTACAGATACTTCGGGGGCCCCCACATCAGCTAGCACCTCCACGCAGCATAACTACTAGAAGGATCAGCATGAAGTGGCTATGGACATTGGGACTGTTTCTCTTTCTTGTTGCTCAAGCTAATGCAGCCAGGCTGAAACGCTGGACACATGATCATGAATTTGGATGGGCAGAGGATGGGGCTGACAATCCAATTGAAATAATATGTGGTATCAATATGTAAATGAGTTTTAGCTAGGTCATATAATGTATCTGGTTGTTATGTATGTTCTGTTATGCCTCATTCAGCCAAGCAAACCCCTCTTTATGCCAAACCCATGAATAAAACAGCTGCTAAATGTTCTGCCAGTTTTGCAGGATCAGGGTACCAGAATCCATATATAATTGTCGATGACTACGATCCATACCGGATTGGCATTAGAAATGGTACATGTGATGCTCTATTTTGGGTAAAATTTGGCCATGCTAAACCCTCACCTATTAGCCACAAGGTTTTTATTAACCACTCTATTACACACCCTGTGTGTTATAACCAGACCATGGGCTCTCATTTCATGGGAAGCACTGTTAACTGTCAACAAATTGCCTCCTCGGGAGAGGGGGCCCCAGTCGACATCTCAGGACCCTCAAATGGCACTTATGTGGTCCAGGGTGGGTGGTGGTTGTGTGGGAAAAACGCCTACATGTCCCTACCGGCCAACTGGACGGGGCAGTGTGCCCCTGTGCATGTGACTGATCACACTTTTATTGTGACAGCCCAGGTCCTGTCCGCGCAGCAAAGAGTTAAACGCAGTGTCCCTGAAATGAAGCCCCATGACTCTGTATGGGGTACTGATGTGCCCGAGGATTTCAAATTATGGACCACTGGTAACAAAGTGGTATTGGCTCTATTTCCGCAAATAGGTGTGGGAAAAGCTCTACTAAGAATTGAGACCCTGGACTATCGCATGGGCCTATTCCTGAATGCCTCAAAAATAATTAATGAAGCCCAGAATAAGGAACTTGGAAACTTACGTACCATGGTTTTGCAAAATAGAATGGCTCTAGATCTCTTAACAGCATCCCGGGGGGGTATGTAAATGAGTACTGCTATGTCTACTCTCCAAGGGTTAAAAATTGCCATGACTTCTGATTATGTCCCAGACACTACATGGGGTTGGATGATGGGTCTGTTCGGCTGGGTAACTCCTTTCCTCACTATGATAATTCCTGTATGTATTATTTTCCTTCTTATTTGTTGCTGTGGCCCCTTTCTTTTACAATGTTTGATGAATCGTGTTTATGCTACAATGGACAGTATGATGGGTCAACGATATGATAGATTCCTCTGCGTTAGGCCTTTGGCCTAAAAGAGGGGACTGAGAGAACATTTTGTCCTCTTTTAAGTGTGCTTGCATGAGAAGCAGAAGTGTCTGTGGTTTTTTGTGTGTGTGTGTGCATCGGAGGTCTGAAGGTCAACGTCTGGTTTCGGTTTTGCAGACAGCTCCCACACTGGATGGAAAGCCCCGCTATATATACATTTCTTCTTTATTCTGTTTGTATAACATGCCCATATTAAGAGTGTCTTCCTTCTTCTGTATAACTTTTAAAGGTCAGCCCACTATGTATATATGTCCCTGCTCATCCTTATCATCAGGCTTGCAGAATAAACCATTCTAACTACAGTTTGGTCTCTTCTCATGTCTCCGGGTCGACCTGATGAACTTTGCTGAATCTGGTGCCTAATATAGGGGAAATCTTACACCATTTAACACATGATCACTGATCAGATGTCCCATAATTTGTTACTTTAGGTGGTTTCTAAAAGTGTTGTTTTCCTTCTAATCTTCAGGGCTTTATATTTTCTTAGTTGTAGCTTCCTGTCATCTGAAGGCAGAAGGCGTTGACTGAATGATTGACAGCTGATATTAACCAATTAATTCACGGTCAGTTCTAGAGCATTGAGCCAATCGGATTGAAGAGCTTGAGGCCTGGGCAAGCATAGTGGGCCTTGTTTACTGCAGCAAGTTGACATGACAACTGTTTTAAACTATTCCTGAGCGCTGTGTTTCGCATCTCAGGTGCAAAGATGCATTCTGTTTTGTGTGAATGTCTCCTAAAACATTTTGCAGTGAAAACAATTTTATGCACTCCCACAAATGCTCCCAAATATATATTTGAGGTCGGATAGATAGTTTTGGTTGCATATGCGTCCAAATTTGTGTCGCAAATTCGAGCCCTGCACAGGATCCAAATAATACAAGCAACAAGCATTTTGGTTTGGAAGTGCAAAGCTGACAACACAGAGACAATATGGTTAGAAAAATAATGGTAATTGTTTAGAGAAAGAAAAGTTATAAGGAAAAGAAAAATCAATGTACACATTTAAAACTTTTTAAAAACTCTGTTTCCTGTGGAATACTTCTGAGCAAATGAAACATTATGGCCTCCTTACACGAAAGAGATGAACACTTGATTTGTGAGGCTGCACTAAGGAACAGTGCAATAAGCTGCAGGAAAGATCATTCAGATTTCAGCAGTCTACAGGAGCTAAGACAATAACTCTATTAATTATAACTGGAAATGTTAAGTGCAGATTTAGCGTTTCAGTGCACTGACCATCAGAATTCTGCATCTTCTCTTTACATCCCAGCAAATGTCAAGAAGTGTTTTATAGAGTTTCAGGTTATGACATCATATCACCACCACGCTGAACGAATCCTCTTTAGACTCCACAACTATCTGGATCAAGGGGTTTGGAGTTCACCACACAGCCTAGATGGTGGGGGTCACTGTCAAAACAAAGGAGGCTGCAAATTAGCCTTCCGGGTCATTTTAAATGCAAAAGATGCAGAGAATTTGGAGAGTTGAGTCAGAACCTGGACGCGATTCAACATTTCCTCTTTTTCATCTCGGTGCCAGCCACTTAACCAGATGTCCAACAACATGCTGCCTTTTGCCTGATGCCTTTGTGGAGCTTGCCAACGGCTGCTGGAATAATTGAAAAATAGAGCTCTTCTCGCTTAGCAGGGACGATCTGCTCTCCAGTGAGCATGTGAACGCTGCAGGAGCCAGAGGAACCGAGAGGTGACAGATGAAGTGCAGAGGTCACATCCACATCCAACACCTTCTTCTGCAATGAGATGCAACCCCGAACAGAGCTTGGAGGCTCTTTCACTATTAAAGGGTTTGTTCACTTTTAAATGAAAGTTCTATCATTTAATCACCCATTAACTTATTCAGAAGACAATTCAAGATATATATTTTATTTTGTTTTAATTGACCCAAATCTCTGATGGAGCAAAATATATATAAATTGTGTAGTTTAGTCCAAGTCTGTTGGAAAGGCATGGCCATTTTACATAATAAACACAGTTATCTTGAGCTTTTTTATTCACAAATAAACATTGAACAGCTTGAGCCTGCTTTAAAAGTGCCACAGAAGGAAAATCTGGACTTACCTAGGCATATAGCTGAATAACAAAAATTCAATCATTCATTTTACCTCAACTTAGTCTTTTTATTCATCACAGGTTGCCACAGTGGAATGAACCAGCAACTTATTTAGCTTATGTTTTACACGGTGTATGCCCTTCCTGCTGCAACCCAGTACTGGGAAACATCCATACATATTCATTCACACTCATACACTAAGGCCACTATGGCCATATTCATTAATTTATTCATTTTCTTTTCAGCTCAGTCCCTTTATTAATTTGGGGTTGCCACAGCGTAACAAACCGCCAACCCTTCCAGCTTATGTTTTACACAGTGTATGCCCTTCCTGCTGCAACCCAGTACTGGGAAACATCCATACACATTCATTCACACTCATACACTGGGCATATTAGTTTAGTAAATTCGTCTATACCAGGCATGTCCAAACTCAGTCCTGGAGGGCCGGTTTCCTGCAAAGATAGTTCCAACCCT
This sequence comes from Danio rerio, assembly GCF_052040795.2. NCBI lineage: Eukaryota > Metazoa > Chordata > Actinopteri > Cypriniformes > Danionidae > Danio > Danio rerio. The sequence goes on along the minus strand of NC_141041.1, from coordinate 25,806,865 downwards.
AATCAGACACACCTGGGCTAGCAAATCAAGCTCTTACTAGGCTTTCTAGAAACATCCTTGCAGGTGTGTCTCATGTAAACCCTGTAATTTACAGGATAAAATCCTGAAAAAAAAACAAAACAAAAAAAAAACAGAATAATCCTAACAAAACAAAGACTCTGACAATCCACATGGGATTGTTAATATATGCACATCTCAGGTACCATTTTTTTTTCCTTTACATTTTTGTTTATCCAAGCTTGTTTGTGGGACTCTTATTTTGAAAACGGGACTGTCATATGTGTTTACAATTCGTCAGAACACAAAATGTGGGATATATTGATAAACAATGTATTCATTGCCAACCCAAAAGAGGTCTGATTTAATAGTTTAATGTGTATGTTGTTAAATTTGATCCATGTTTGTAATGAGGCAACAGACAAATGTGTTTGTATTGAAGCAACTTTTTTGTTAAATACATGTTTATGAATAGCCATAATCGTTCAGCTCTTACTGTGCTTTTTCTGCAGTGAAAATCTCCAGAACTTAATGATCAGTGCGGTTATCACAGAAAAAAAGCAAGTGTTTTGAGATGAATGGTGAATGGTGTCCGTTAGTGGAGTCCACTTGGGCCTAGGCATTGGCCAGTATAAGTTTCTAATGGTATGATAACCTTAGATAAAAAATATTGCGCTATCATGATATCACAGTATTGTGATTACAGCTGTAAATTAAGTTAGTTTTAAATTGTCTGGGTATACAAAAACATTAAAAAACATTTTACCCCAGTGAACAAAATACATTTATAATATTTTGCACCAATAAAAATGTCAGGCTAAATAATTAAAATAAATCAATGACTTCTGCTGCCTTCACTACCTTCAAAAACACAGATTTCTTTACAAAAAAAGAACGGTTTAACAGAAAATGTAAAAGTTTTAAAACCTTGACTTTTCTAAATGGTGGTAACTTTGAAACCAGTTATCACCCCATGGACATGAAGCAAACTAACATTACAGTCGGTAATTAAATGCAAATAATGAATGAAAAATACATTTACAGTATGTGTACATATCGATATATAATTTAATGCTGTATAGTAACACGCTTCAGTTGTCTGAATTTTGATACCTGAAATTTTGATTTGACTTTCTTCTAGCTGAACTGAAAGGGGCTTGGATGCAGACTCAGTGCAGTTGCAATCACTGCATTCAATGCTTTTTAATGCCCACACCTAACCCTAGCCCTAACCCCCACAGTGGTGTCACTAGCTCCACTGAGTGCATTGTGTCTGACATTAAATCTCTGAGATACGCAGTCTCAGCTTGCAAATCCAAGTCTGCATTCAGATACTATTGGCTGAACTGGGTGGAGTTTTCATGCTGTGTGGTGAGCTATTGACCCTACAGTGTAATCGCAACATGATTTCGCCCTCGCTGCTTGAGCTCTGGGACTATTGGCCCTGGCTGGTGAAGAAGATTTTTTATTCTAAAAGTGTGCAGGGAACATGTCAACCTGGATAACCATACAGAGATACTTAGACATATTTTTAGAAAAACGAGCAAAAACTGATTGTGTATTTTGAGAAGAAATGTGAAACTGATGGAGGGTGTAGAATGGTTGTTCTGTAGAGGAATGTGTGGGGTTACCATTGTGAGGGGTTGCTGTAGAATGATTTTATATGAAAAACATTGATTGCATACAGTGCATCCGGAAAGTATTCATAGCGCTTCACTTTTTTCAAATTTTTTTATGTGACAGCGTTATTCCAAAACGGATAAAATTTATTTATTTCCTTAAAATTGTACTCATAATGCCCCATAATGTGAAAAAGATTTTTTTTGAAATTGTTGCAAAGTTATTCAAAAAAATTTTTGTTCACATGTACATAAGTATTCACAGCCTTTGCCATGAAGCTCTAAATTGAGCTCAGGTTCATTCTGTTTCCACTGATCATTTTTGAGATGTTTCAGCAGCTTAATTGGAGTTCACTTGTGGTAAATTCAGCTGATTAGACATGATTTGAAAAGGCATACACCAGTCTATATAAGGTCCCAGGGTTGACAGTGCATGTCAAAGCACAAACCAAGCATGAAGAAAAAGGAATTGTCTGTAGATCTCCGAGACAGGATTGTTTCCAGGCATAAGGCTGGGGAAGGTTACAGAAAAATTTCTGCTGCTCTGAAAGTTCCAGTGAGCACAGCGGCCTCCATCATCCATAAGTGGAAGATGTTTAGAACCACCAGGACTGTTCCTAGAGAGGGCCGGCCATCTAAGCTGAGTTATCGAGAGAGAAGGGAGGTGATCAATAACCCGATGGTCACTCTGTCTGAGCTCCAGCATTCTTCTGTTGAGAGAGAAGAACCTTACAGAAGGACAACCATCCGTGCAGCAATCGACCAATCAGGTAGTGTGGCCAGACAGAAGCTACTCCCCTCCTGGAATTTGCCAAAACGCATCTGAAGGACTCTCAGACCATAAAAAATAAAATTCTCCGGTCTAATGAGACTAAAATTGAACTCTTTGGAGTGAATGCCAGGCATTACGTTTGGAGAAAACCAGGCACCGCTCATCATCAGGCTAATACCATCCCTAGAGTGAAGCATGATTGTGGCTGCATCATGCTGCTGAAAAACATCCTTACAGCTGGAACTGGAAGACTAGTCAGGATAGAGGGATAGATAAATGCAGCAATCTACAGAGACTGCAGAGTTCTTTTGACCTCAGACTGGGGGCGACGGTTCATGTCGGTGAATGTCCATGAGTGGCCCAGCCAGAGCCTAGACCTGAATCCTGTCGTTTCCCATCCAACCTGATGCCGCTTGAGAGGTACTTCAAAGAGGAATGGGTAAAATTTCCCAAAGGCAGGTGTGCCAAGCTTGTGGCATCATATTCAAAAAGACTTGAGGCTGTAATTGCTGCCAAAGGTGCATCAACAAAGCATTGAATTTTTCTGTTTTTTTTATAAATAAATAATTTCATAAATAAAAATAAAAACTATATATATATATATATATATATATATATATATATATATATATATATATATATATATATATATATATATATTTATTTATTTATTTATTTATTTTTTTTTTTTTTACATTGTCATTATAGGGTATTGTTTGTAAAATTTTGAGGAAATAAATTAATTGAATCCATAGTGGAATAAGGCTGTAACATAAAAAAATGTGAAGCGCTATGAATACTTTCCGGATGCACTGTATGTAAAACACACATATGAAACTATGATTTCTCTGGACAGCATAGCTGTGTCAGCTATGTTGTTTATTTAATAAAGTCTATTTCTCTGATATTCATAACCTCCAGACTGACATTGATTAATTAATGGAATGTCCAGGAACCACGACCCCAGCCCATTGAAAGACTGGCTCACACTGGCCAGACAGTGGAAAAGAGGCTAATGTTGTTCTTTCTTGTGCAGCACATTGCACATTTTGGGCTTCCACAAGAACCAGTGAGTTTCATTCTGTGTCATGCCAGCACAATTGAGCTTAAAGAAACAACTGAGATTTGTTTTTGTGTGTTCAGAATTTGTGCTTCTGTTTATGTTCGCTACTCGATGTTTCTATCAAAACAAAAGCTAAAATCAAATCTGTTCCTCAAATAAAGTGATTGTGTCCTTTCAGAAGACTCTGATTAAACTGCATGATTTATTCTTGATCTCTTTACAAATGTTCCAAGGCGTCAGAGTTTCAGAGGAGGAACAAAAGACTCCCCAATTTAATTAAAAAATATATCTTCATTTGTTTCCTGTAGATGAATGGATTTAGGTTTGGAGGGTGCAAATGACCACAGAACTTTTAATTTTGGGGTAAACGAACCCTTCAAACCCCACAAGTACTTTTCGGTCTCTCAACCAGATCAGCGAAAGGTCAGAAAAAGGCTTGTAAATCCCATCATCCTCGTCTGCTTTGTGAAGAGACTCGGACGGCATATTCAATAAAGAAATGAGAAATACCACATGCTAATTGCTCCAGCGCCTGTTTGTAGGGCTTTAAAGAGAAGCAGCTAAATTGGGATGGATGGATCATGCCCTTCTTTATCTGTGGGACTATTTTTCTCAGTCCGGTGTTGTTGTGCCGGATGCCGAGCTCGACATTAATCAAAGCACAAAAAGAATGTCAGCAGCCTCATGTGGGCTGATGCAAAAGAGAGCAGCCAGTCAACTCGCATATATTTTGTTTTTGAGGACGTGCTTAATTGCGGGATCTATCAAGCAGTTATGTAGGTCTATAGTCAGACCGACTGTCAACAGAGTCAAAGTAATAACAATATGTTTACCGTAGTCCAAGCAGCCGTCGTCTGTCTGAAAACTAATGATCCAGTATCTTAGTTATAGATGCAACATCAATTTACAGTAATGCATATGGGGAAAAAAACTGCAACATCATGCAATGCCATATCTGGTCCAGTCTTTTACTAAAATGAATGCTCTTTCATCTCGGGATCAAAGCCAGGTGTTGTGTCTTTTGAAGTCGGAAAAAGAGAGAGAGAGAGATGGAAAGTGAGACAGAAAAGAAGGAACAAGAAATGTACTTTTATTGACTTTTCATTGGGATGACCTCTCCTCACCCCTTTTCCTAACATTTAGCATGAATAAAAGCACCACCCCAAACGCCTCATTCAGAGTTTCCCAGTGTCAAGTCATTCAGCGAGCTTCAGTTTATTCAGCATGGCTAATTAAGATAGCGTAGGCATTAAGGCGGCGTGTGTAATTCGAGTACTGCAGATACAGAGGGTGAAATGTGTTTGTATTCAAGGCCTCCACTAGGAGCTGCTCCAACTCTTGTGTGTGTTCTTTCAGTGGCTGTAATGCAGACGGGAGGGAGAAAATGACAAGCGCATAAACCCTCAAATACATCTGTGCTAAATGAATGAGTCAGTTCCTCGGAGATTAGAGAAACGCACAACTGTATTTGCGTGTGTCGACTGCTCCTACACAGATCTCTTTGCCGCATATTGTTTGATCGCTAATTATACGCAGCTGCGCACTGACATTTTGACAATATGACCGATAAAGGTGACAATAGAGCAAAGTGTGAGTATTCTGGATTTCACATATGCGGCTGAATGCGTTTCAACTGTAAATGCCATCTACTTAATGACGCTGTTATAAGGACGCGTGTGTTTACATGACCGAGCAGGGCTTTTTCAGAGAGGTTAACATACTGAAGGGCATTTTAAAACCTAATTATGGCAAGTTTTAAGAGAAATATAACTTTTTTGTGTGTGTTGTATAGAGTGCGTTGAGATCATGCAGTCCAGAAAAGAGGATTTTCACTTGATTTGATGTTTAATGTAACTTTGTTGCTTAAAACTTCAAAAAATGATAGAAAAAAACTCAGAAAAATAGATTCACTATACCCATATAATAGTAATAATAATAATAATAATAATGATAAATAAACAAGCATATAAAAACATCACTACACACTAAAAGTGTAATAAATGCGAACATTTAGGAGTATGTATGTATATATATATATATATATATATATATATATATATATATATATATATATATATATATATATATATATATGTATATATATATATATATATGTATATATATATATATATATATATATATATATGTATATATATATATATGTATATATATATATATATGTATATATATATATATATATATATATATATATATATATATATATATATATATATATATGTGGATATATACTTCAACTGTATATAGTCAGGAGAATGTCTGTTGGTGGAGCAGTGTCAGCAGATATTAAGCTGACACTGTACTAATACTCTAATAAGAATGAATTAGCATGTGGTAACTAACTTACTGTCAACAAAATGTGCAAAAGGAACCATCTAAATTAATTGATAAGTTAAAATTGTAATTATCAGTGATGCAATAAGTGATGTTATATCATTACAAACAAGCAAGCCTGTTTTGGATAAACGTAAAGCAATACTTACTTAAAGTAATATTTAGTTGACTAAATATTAACCAAATAGTAACTCCTTTATAAATAATAATATAATAATAAATAGCATGATTAACTTAATAATCAACTTAGTAACAAATTAATTCATTAAAGTAATATATTATTAACTTAAGAATGGCACGGGGTTAGCACTGTCGCCTCACAACAAGAAGGTTGCTGGTTTGAACCCCGGCTGGGCCAGTTTTCAGTTCATTCCGCTGTGGCAACTTCTGAATTAAAGAGCCAAAGAAAAATGAATGAATGAATGATATGAACTTATTTATATAGAAATATAAATATACAAATACAATGGGTATATAAATATACTGTATATCCTAATATGTAACATGGTGGGTTAGTGGTTAGCACTGTTACCTCACAGCAAGCGAGTCCTGGCTGGGTCAGCTGGCATTTTTGTGTGGAATTTGCATGTTCTCCCCATGTTTGCGTGGGTTTCCTTTGGATGCTCATGTTTCCCACAAAGTCCAAAGTGTGTCCAAACTGTCCATGGTATGTGTGTGTGAAAGTGTATGAGTGTTTCCTTGTACTGAGTTGTGGGTTCCTTTAAAAACTTCTGGCTTTATGAGCTTAAACATCTAGCATACTTGTTAACAGTCCCAAATTCAGATAAATAAGAAGGTGGCAGGCAATTTAAAAACAAAAGCACAAAGAATATATGTCGGTAAATGATCTACAGAAGAAGTAGCTCCATTTCCCAAACCTACTGAATCCAGGACAGCTTGTGAATGCATTGTATTGTTCGACTCTGCATTAAAAATCTCCTTGCGTCACTTATCTTAGTGTGCATGTGCAGGAGCAGCAGCAGCTTCAGCACAGTAAAGAGCACTAGTGTGTGTGTATGTGTGTGCGTGTGTCTCTGCATCTGCCGTGTTGAGCTCCGCATCTCCTGAACTTCACAGACGTCTGCTGCTGTGGCCGTGGGGTGAGCGTGGAGACTCTCTGCTTTGTGAAGCACAGAGATAAGTTACAGCCAGTGGCTCGCATGCATTTCTCCTGATTCCTGCATTTCAGCTCATTACCTTTATCAGGCCTGCGAGTGCTCAGAAATCCTCCTCTGAGCTGCAGATGGAGCACGGAGCAGAACTCATGCAGACATTCACTGGCCGTGCTGTTCATTCCTCTAGCGGACACTTATCATCCACAAGCAGAAGATGGAGTGATGCAGATCTGCCGCTCTGATTAGATAAGAAGAGCAGTGGGTGACCTTTGATGAGCAGCACTTGCTGATCTGGACTGCTGGAAACCAGCCCAAAGTAGAAAACTACTAACTTGAGTCCACTTCTAGAAGGATGACGCTGACTAGCAACTTTCTATGAGGCGGTGCTGCAAAACCTGATAACACTTTTCTGTGTTACAATTTTTTTTATTTATTTGGTGCTAAACGTTGTGTAAAAGAATTCACCATCCTCTCATGTACTGTGCTTTGATTCATTTTAAAGATTCAATTCATAGTGTAAACAAAATGGTCAAGATGAATTAGACTAACAGTTTTCCTCAGTGGCTTTGGTACATTTCTCAGATCAGAAATGAAATTCTCAAAATCCTGTTCAATCTTCAGGTCATTCCCAGCAGATAAACAACATCATATGACAATGATCTTTAGTTCTATTTTGGTTGCGACATCAGGTTGACCAAATTTAATGTAAATTTTCTGACGTCAGCTGACATCTAATACCGACATCAACTGGTATTGATATTTGGTTGATTTTAGGCTGTGGCATTAACTAACCAAAATCCAACACCCGATTAACATCTTGATATGACATCCATGCAACGTCAAGGTCTAACATCAGTAGACATTTTGTCACCTTAAGCTTGTACACACCAGGAAGCTTTTCGTTTGCGTTTATCGTCTGCGTTTTTCAAGATGTTTTTCCGGATTCAAACCCAAGCGATCCCAAGCAAAATCGCTCCTTGATGTTAGATGGCGCTACACAACTTTTAACTTCTGACACCCGCTTGTAACACAGAAGAAGAAGACAAAGTTGACACACCTGTTTTTATTGATGGTTCAAGCAGCAGCTCTAGCTCTAGTGATGAAGAAATTGTTCACTAGAGCAATAAGCAGCTCCATGTGGATTTTGCCTCTGGACATCTTCTTCAGTGTGCGCTCACATTGATAGTTTTGTGCTTAAGCGCCTCCAATTGCTGTTAACTGTAACTTCAGCAGCTCCATGCATGTGAACAAAAATTGCAATCTGATTGGTGGAGAAGGTTTTGATGGTTGACATCATTTTTAAAATGATGCTTTTTATGCCTGGTGTTTTGCGTGTTGGTTTGCACGATTACAATGGCGCCCTTTATTTAGTCATGAGGCGTTAAACGTTGACGGAAAACGTGAGCAAAAAGCGTCCTGGTGTGCACCAGCTTTTAGAATTATAAGGTTCTATCTGACATTTTTGTCAATTTAGTTATAGACAAATTCTTATTAAATGACACCTTATTTACATTATGGGATGTTTTTTAATAAGTTGTTTACATTTTAAGATTTTTTATTCAAAAAAACAAAAGTTACACACATACTGTTTGCTATGGAATGCAAAAACTTTGAAGCTTAATATCTCAAAATCATTCAGAATGCAGATAGAACCTTATAATTTCAAGGTGATGATTTATCTTTGGTTGGTTTTATGTTGTGTAATCATCTAGACATTGGAGTCTGACCTTAAACTGAAGTTGAGTTATTATGTCAACCCGATTTTCATATACAACCAAAATTCATGGTTAGTCTGACATTGGATTCTAACGTCAATTTTATGTCTGTGTGACTTCTGGTGCCTGCAGGGTTGTGTCACTTGTGTATATCAAAAAAGCAGTTTCTCATTCCTTTGAACAAGTTGCAAATGCTTTGGTATGTCCATGCAAATGATTATACAATTCTCTGATGTTTTCTACATTATCAATGTTCACATTCCTACTTTTGTTTTGTTTGTACTTTGTGTTATGCAGTGCTGTTTTTTCCTTTCTGTATCACAATGACATGATCAATTACAAAATTACAGTACAAACAGTAAAACCAAGCCATAGTTTAAATCAGAACACCCGTCCAGAGTACACTGTTATATTGAGAACCTGACTAAGTAATTTGTCTGTCTTATCTTTACACAATTACACATTCTGACAACACTATCATTTTCATTGACCACAAAAATGTAGTTTTGAGAGATGAACTAAGGATTTTGAGCAAGTAATTGGCTTTTGCAGGTTATCCATGGTGTTTTGCTCAACATAAGCTCATTTTGAAAACGTAGCCCTTTATAGATTTCTGGAAATTGTGAATTATGTAGCCAGAGCTATGTATGACTGCATTTTGGCTTTAAAACGAACCTTCTTGGGTCAATCGGTGCTTTTTAATATACTATTGGTTAGTTTTAAAGAACAGTTCGGTCGGTTGCTCAGTCAGTGGGCTCTATTTTGACGGTCCATGCGCAGAGCGAAAAACGCAGGGCGCAAATGCTTTCAGGGCGTGTCAGGACGCGTTTTTGCTAATTTAAGGACGGGAAATCTGCCTTGCGCTTCGGCGCGTGGTCTAAAAGGGTTGAGTTTATTTTCTTAATGAGTTATAGGTGTGTTTTAAGAATAAACCAATTAGAGTCTCATCTCCCATTCCCTTTAAGAGTCCGCTGCGTCGCGCCAAGAGCGCATTCGCTATTTACAGGACGCAAAGTAAGTCTAAGTGGAAAAAATTAGCTTTTCACAAGCAAACAGTTAATAGTTAACAGTTTCTTTAACAGAAAACTGTTAAACACAGCATCTACTGCGTGAGAATGAGAGATAATGGATCACTTTCACTTTCGCTCTTGGATAGGGAAACCTTTACGCACAGACATCAATTAGTTTATAAATAAATACTTTTGTTTGTTAAGCGCAAATATTCGTTTCAAAACTATTTCTAAATTCAGTTCTAATTTCCAGCAAACGAATAAATGAATAATAATAACAAAATGTGCTCAAAAACCTGAGTTATATCCTAAAACACATGCTTTGCCCCATATGGTCTAAAACCTGACAGGTGGGCAAATCTAAGCTCGTTTTTAATAAAACAAATATACATATGGATATATTAAATAATACTGATAATAATAATAACATTATACAAAAGCAAATTGTTATGAATGAACTGAAAAAGCCTCCCGAGATGAAGAAGACATAAAAGCAGTGATTTTTCATATTTATGTAGGCTAGAAAATAATATGTTTTGTAATATTTTAATCCTTTATATTTATATCATATATCTATTCTTATTATATCCTATATATCCTTAATATTTACATTTTTTCATATGTAAAGATATTTGCTTATTGCTCTTTTGTGCATATTAAGCAGTGCGTATGCGATGCATTAGTTTTGGTCTAATGAAAAATCTATTATAGTTTCTCAAAATAGCAACGCGCCAGCGGTCCGCCTCAGAACGCCTTCCTTTTTGGACCAGAACGCCTATGGGCGCACAAATGAGCGCTAATGCATTTGCTATTTAAACAGCGTAGCGCAACGCCTCAAAACGACTCTTGCGCCAAGCTTAAACTACCAAAAGACTACTGCGTCACGCCTTGCGCCACACTGCGCCAGGTGTATGATAGGGCCCAGTAAGTCTTTCAGTCGACAGTGGCCTCTGGTGGATTTACACAAGAACAAAAACTGCAAAAAATGTAGCTCCTAGGACATATTTTGCTTTCTTCAGAAATCTATATAGGGTATAATCAGAATGAGCCTAGGATGGTTTTGCTATTTGTACGAGTTGTTTTGAGATAAGCACTTATTATTTTGCTAATTTCTAATCTGAGAAATGTACGACTGAAAAAAAACTGTAATAGTTATTATTGATAATGAAGACAATTTTGTAAAATGTATAAAAGTACACATGGACAGGTTTTAGAAATGGTGAGGATGATAATAATACTAGTTTTAGTGTTGTTGTTTAGATTGACGAATACACCATATATTATATATTTAATATATTTATATAAAGAAGTACATTTGACAACAGTGCTCTAATTCATTTCAGAGAATTAAATAGTTAGAACAGGTCACTTAAAGTGGTCAACAAAAAGTCTGAAAAAATATATTGCAGATATGTGTTATTTATTGGGTGGCGCAGTGGGTAGTGCTGTCACCTCACAGCAAGAAGGTCGCTGGTTCTAGCCTCGGCTGGCTCAATTGGTGATTCTGTGTGGAGTTTTCATGTTCTCCCTGCGTTTGCATGGGTTTTCTCCAGGTGATCCGGTTTCCCCCACATTACAATGAAATGCGGTACAGGAGAATTGGGTAGGCTAAATTGTCCATAGAGGATGAATGTGAATGTATGTGTGGATGTTTCCCAGAGATAGGTTGCAGCTGGAAGGGCATCCGCTGCGTAAAAACTTGGCGGTTTATTCCGCTGTGGCGACCCTGAAATAATAAAGGGACTAAGCCGAAAAGAAAATAAATGAATGTTTTATTTATTATAAATTTAGATATTTATATTTGCGGATGTTTTATGATCTATGTATTTATTGATTTAATTTGTAGTAATAATAATTACAATAATAATAAAATATAACATTGGTTATATACAATAAAGAGGAAATAAAGTTTGTATTTTGTCATTTTATAATGTATAGTTCAGTTATTGCTAAATTATGTATTTACCAGTTTTAATTTTGTATTTAATTTGAACAAAAACAACAACGATAAAAAAGAATAAAAATCTATAATATAATAATAAAAATAATATTTTTTAATTTTAATTATAACTCTGATTGGGTTTGTTTTGTTCTTGCTATTACTTTATACTATATATTTGTTTGGTATTCAGTACATTTTCACACGTCACCAGTGTGGGAAGCAAATGTGTTTGTATCCAACTGGAGTCACAATCACCAGCGGTCTAGTCCATACAGATCTACAAATCTGCAACCAAAAGAACTACAAATCCCATTTTACCTGTTAACACACACACCAGTTGCAGTTCACTTATTGATTGCGCACACAGATGGAAGATTATTACAGACTAATTCTAGGAGTCTTGTTGGTGTTTACCTCTGGTAGCATATCTATTAATTCAGTCTACTTTTTTGTGCAACAATCCTTGCCCTGTTTTCTGTGTCTTGATTCCTAGCCTGACTATTTGCCTGTTTAGACTATGACTTTGGACTACCTGTATGCTTCTGTTGACCACTGCCTGTATCTCTGTTGAATAAAGTACTGCACATGCATCCTCAACTCTGTTGTCCAGCATCTCAATGTTACCACCTCTTTCTGTCCCCACTGACTTAAAATTAAATTACATAAAATAAAAGTCAATGGAAACTAGACATTAATTGGTTACCCACATTTCTCAAAATATATTCTTCTATGTTCAGCAAGAGAAAACTAAATTCTATTCCTATAAATCTGATTAATAAAAAGTATATTGCTCCTGAAATAGCTTTCATGGAGCTAATTTTAGCTTGTAGTGTAATTGACATCTTTGTCAAACGCATGAATATTTAATGAAGTTTATCAGCTTTAAATTCTGAGAAGCTGAAATCTTGGGAGGCTTCTGTTTCCCTGATGGGCAAAGGACCACAGGTGGTCTGTGAACTATAAGGAGAAATGCTGTTTATTCCAGATCCTCTGTGTACTTTATGGAGTAAATTAGCAGCTGAACGCAGCACAGACTGCTGGGATGCGGCATCAAAACGGTGGCGATCATCCTCCGCTTTATAATTATGTTTTTAAAAGCACACAGTGTCTTGCTGTAGGGAGGAGAGAGTATCTCTCAATGAACTGCTTGCATGAAACACGGCTTGAATTTAAACCAGTGGAAACTTGCATACTGAAATTGAATTGGTAATATGTAAAAATGAAATATTCCAAGGGAAGGAAAAGAAATCCCAGTTCCAAAATAATTAAAACGTGGCTTTATTTACATGCAATTTTTATTTCTGCTTTGTGAAGGTGGCAAAACAGAGATTAGCATCTTTATTTTATTCCTTTTTTTGTCAAAGTGAAACGCTTGAAGGAAATTTGGCACTTGTTTGATTTCTGTTTTGTCGGTTGACGTGGATTTTCCATTAATATGCCCCCCGTGTCTATTGAAAACAGTTGCAAATAAACAAATAAACTAAATCATAAATATTTCACTCTGTTAAGCAGAAAATAGTTTGACCAAAGCAATGGTTGCTTGTGTTTAACAGTCTGATTGTTCATCATGGACGAATGAACACAAGATCAAGACAAGAAGCCTCTCAAACACTTTCCTTCAAGATTAAATAAACACAGAAGTGTTAATATTAACATTTGATGAGTGCGAGGTAAACTAAAGAGCAGTCAAAGTTCATATTGAAATCAATGTCAATCATTTGTAATATATATCCAACCTTTGGTGGAAAAGCTGCATCATTAGCAATTAATCCACTGGCATTTTTTTGAAAATATACTATAGCATAAAACTATTTGTAGCCCTAGGTTGTACTCACACTCGGCACCGTTGTCTTGAACTGTGCCCAGGCAATATTGCCCCCTCTCCCCCTTAGCCCACACTCACATTGCATTTTTGGTTGTATATCTTTAATAAACTATGACAGTTTCTATGAAAATTTTTATGACATAATTTTGTGTTTATTAAAAAGTATGAAGGATTAATAAATCTACATAAAACACTTCCTTTAAAGTGATGTTGGGTCTTAAGTTTTGTGCTTAGGCACTATTTGCACTCACACTACAAGCGTACCACACCAAAGCCAGGGTTGGCCAACTGAACCGCGCATGGGCCTGATTTGGAGCACTCACACTTGTCAAACTAAATGGGAAATGGGGGGTCAAACGTTCCTGGGAATAGTTCGGATAGCCTAGTGTGAGCAGTGTTGGGGGTAACACATAATAAGTAACGCACGTTACATAATAATATTACTTTTCTAAAGTAATGAGTAAAGCAATACATTACTTTTAAAAGTAAGTAATATTATTTGAGCTGCTTTTAGAAAAATGTAACACGAGTTACAGTCAGGTTAAATCACACACGAGAGAGTGTGCTGCGAGGGAACAGAGAGCCGGCTCACACTAATTATCATATCTTTTTTTTCACAGTAGATGAGTCAGTGTACTTTTCTAGTAACTGAATAACTCAGGATATTGGTTTATTTCGAATCAGAGGGGGTATCCGGTATGTTAAAAAGAAAGTAATAAAGTACTTTGCCTACTGAAGACGCAGCTGTTTCATGCTGACTTAATTCTATTTGGTAATCAACCGGTTCACTTTGAAGGTTAAAACAAATGATTCATTTGCGAATCGCCTGTCATCACTACAGACAGTCAGAAACAGAAACAATGACAGGCTAGAGACTTCAATTTTGCAATGGAGTGTTTTTCTCTTTTGGCAAATTATTACCACATTTGTTAAGGCTATGTAAAGCAATTTATTTAATGTATAAAACTCAAATATTTATTTTGATTTGGGGATTGTTTTATCGTCTTACGGTTCATTTTTTATTAAGCATTTTAAAGGTTTAAAATCTGTTTTTGTCTTAATATAAATTACTTCATGTTATTACTCTCAGGCTTTATAGCAATTTTTATCTCAATGGACAGTGAATTTACTTAACTAATAACACAATGTAAAAAAGTAGCAAACACATTACATGCTTTCATTAATCTGTATATGCAGCATCGGCTCTGGGCTCAGAAAGTTCTCAAAATATAATTTTGTCCTTCATTTTTTAAAGGAAAATTAAGGTGTATGTTATATAGGTGGCTGTTAATTGCAGAGCTTCTCTATATAAAAAAGTGAAAAAACTCCTGCAAGTTCTAAAAGAGATCAAACCTCAACCAGGTAGGGAAAAGTAACTCAAAAGTAATATAACACATTACTTTCCATAAAAAGTAACTAAGTAACGCAATTAGTTACTTTTTACCTTTTAGTCAACTGAATATTGTAATGCTCTACTTTTAAAAGTAACTTTCCCCAACACTAAGTGTGAAAACCCCCATAAAATGCTTGTTACTCGGTTCATGTGAATCTGAATTTCAATGTTTTATTTTTATCTTGTTATTATATATTTATTCATTTAGCAGAATCTTTTATACAAAGTGACTTACAAGTGAGGATAAAAGAAGCACTTAAAAATTAGGGTAGCAGTATATAAATCCTATGATAAGATAAAGTTAACTTATTTTTTTTTCAAGAATACATAAATGTGAAAGTGTGTCCTACAGGTGGTTTGTCAAGCCCACTCACCTGTGTGAAGCACATTCAAAATTGCACAGTTTTCTCAGAACTATCGATTATTTATAGGAAAGTGTCTGGTGTAGATAAATACAGTTTTGTGAATTATTGATGAAACAGATGAGTCTTCAGATGTTTCTTGAAAAGATTTTGTGCCACTTTGGGACGGTACCACAAATTAATATTTTTATTATGAACATTATTTTGTGTGGCTATATCCCATCTTACAAGCAGAGAAGCAATAAAGCTACAAAAATAGTATTTTCAGCGCATTATTTTCCAACCATTCAACAGCCCGTTGTCAATTATTCCACACATAAACTCTGGGTGAAAAAAGACATTTTTTTAAGCCTCTGCAGTTGGATGCTGCTCTCGGAATGAAACGCAGTGCATCATATTGAGCCGAATCAATCCCCGCTCACCCACAGAGACACAAACTTTTCACTCTCCAATAATTGGCAAAGTTGTGTCTCCATGGAGAACAAATCAAATTAAAACTATTCAGTGGATAAAGATCACTTTAAAGATAAAGTGAAAAAAAACACACGAAGGTAAAAATACCATTTGTGCTATTTGTGGCGATGTTACTTGACCACCGTGAGTTGTGACCGCTGTGCAGACAGGCAATTAAAGATGTGAACGTGCGCATGCATTACAAAACCCGACTGAGGCTTTCCTGAGGAGGCGCAAATCACTGAAATTAAAGTGGATTTTCTGACAAAACATAATAAAAGCAATGGCGTATCAACAAAGCATTTGCATCTGACTCATTGGCATCAGAGGAAAGAGATTAACACTCCACCAACACCAGGTGAACGGATTAATTGATTCCGTAGCACTTCCATTCACCAGATCCCTTTCACTGGCTGACATTTATACAAACAACAAAATACAAAAACGTTGTTGCGAGAACATGAGTGCAATCTGACCTTATAAAACCCTGGGAGGGACGGCATGGCTGTTGTGAAAGTGATGTGTGCTCAGGGTTGACAGAGGGGCATCTGCTATTACACACCACAATTACTGAGATCCCACTGCTCCACGAGAATCTCCACAAATGGACTGTGTGTGTGTGTGTGTAAGTGTGTGTGTGTGTGTGTGTGTGTGTGTGTGTGTGTGGACAAAGACACACACACAGAGACGGACTCCTGAGATTGCAAATGCTCAAATGCCGAGGCTCAGCCAATTATGAGCTCTCAATGGCTTAGGTCTGCTATCAATGACCAGTCATATGCAGTTACTTCTGCCAGTAACCAGCGTGAAGCGCATCAGCGGCACCATCACTGGCAAATAAAAGACAACAATATTTACTCGCGGTTACTTAATAAAACGCTGTATAACAAAGCGCACGCGTAATTCTTCAAAGCACCTCGACAAATAATCAATTCTGCTCCAGTCGACTCATTGCGCTTCAACGCAATTTGAGTTGTTATAACAGGATCCAGCCGATAGCTTCCCCCGTCCCGGCGGCATTGGAGAACGCCAATTCCAATCATCGCAGAGATGCTGGAGAGGAATCTCCTAATAATGCTGCTCTATTGAAGCTGGCAGGGCAGACCCAAACTCAGAGCGGGCTGCTTTATTTGCAAACTTATAGCGATGACAAAAAGCAATATTTCTTCTTGCGAAATGTGGAGGCAGATGAACAGAAATACTTGACTGGATCAGAGATATATTTCTGCCATTTTACACACTTGCTAGTGAGCTGCTTACTTGTAGGTGCAGCATTTTAAAATCTAAATATTAATAGACACCACCTGACAAAAGTCTTGTCATCGATACCAGTTTGTAAGAGCGACAAATAATAACTTGAATTCTGGTTGATCATTAGGAAAAGTTGTGGATGGTAGATTTTTCCGATGAATCATCTGTTGAACTGCATCCCAATCATCACAAATACTGCAGAAGACCTATTGGAACCCACATGGACCCAAGATTCTCACAGAAATCAAGTTTAGTGAAGGAAAAATCATGGTTTGGGGTTACATTCAATATGGGGGTCTGCGAGAGATCTGCACAGTGGATGGCAACATCAACAGCCTGAGGCATCAAGACATTTGTGCTGCCCATTACATTAAATACCACAGGAGAGATCAAATTCTTTAGCACATCCACATCAAAGTTCCTAAAAGCAAAGAAAGTCAAGGTGCTCCAGGGTTGGCTGGCCCAGTGACCAGATATGAACATTATTGAGCATGTCTGGAATAAAATGGAGGAGGAAGATGAATCCAAAAGAATCTTGATAAACTCTGTGAGTGCTGCAAGAACGCTTTCTTTAAGTTATTTGAGTCAGTATGGATGCAGTCCTCCAAGCTCATGGGAGTCACACACTATTCATTCTTTTTCCACTGCAACACGAGTTTATATTCTATACTGTACATTATTTCTGTTAATTGACAAGACTTGTCCAAGCAGAGTCAGACCTTCCTGTCCAAATTAAATAATTAATAATCAAGACATGATCATATTTTATTTTGGTAAAATAGGCATAATCTAGAGACCTTTGCCTTTCATATAAGCCACTTCTGATACCAAATGATCAACTAGAAGTCAAGGTATCATTTGTTCCTAAATCTTGGATAGGCGACAAGACTTTTGTCAGGTAGTGTATGTATGTACTGTAAATGCAAGCTTTTCAGCCACTGATTGTAATTACACAAAACAAATAATAAATCAGCTTTTTTTTTTTTTTTTGCAAGGTTCATGTTTTCATTGGCAAACATGACAAGCACTTTCCATAAATAGTTTACAGAACAGACCCTAAAACTCTAAATGCCATAAAAACCCTAATAAACTAATGCAGTTGTAATATTTTTTATAGGTTAAATTGAATTAAATTAATAGTGAAAATGGTTTGTCTTAAAAAAATGTTGATTATGGTAATTTTGTTTTTATTAAATTTCCAATAAAGAATGGAGAAAAAAGATAATTTTGAATGCACTTTCCAGTTGATGAGGGGAAAAATAAATTTTTATAGATTATCTTTTAGAAGGATTTGAAGAATTCTGGTCTAGTCTGGGCATGTTTTTTGACACGTAAAAGGATAATTTAGTTTGATTTATATTCAAAAGTTTTTATTTGAAACAAATTATTTCATATAGTTATGCATTTGTAATTGAAGCATTTTAATGAATTCCAGTCTGGTTTTGATTGAATTTTAATTCAAATTTTAAAAGTTTTTCAAACATTTACAGTAACATAAATACTTTTGAATAATAGCAAAACCACCTATAGAAGCACCTTCTCTCTCCTTCTCTCAAATTACTTTGAGTACAAACAAGTTACTATGAATAACTATGGCTTCTTGCACTGTATATATTGCCTGTTCTTGTTGAATTGCTAAATATCTCCTCAACTGTAAGTGTTTTTGGACAAAAGCGTCTGCTAAATGTAAATGTAACACTTTCCCAGTTTAAATTACTTTTTTTATCTGATGAATTTGATGAGATTTGGTCTAGTTTTGCTATACATACTTTTTTTTATAAGGTAACACTTCATTTTGATGGTCCATTTGAGTGTTAGACTGTCTGCTTAATATCTGCTTATACTGCTCCTTCAAAAGACATTAAACTGACTATAAGAAACTTTGCAAGTACATGTCAACTTACACTAACCCCAATCCTAACCCTAACTCCAACCTAACAGTCTACCTATAATCTAATGAGAATTAGTTGCAATGCAAATTAAATTCAACAAACGGACCATCAAAACAAAGTGTGACCTTTTATAACAATAACTTTGGTTGCAGGGTTGAATAAACATGGCTAATACACTCAAATAAAAGATGATCACTTTATTTTAAAGTACAATTCTCGCAATTAACAAACTAATAACCATACTATATGACTTTTGCCTCAATAAACTCCCAATTTGCTGCTTATTTGTAGTTATTGATGTGGTACTGCAGTTAGTTGTTGGTAGAATTATGAATGTGGAATATGATCATGCGGGATAAGTACTGATAAACAGCCAATATCTTAATATAGGGCAGTTAATAACCAAATAGATGGTAGTGAGAATTGGAGCTTAAGCTATAAATGTTAACAAAACAGTCTACTGACCTCTCATCATGTGCAGAAAGTTTGCTTTAAACCAACGTTACATTTGTAACAGTAAAAAATGATGCACTTACAGGGTAGCAGATGAAATATTGAGGACAGACAAACATGCAGAAGGAACGAGAGTGGAGACGACTTCATCAGGAAGCCTCTGCATCTGGATATCCTGAAAGATTGATAAAGACACCTTCACACCCTCGATGCACAGACAACCCCTGCACTTTATCACATTTCAGCTTGAATGGATGATTACACTCGCAGCCGTACACTTCCGTAGGTGTCATATAGGTGTATTATATAACAAACAGCCTTACCTTCATCAAAGTCTCATTAACGGCTGCTCGCTTCAGCTACAATCAAAGCAAATGTTTGCCATCTGGGAAACGGCGGTTTGCAAGCAGGTCGTTGCAGTTACAGCACAACATAAAACTAATAAGAAGAATACGGGGTTTGTTTCACAGATCCGAGATCATTATGAAGTTGCAGAAAAAAGCTGTTGTTCGTCAGACCCCCCCGAGAGGCCGTCGCCATGCCAGAAATCTCTGCATCCCGCTAACAAGAGATGAGAGGAAAGTCAAGCCAAAAAGACTTCAAAGACAGAAATAAGGCTCACGGTGACTTACATGCTGTTAGCAGCCTTATTACTCCTCGTGACACGCAACTAGAGAGATGTTTTAGGTGACACCAGCTGGGATTTGTTTGTCTTTTTATTAAATTGAAATAATGGAGACTGTACACAAACTCGTTCTCTTTGCTAACAGCGTGCGCTTTCCTGACATGTTGCTGACTGGCGTGTTCGGCAATCGAATTCAAATCAATTTCAATCAACAGGAAGAGGAACGAAAGTGCTTATGCAAATTAAGTAGAGGGCAAAAGTGTTTTTCATCGTTACCTTTTAGCGTCTAATATGCTAGTTTGCATGCTAATGTATAGGCATCGGTTTTGCTGGGCTTGCATTTATACGTGGAGGGGGAATTTATTCTGAATGCAGTTGGAAAGGTCATTATTTATGCATACATATACTGTAAGCTTGGTAGTACTTGGTAGTATGTCTCATTTAATATCTGAAGCATTAGATGCGATTTTTCAATTGATTTCCAAAACTGATTTTTAGTGCAATTTATAAACCAGTTTTTCTTTAAAATGATTTGCAGAAGAAATCATTTTCTGTTTATTTGCTTACTTTCAGGTCAATGAACACTTTTTCTCCAATAGAACATTAAAGAAGATTTTTTTTAGATGAAACCTTGGTTTCTTAAGCATATCTAAATCAAAACTCTAAATTAAGTCATAAATGATGAATGTGATTCGTTCTTACAGTTAGAAATACAATAAAAAAAAAACAATTATAAATAATTTCTATTAAAAAACACAATTCTTTTCAGATGCACTAGAAAAGGCTTACATGCATTTAACCCTCGACCATGCTGTTAGTTTCGTCATTGGGCTAATAGATGGACTTCTACAGAAATTACAAACATTTGTATTGTAACCAATATTTCATTACATTATTTCTCAGAATTGGGCCTTAAACCATTTTCTTTTATTATATATATATAAGATTAGTTAGTGCTAAAGACAAATTTGGTGCTTATATAATTAAATAACTTATGATAACGGCCCAAAAACTAGTACACCCAAATTTATATGTAATAGTAAAATAATGAATACAAGTTTTAAAAAAAGAGGACAATTAAGTGAAGCAAAACAAAGTAAAAATTTAGTTCAAACTTTGTAGGTTTTTTTTTTGCAATATTTCACTTGAGTTTAATTGTATTATCTTTCAATTTCTAAATATGTTTGGTGACTAAAATATTATTTTAATAAATATATCTGTTTAATAAATCTGTTTTGTTTAAACGCACCAAACTACATTGCCAATATTTACTAAGAAATGGATAAAGATATTCATTATCAAAATGGGGTGTACTTAATTATGCTCAGCACTGTGTTAAACAATTCAAATAAATATCATAAATGTGTTTTCAGTCAAACTATATCTCAAATTAACAATATTAGTCAACTACAGGATGTAAATTGTGTCAGGAGCTAAATGTTATTTAGTTTAGCCTGTTTGTGTAGTGACTCATATGAAGACTCAATTGAATCATATGAAGCTTAGGTCTGCAGTATTAAGTTAAAAAAAGTATTTTCAGCATTACTTTAAAGCTCCAAATAGCATTTTGTGCTTGTGTTAAAAGAAGATTACCCAAAATTTGACTTCCTGTCATCCACTCTGTTTGTTTGCCTGTACATTGATTTGCACTGTTCCTGGTAGATTGTGTTGGTCATTATGGAAATGAGCTGCAGTGTCTGTGTTCTCTAATTCATGCACTGTCAGTCAATCAGCCACAAAATTTGCCACATTCATCTGGCATTTTTTAAGACTGCTGTTGGTTTCATGCTGGTTTCCCCTGTTTACTAAACCTGAAACATTTTTTGCTTTACTACTTCGCTCGTGCAACAAATAAATGCCAACTGATTTACTATTTTGGTATTTCATTACATTTCTAAGTGCACTTTTTGGGTCCACTGTATGATTTAAGGCTCAAAAAAATCCAATCAGTCTGAACTGCTCCCCAAAATATCTTTGGGATATCAGGAACATGCTGACGAAGGCTGGAGTCTAATTAATCAGAGATGATTCACACTGTGATTAATCCCTGAATCAGATTTTTCCATGAGTCAAACATGATGTCATAAGTCTGTTCAGACTAGTCCTATAAATGCCTGTATTGACACAAACCCCCTATATTGTGCTTTAATGGATTATTCCTCCATCTCAATCCCTGTAAATCTCCTGCAATTTCAGGATTTGGTCTCCTTCTCACCTGTGGACACAGACTGCAGTGAGTAGAGGGCCAATACTATTAAGAGACACTATTGTTGCTCTGAATGACTTTCCCCTTTCCAGCTACCTTCAATAGATCCATTTAGTGTCTGTAACAGTGAGCGCGGGCCCTATATGAGATCTCAATAGACCTGATGTCCATTTGTTGGGGAGAGTTCACATGAAATTCTGACATTATTTACCACAAACCATGACATTAAATAAGTTTTTAAAACTGTTGCTTCCCTGTTAACATTTAAAAAATCTACATGCAGTAGCTCATTCACTGTAGGCTTCAGAAAATACTAAAACGATGAGAAATCCAACAAGTTTTACTATTTTCAAATGAAAATATGTAATCCATCCATCCATCCATCCATCCATCCATCCATCCATCCATCCATCCATCCATCAGTGTATATCAGGCTATAGGTCAAAGTATTTATACACTCACCAGTCACTGTTACATCTGTCCAACTTCTCGTTAATGCAAATTCAGTCACCAGATCTTAATCCAATAGAGCACCTTTGGAATGTGGTGAAACTGTACATTCGCATCATGGATGTGCAGCCAACAAATCTGAAGCAACTGAGTAATGCTGTAAGGTCCAGGCAGATGGTCCAATGAGGGTGTCCACTGGTGGATAAAGGTTCACTGCATGTTCGGTCTTTCCAGTGCACAATGTTGATTTATATTAAGCTTAACTCATATCTGACTCCAATTTTAGTATGAGGTAGTTTAGAATAATAATATAATTATCCTCGTTTTATCTGACTCCAGTTATAAAACATTGAGAAGGTTATTTTGTTTCCTTTCACATTATTTTAGATTATGATTGAATATTCTCTTCGGTTCATCATTTTATGTTATTCTCATTCATTGGGATCCCTATAACATCCTGAATCTTGTACCGGCCAAGTATACAATTTCTTAAGCACAAGCATGTCAGTCTTGGTCACTAAACAGTGGCGATTGACCGCTATCCTAAAACGGCAGAACCCTACTTACTCAAATTAGGATATTTTTTATGCGGTCCCCATAGGTCTGCTACCTCCTAAATCAAACAGAGCTATTTAGTCATATAATGATCATTACTATAGAATTAAGCAGACCAGTCGTACTTAAACTATTAGTAACTTTGAATAATCACTATACTATCTAAATAGTATTATAAGTTTAACAGGTGAAGGACTATCCCCTTAGATATCCTTTTACAGTCTAAGTATACATAAATTGATGCCAATGTGTTAGTCGGAGCTCTAGAGACATCGCATAGCGTGCCGCAATGCTCCGCTTTGTTCTAGTCTGCTACTAACCTGTACAGGGGCTTGTGGTGTTATGAAATTACCACAATCTACTAGAGATAATAACATGTACTCTGTTTGAATAATTCAAAACATAACAATTTATTAGTCAGGTAAATATGTATTATGCCAATTCATTCAGTCAATTCATAAACGATCAATACAAGACATCAAGTTATCAAAGATAAATTCAAGATTAAATGATGCATTCCTGACTTCAAAATATACATAACATGGAGCGTATGCTCCATGTTACGGGCTGATCTGGGTAAGCAGAATCGCGCTGAGCCTTTCTCAAACCTTACCTTAAGTAATCCAAGAATTCCCTTAAGGAATGTGTGTGCATAACAAAAGGCATTTGCATTTAGTGCTGCATGTGGAAAAGTCACACCCTTCACAGTGGTTCAAAAGATGCTATATCTTATATATTTATTGTTTTGATTATGTCTACATCTGAGAGAATGAGACCATTGTACCAGTCGCACTGAGACATTTCAAATGATATCAAACATGATAGTTAAAGTCAGTTTGGTTAATCTAGAACATTCAAACATTGAAATGACCATATGTGTGAGTTGGGGTGGTTGAAGCCGAGTTTCAGCAGACTCAGATGCAAATGCAGCAGGAGCTGGTTTTTCCCGCTTTCCCACCTGCTGAGTTGTGAAGTCAACAGTCTCTGTTTTCAGCTCATGTTTGAATTGTCAAAGACATCAAAAATATTTGTAATATTTCAATTCTTACAATGCTATCATGTCAATATGATTTTCAGTTCCTTGTTGATTCTGTGCCACTAACAATTAAGGCAGTTCTGAAAGCAAAAAGGGGTGCAACCCGGTACTAGTAAGTTGTACCTAATAAAGTGAACATTGAGTGTATGTCTAGCTGTATATGTCGGCCAATTGGTCCATGTATATATATATATATATATATATATATATATATATATATATATATATATATATATATATATATATATATATATAATTTAAGATCTAAAAAAATGATAACTTTATACTGAGATATTGTACATAACTTTAGATTCATTGGCCTAAAGCTATAACTTGCTATTTATAAGATCTAAATGTTCAATCAATTAATCACTTTTTTTTTTTTTGGCTTGGTCCCTTTTTTAATCTGGGGTCGCCACAGCAGAATGAACCGCCAACTTTCCCATCAATGGGAAACATCCATACACACTCAATCACACACACATACAATTTTTATCTTACCTAATTCACCTAAACCACATCTTTGGACTTGTGGGGGAAACGAGCACCCTGAGGAAAGACATGTCGACACAAGGAGAACATGCAAACTCCACACAAAAACACAAACTGACCTAGCCTAGGCTCGAACCAGCAACCTTCTTGCTGTGAGGCAATTGTGCTACCTGTGCCACCGTGCAGCCCAGATCTGAATGTTAATATTCTTATTTATTTTGTACAGTAGCATATAAAATACATACAAATGAATATTTTACCGAACACATCTAATTGGGAAAGAAATCAAATTTCAATAACATTATTAATAACAATACCTGTAATAATAATAATAACCATCACTATAATGTTGTGATTAGTAATATTTAATATGCTGTTAAAATAATGAATACTAAAACTCTATATTATAATAAATAATAAATCTAGATTACACATTACACTATAACATCATTTATAACTTTATTTATTTACAGTGGTTTCACACTGAGGTTACAACCATTATAACCCCCCCCCTACCCCCCCCCCCCCAATTGTGCTTTTTCTAACATCCAAAAGCTATTTCCTTCCAAGTATCAAAAATCTCTTCTTGTATTCCACCTAAAGGCTTTTGGAAAGGCATGAGGGTGAGTAAATGATGACAGAATTTCCATTTCTTGTCTGCGATATCTCCTAAAATCACAACGATTTGTGCTGAGAGCCTCTCTATCGCATTGGCTCACGAAAATGTCAAAAAAGTATTAAAATGTGATTTTTAATCCAGATATGGTGTACCTTTACAGGCTCTGCCATAATCCAGCAAAGCTACAGGACATGATGAAATCCTGCCATCGCCTTGAGCCACGAAGCGCCTTCTTCTCCCCCAGATCTGCTTCTGTCTCTCTCTCTCTCTCTGGAATGGAGATGATTTCACGTGACATCTGTGCTCTTCTCTCTGCCTGTACCTCCAGATCCATCCTATCTGAGCAGAGGGTGACTTTGAGCCTTGGCAGTGTGACAACCCTAGTGCTGAGCTCCTGCGCAGGCAATCAAAAACCAGGCATCATATAGAGGGAGGGGAAAAAAGAAAGAGGAAAAATAAAAAACAGCTACAACTCAAGGTCAGCATCTGCAGAGTGTGTCGCTGAGATTGGCACTGGGCGGCGAGGTCAGGGTGCGGACATGAGACAGCTTGAGAAGAGCCTTGAGAGATATTCTTTCTGTAGGCTGCCTCTGTCCAAGTTCAGCAGGATAAAAGCACAATGCCGAAGTGTGGCAGGGCTGGAGAATCAGATGCCAGGGATAATAAGGAGATGGGAAAGCGGGAGCCTCGACTGGAGATCTTCAACTGGTTCTGAAGCGAAAGCAAACCTGTAAAAGCTTCTAGGGTGTTTTAGCATCTGTGGTAAGTGCATTCAGAAATGAAATTAGCTTACTGGAGGATCTGTATGAGTGGATTCACTACAAGCAAATGAGATCTAGAGCTGCATGGTTATTCGTTGAAAGGTCACAATGTGTTTATTGGGCCAATGCAGACTTTTTTTTTAACTGTCTGCACACATGACCAAACACACATGCTTTTCTTGGCCCATTGAAATTTTTACATTTACTGTATGGCTATTAGTCTGCTTTATATTTTAATATTTTCTACTAGGATTATTTTTTCCGTCCTTTAAACTTACAATTTATTACAGAAACACTGTGCTAATATTTTATAGCTTGGATGTAAACATTGATGTTTATGGTAATCAATTAACCTGTACCACATGAATTTCTCTCACGAGTGCCATTCGTGCCTGTAGTTCTGGCATAAATACATCAGAGGCTGCTGTCGACTGACTGACCAATCCGAGTGTAAGTCTGTGGACTGCAAGACAGGGGGGTAACTTGTAGTAAGTTAGAGAGGTGTAACTTGCATTTATCGCGATCCCATGCCAAACGTCACAACAAGAGGAAAAAATTGATGTCACAACAAAAATTGAAAGCCTGTCCTTATCTATTTACCGTTTAACATGTTTAAGTTTCTTCTGTTGAACACAAAGATTTTAGGAACAACCAGTAGCCATCTACTTTCAAGTCAACTTGAATTTTTTTTTTTCCAACATAGGCTCATTCTGAAAACGTATTGTGACAAAACAGTGAACGTAGTTTGTTCATTGTCTCATCGTGTACGTCAGAGGATTTGAGAAGCAGAGTGGAGTTGACAGTGATGAAGGGGCTCGAGTCGGTCGAAGAACAGTTGCAAAAAGCAGGTGGGACAAAACAAAATTTGCGGATTCGCAAAAGGAAAAACATAGCTCCTGGGATGTATATATATATATATATATATATATATATATATATATATTTATACACACACACACATTATCAGAATGAGCCTGGGTTGTATTTTCCTACGTACTATGACTATAAGTGACTGATTTCTAACAGTTTTCAAAATATCTTCTTTTGTGTTTAACAGAATCAAAAGTAAGTCATACAACCACTTGAAGGTCAGTGCATTTTCATTTTTTGTGCGCAGTTTCTTTAAATCCAAACAGATTTGTTTAGAACATATGCGCCACCATATTGAAGGCATTATGAAAAGATATTTTTAGGACCATCTGATGTAAGATATTCTTTGAACATTCAAGAAAAAATAACTGTATGGAAGATGGAGAATCTTCAACATTAACGTCACAAGCATCCTGTAAGATAAACGTAGCACATTTTCCTGATGAGATTCTGTCAGTTGTCAAATGGATTCAGTTCCTTGTGCTGTGCAAATCCCTGACGATAGCAAAATAGTTCTTTTCATTCACACTTCTGAAAGTTTGACTTCACCTTCAATGGACGAATAAGATTTTCAAGGCATGCGACACAGGAAATAACACCACAATACCAGCCGTTACTTTGAACATTAATATCTTTTCTTTTTTATTAAGACAAGAACTCTCCATTTTTTTTTGTAAAAATGTCTAATATGAACAAATACAAAATGTGTATGGGAATGTGGATATTTTTTTCTTCATTAATACACAGTAACATTGCCCAAGTACAGCAGAAAGACAAAAAAAAGAACCAACCTAAAAACAATGAATGATAAAAGTTCTCAAACAATCTGGAACCAGAACGAGAAACATGTCAACTTTGAATTCAGATTAGTACATTTTCCCCAACACTCTCTCATGGTATCTTGTAACTATTTTACTTTGTGTGTGTGTGTGTGTGTGTTTGTGTTAAACTGTATAATATAATTCATACGTGTTTGTATAATCTGCTTGTGCCCCTATGAGGGTTAATTTTAGGGGTGAACCTTCATGCTTCATTCAATTTCAAAACTCATAAAATAATTACGTTTCTCATGAGATTGAGTTGGTTTGTCCTTTCCTGTCCTCTCTGTGTGAAGTTGGACTTAAAAAAAGATAATACTTAACATTGTGTACCCTATGTACACATTTTACAGTGCACCAAATAAACAACAACAACAAAAACAAATACATAAAACATGTAGTTCAAATATAAAATTCACCATTTGATTTGAGATCCAGCTTGATCCTATTAGTAATTATTGTCTGATTTCTTAATCATGGGCTTTAACTTTGCATTCTTCCTGAGATGCAAATATACCGTTAATCGTACGTGAACCTGAGACAGGGCTTAAAACGAAACCGTCAAGATCAAATAAACGTTTCAATCAGTAACACTGTTGCACTATCAAACAAGGGGCATTACAAAAGTAATGAAAACAACAAACACAATGACCCGGTTCACATCTCAAAACAAGTAGTCGTATTTGGACACGTTCAACTTGACCTTTTTCGACTTGCTGTACAAGAGACAGACGACAAAAAGAGATCTGCGTCTTCCCATCCAAGTCCTCGAACGCCTAGTAGAGTGGATTAAACCACAGTAATCACATTTAAAACAGGTCTAACATAACAAGTTGAACAAAATGTACATCGGCCCAGTCTAAGTACCACAAAATTAGTATACTGATGTCATGTCTCTCACATACGCGAAAAGAGAAGGGATGTCTGAAATCCTGTTCAGAAGCTGCCAGACCAAAGCTAAATGATGCTCACTAGTTAAGCACAAGCCACACAACTGTATATCTCAACTGCAACGGTAACCATCAAGCTGCAAGACATTCCCTCGGATTTGTATTCTACATAAAAACAAACGTGTCCAAAGTGTTTCCCATGGTTAATGCACATACGCTAAAAGTGGATGCTCGTGTTGTTTCTTCTTTATAAATAAGAAAATAAAGCGAACAAGAGTGTGTTTTCCCCCTCAACCTCGCCGTTTTTACGTACACACTGAGGCTGATTTCAGCAGGGCTAAACTATGGCGTCTAAATTCACTTACACTACAGAGAGAGTCATGAGGAAATGAGAAGAAATACTTCTCTTTAGGAAAAGTACTGTAGACATCTTTAGCCACCTTACGTTACGTACCCTTGACGGGTGCTACGATTGTAG
Organism: Danio rerio; assembly: GCF_052040795.2. Classification (NCBI taxonomy): domain Eukaryota; kingdom Metazoa; phylum Chordata; class Actinopteri; order Cypriniformes; family Danionidae; genus Danio; species Danio rerio. Next base: position 25,777,851 of record NC_141041.1, on the reverse strand, counting down.
CTAGGCGAAATGTGTTCACAGGAGCGGAGAAAGCATGAGCGTGTTGTTTTTTTTGGTTAGCGTCATGTGTTGACAGCGATTGTAAATATAGGGGAAAATCCACATATGAGGCTAATTACATCAGTTGCCTAAAATATTTGGAATGTTATTAAAAGCTTTTCTGTCTTTTTTATTTATTTTACTGTCCTGGTAATAAAAAACTGCTTGTTTCACTCTCCATTCAAACGAACCTCATTTCAAGCCCAGCAATATTATGCGAAAGCAGGAACCCGGAGGAGCAACTCACAGCAATTATAAACAATAAAACACACATTGTTTACACTTTAAGAGAAAATTATTTCACTGTGATGCTTTTTTTTTTCCCCGCACCAGAGTCTGGGATATTTGGCCAGTCTATATTCAAATACTAATATCACTAGGATAAGCTAGCTGCGATTGCCACCGTTTCCTCTGAGGAAGAACAAACAGGCAATTAACTTGACAGGCAATCATATACCATTACACACTTGTTGGACTGCTTAACATCGATGTCACATCCTCACTGACTCGCCTACAAACGAGACACAAATGCAGATGTTTTTTTTTTCTTTCTTTTTTTGGCTGTTGAAATGTGTTTTAAGGTAGTAAAGTTATAGAAATCAAATCATTTCCACATCTTCCCTCTCTGTACAAACATGATGGTTGCTGCGCTTACCCCCTAACATAACCGACGCATAAAGCAAAAGAAATTTGACACAATTTTAGGTAGTTATTTACGTGTGCTAGAGGGTCACCTTCACCAGCCCTGTGTGGAAAACTACAGCATAAAACAAGAACAGAAAATGTAAGCCACAGCATTTAGACCTTTTTCAGTGATGGCGACTCTCATTTCGATATTATGGCATGTGCGAAAACGTTTCTGGATGAAAATGCTAACAAAACCAAAGACAACGTTATACTGAAATAATAAATACCTGCAAAGGCTTCCCTTACAGAAAAACCCAGCTTTACATATGCCATTACATAGTTAAATCAAATGTGAAATTTGAGGAACTCGTATGAAACACATCTGAGTATGTGTTCACAAATGGGTTTCACCTGAAAATATTCCAAAAATCACCAATTTCACATGATGCTAGCATGTGATCGGACATGTAATGCTCAAGTGGTTATTCTGCAAGGGATTCAGCGATAAGCCTCCATAAGTGCAGAGTAGCAGGAATCATCTGCACCAATGCTCTGTAGTGATGCTTCAAATGTACTGGCACATACTGTACAACTGGAAAAAAAATAGGTAAAGTAATTTCTACTGCAATGCTTGTCAGAATGAAACAGGTGCAACTTTCAGGATCAATTCTCATCAAACTGTTAAGGGAACAGGAAGGAAGGAAACTGCTTGTACTTCCCTTGATGCTGCTGAAGACCTGGGATTGAATGAATCATGTGACTTGGCCTGCTCTTAGTACAGAAGATGGAGATGCCCACAGTGTAGGGGAATGTATTGAGGTGTGCGTTCATGTACCTTCATAGGAAAGCCAAAAGATGTCTCATCAGAGATGAAGGTGTATGTGTGTTTTCGGGGAGGGGGGGTTTAGGGTCGCGTTGTAAATGATAGATGGCGTGTAAAGCATGACTAAGAAAAAAAAATTCAGAACAAGGCACAGAATTTTCTGCAAATGGTTTAAGAAACTAACGAAAAATACCAGCAGTTGGGGAGGTTGCTGTGTGGTGACACTTTCTACACTTATAACTGGCAACGTCTGGTATCCCGCCCCCCCCCAAAGCCCACCCCTGACCCCGCTGTATAACACAAATACCTACATCTTCTCAGCTGCCCGTGTAGCATTCTACGTCATTCAATCCCCAGGAAAGAAACTAAACCAACTGACAAATAAACCAAAACAAAAGAAAAATAAAGATCTCAGTTCCCCCATGCCCCACCCCCTCCCGCCAAAACCAAAACAAAAGCAAATATTAAGAACAACAGAGGCCTCAGGACTCAGATATAGTATTCTTTCTTCTCGTCCGAGTTGTTGTGGCCCCCTTCGGCGTTGATGATGGCCGTGTCGGCATCCGCCGCGTCGTCTGCCCCCTTGGCTTCGTGTGTGAAGTAGGTGCCTGTGTGGGATTCAGAGAAAATGTGTGTTGATAAAAGCAATATCTCCAGCACCTCGGGGCCTCTGATTGATGCAATTGCAAGGTTTTAAAAGAGATTAAAGAGCATCTGGAGCAGCTTCTCTAATTTAGAGTGAGGGTCGATTGCAGGGACTTTACCTGCCAACAAATAAGGCATTAATTTCACCGTGCTGCACTCGGTTGCGTTATACTGTCTTTCATGTGTCAGAACTACAGGTAAGACGTCCCCATGATGGAGACACTTTGATTACAGCGAGGCGAGGCAGATGAAACCTGACCCTCCAGATCGAGCGCTATTAGATAAAACAAACAAGAAAAGCAGCGAAAATCGAGCCTGACACGCACTTGCTAGAATAAACCTGTTATTTGTGTCTAATAATTCAGGAAATTTCCATAAAATCCTCTCCAGATTTGGGTTTAGTTTGACTTTGTGCTTTAGAATTAACCTTGGAAAGTGTTGCAAGGTGGTGGGAATAAGCGATCCACTTCAAACTTCATTTCCGAATGGGATTATTCCCATCCTTGCAGTCTGTGGCGTGATAATGAAGGCAGTAGCCCTGATGAAAAGCGGAGATGCTGTGCCCACTTTATATTACAGAAAACAACAGCACGGTACACTCAGAGGGATAGCGGCCTTAATGCGGTCGTAGCCACGGGCCAATTTAAAGCACCCGCAGAGCTTCGACGCCAGGATGGCTTCTTCGCCAATCCAGAATCTTATCCAAAATAATTAGAAAGTCTATTGACCTTGACAACACGTTGAAAGGAAGTCTGGGGGCTGGGGTGGGGGTCTGAATTACCTTTGTGTCTTGCAAAGTATCGGCCCAAAACGATGAGAAGACACAACATGGCGAAGACCACGACGGCCACCACACCTCCGATAAGGGCATGGTCCATTGATCTCTGTGTTTCTGCTCCTGCTTGGGAATCTGAGAAAAAAAGAGAGTCAAGAGATGCTGTGTTACTGATTGACAACAAACTTAAAAAAGAGATTGTTCACTCAAAAATCCAAATGCACTCTTCACTTGTTTAAACAATTGTAAGTTTCTTTTTCATAAACAAAAAAGACGATAAGAAGAACAGAAAAAAGAAGAAATTTAGAAAATATCTTTCCATTGATCTTTCCATAGTACTACTCATACATTGTAAAATCCAATAAGTTCAGGTAACTCAAACCATTCGAGGAAACCGATTGCAACAATGAGTACTGTGAACTTAATCCATTTGAGTAAACAACGTAAGTTGACCACAGTAAAACCCAATAAATGAAGAGAACTCAAACCAACTGAGTACTGTAAAACCCAATATTCATTCATTCATTCATTCATTCATTCATTCATTCATTTTCTTTATTAATCCGGGGTTGCCACAGTGGAATGAACCGCCAACTTATCCAGCACATGTTTTACGCAGCAGATGCCCCTCCAGCTACAACCCATCTCTGGGAAACCCATCCACACTCATTCACACACATACACTATGGGCAATTTAGCCACGCGAACACATGGAGAACATGCAAACTCCACACAGAAACGCCAACTGACTCAGCCAAGGCTCGAACCAGCGACCTTCTTGCTGTGAGGCGACAGCACTACATACTGCATTGCCTACTAAAAACTAATAAGTTAAGGCAACTCAAACCATTTGAGGAAACCGATTGCTACAAACCATTTAAGTTAAAAACTAATCTATACTAGTACTGTCTACTTACTCCATTTAATTTGAAGTAATGAGGTATTCAATAAACTGTTTACCTTCAACACTGAGTTCAAAACTCTTTTCAAATGAGTAGAATTAACTTTAAGTAAATTTTGAGTTAACTCCACTCATTTCATTTGCTAAAGTTGACTGGTGGGTTTTACAGTATAGGAAATCAATGGGAATTTTTTTTTATATTTTGCCCATTTTTCTACTTAGAAAATATCACCCCATTGATTTCCATAGTACTACTCATAGGAAATCAATGTAAAGATATTTTTCTAAATATCTTCATATGTTTTCAACAGAAAAAGAAACTCAGTGTGTCAATGGTTGCAATCAATCATCATTTTTCTACATACCACCAAATAAATAAATATTTTTTAAAAACAAGTGAAGGGTAAGTAAATGATTAAAGGGCAATGAATTATTAAAGGGTGTTATACATATAATTCACATGACTAGTAACATAATTTGCACATTAGCAATGCATAGCCATTTTAATTAGCTTTAATAAGAAACTGAAAGTATTGCTAAGAACTATTTAAACAGAAACAGAAAAAAACTGAATTTAGTAAACATTGAATTAGTTTGGTATGAACATATAAAGGCTCATAGACAGCGGGACGCTTTCCGCTCATGTTTATCGTCAGCGTTTTTTGAGATGTTTTTCAGCATTCAAACTTTCATCAGCGTTGAGCAGAGTGTAAGTGCAAAATTACCCCCTGACATTAGATGGCACTTAGTGAACTTGCAAGTCATAAAAAGAAATGTGAAATAAAACTAACTATCAAATCCTATTTGCTACTCTCTTCTAGTTGCTGTTGCGTTATAATACAGCTCTTTCTGTTCAGACACCAACGAAAAAAGCAGCTCTTTTGTTTAGTGACAAAGTGTTAAACGTTGATGAAAAACAGGAACAAAAAGCGTACCGGTGTGATTGGGCCTTAATACATATGAATCATAATGTGTGCATCACAATTTGAATACTGGCACACTGCTTTTTCTTCACACTTAAAATGTGAAATGTGAATTGGGCGTTTTGTGCATTTGACGTGCTTTAAACTGCAAAAGAAAGTGGGAAACCTCTAACAAACAGAGCAATGGAAGAGACAGAAAGCTAACAATGATGGAGGTTAATTCAAAGATGATGGCAGCTGGATGTGACCGAATTAAAGGACATTATTTGTGCTTTACATGTATGGCGGGTATTATGATGTGCGTAAAATCGATAAATGTTTTTTTTCGTTTAACTCTTTTTCCAAGAGTTAAGGTGAGAAAAAGCTTCCCTGACATTGATAAGTTTTACGGCTTCCTGTTTTTTGGTGTACTATAGGGGAATCCCTGATGCATGTCCCAAGTGAGGCACATGATGTCAGATGCTCCTGGTAGTGAAATTTGAATCTAACATAGTCGGCTACCTAATATGGTAAATAAATAATTTACATATACAATTTTTATATTTATATATACGTCTTTAAATCACAAAATTGTCCACACATTTCTGGAAATTACCACCACAAAAGTAGCACTTTTTAATCACAAAAAAATGACAAAAGACATCGTGAAAAATTAGGGGGTCTGTATATATTTTTAAAGTATTATGCACCTATTTACCACTTATTTCATGCACTTGCAAATTTAATTACTAAATAAAATAAAATGATATTTTATTAAGCTTATAAGGCATTCAAATGGCAATGTTGAATTCCAAAATAATCTTTAAAACTTCACACACTAGACAATGAACTGAGTACATGGTCTATTAATTCATGGTTTATAAGTATGTTAATATGTTATACAACTATAGTTAAACATACAATAGGTATGCAAGCCGATAAAAATATTTTGTAACATTTACAATATTTTGAATGCAGCCTGCAAGAGAAATTCGAGCATCTTTGAAATCGACCTCTTCAGAATAAGACCTCTAAACTACAGACAGGCACCAACAAACAGAAGTGATGCAAATAGCAAGCGTGGGACTGAAAATGGTTAAACATTTACGAGTGTGACAGTGGAGCTCTGACGACGAGGGCCTTGTTGTTTATATTCTTTTGACAACTACAGTCCTGACTATAACTCAAACGAATCTGGCACAAACTGTGAGCTGTCTGAAGCCCGAGCTGAAGAAATACACTTTGCCCTCAAGACTAAAAGTGCGAATCACAAGCAATTTTTAACAAAGATTTATTCCATTTCACCCACAGAACAAGGCAGGCCTCTGAGGCTGCGCGGCGTAATGATATGTGAAGTTTATTGATCAAGTGTAGGGATCCATGACAACCCAAAGTTAATGCTGGTTTGTGGACTTGATTGGTTCTTTACAGAGCAAAGGAGGAGCAAAATTTTTCATCAATATCTCACACTCGGCTCGGAAATTAAAGAGTTTGAAGAGAAGTGCTGCGAGAAAATAGACAGGAGACATGGCTCTCGAGCTAGCCAATGAAAGACACCAACGATCTCCATGCCATTAATAACCAACATCACGGATTTCTGACATGCTTTTCTGCACATCCAAGGTTGTTTCTTCAACTATGGCCACATTTGTGCATTGTGAGCATTTAGAAATGGTATTTTTTTGGCCCCACAATATTTAATATTTATTTTATATATGCAATAGTTGATCGTGTTAAACAGAAATCTTTTGTGGAAGTGACATCAAGTACTATTGAACAAATCCAGTATATGACTATCTAGCATTTATGCACACCACATAGATGTAGTTAAATGATATTATCATGTATTCTGCATAAGGGAAGTTGAAATTTGCATTTTAATAAATAATTAATTAAGGGCGGCACGATGGCTCAGTGGTTAGCATTGTTGCCTCACAGCAAGAAGGCCGCTGGTTCGAGTCCCAGCTGGGTCAGTTGGCATTTCTATGTGGAGTTTGCATGTTCTCCCTGTGATAGCATGGGTTACCTCCAGCTGCTCTGGTTTTCCCCATAGTCCAAAGACATGCGCTATAGGTGAATTGGATGAACTAAATCAGGGATTATTATTCGGTGGGTCTCAGGGATCCTGCAGGTGGGCCGTGAGATGAACATTAACTCTCAATATTATACTATAAATTTTGGATCATGCTATATTAAAATTATCTTGTTCTCTGATTAATAACTTCAAACTTGGTGCAAAAACAGCCTCATGATCGCGTCAGCAACTAGTACATGTAAGTCTGTTCATTCACAATCTGTGTAAAGTAAAAGTGAAAGTCTCTCTTTGTGTATTTTTGTATTACTATTTAATATATCTGCATAGTTGTCTAAATGAATGTCCTGTGAGCGTTTTATAACAAATGCGCTCCCATCAGTGTTGCGACTTTGTCACTAGACTTAGTGACTTTTCAAACCCCCCAGCGATAAGTTTTCGAAAAAGTGATTAGCAACAAATCTAGCCACTCTTTTTGAGATTTTTATAGAGTGTCAATTGTCCATACTGTAAAGTCCCTACTCTTCTCAACAAGCTACGGGTAACACCGGCCCCTCCCCAGCCTTAGAGCACTGACAGGTGGCCCAGTCAGTCCTCATACAGCAGCCTCTCCCATCAGCAGATCACTCCTCTGCGTACCGACAGCAAATGTTCTAGCACTGGCAGTGTGAAGGTATTTCCCTTGTACAGTCAAACCGATCTGCTTCTCCTTTATTTTAACAATTTGATTTGACCGTTTACTCTTTTCTTGTTCACAATCACAGATATTTTAGTGACAATTTCAGAACTTCAATTTTCAGAACAGAGTTTATTACATCTGAGAGATTACTGCAAATTCACAACACATCTATAATGATATACTGTATTTAAACAGCAATAAATTTAGTTACATTGGCGTGCTTACATAAAGCGTAGTGCAAATATAAATACCCCTTAATTAATCATAGGCTATTAAACAAACAGAAATGGTAAAAAATGATGACGCCAGTAATATGCGAATTAACATATGACGTAATCTAGCCACTTTTAGCAACTTTTTGGGCAGAGCTTGGTGCCTTTTCATTGAAAATAGTTGGCTCCCATACAAGAGGACCTAGTGAGGCTCAATGGTGTTTCTGCCATAGAATGAAAAATAAACTTGCATATGAACTAAATTACCTGTAGTGTATGAATGTGTGTTTCAATGAGTGTGTATAGGGTTTTCCAAGTAGTAGGTTGCAGCTGGAAGGGCCTGCACTTTGTAAAACATATGCTGGAATAGTTGGCAGTTCATTCCACTGTGGAGCTATTTGAAATAGAGACTAAGCTGAAGGAAAATGCATAAATAAATAAATAATAAAATGGCTGACAAAGGATAATTTCATATCTAGTAATTTACGCATACCATGACTAATAATGTTTATTGAATGAAAATAATTTAAAAAATAAATATTTTTTTCTTTTTTCTTTCTTTCTCCTCTTCTCTGAAGGTAAAACAAGGTGAAAATGACTTGTTTCTGTGTGAAATTTTGTATCAGTTTTTATATTTTCTGACAAATCGAAAATGTGAAATCTGTTTCTTTTAATACAACTTATCCGTTGGGATCCCCCAACAGCAAGGAGAACATGCGATCTCTCTGCTACATCTCACGGTCCGTGTAGTGTTTTATCAGCCCGCGGGTTCATCCTCACTCCAAACATCTCACTTGATAAAAAAAAAACACAATGAGAAGGGAAAGGAAGCGAGGGGAAGGATGTCTCGACTGAGCAATCTGACGCTTGGTAATCCAGTCACGAGGAGTTGATCAGCCTTCCCTGTTTACCCACGGCAATCTCCCGCTCTCATCTGTGGCCTGAGCCTGAGAGCCGAGAGGATTTCCTGGGGGAGTTCAAAAAACAAAAAACGGCAGGCCACAACTTATTAGAGGATAACGAAAAGCAAGAAAGCACAGAGCGGTGTGCTTGTACAACATCCCACCCAATCTCACCTCATAAACAACTGTGGTGTGAGGAGGGTGAGGGCGGGATGTAGAGATGATGCTGCCAAACCCAACAAAACATGACTTGATAAACCTAATAGGCTATTTTGACTTTAGATTTCCCCCTTTTTTTCCAGCGGGAGGGAAGGGAGATTCAATTAAAGTCTGAGGGAATCTGCCTGACACCTAATTCACGCTTGTCAAAAAGAAGGGAGGAGGCAAAAGACATGCTTTAACACAGATTCCTATTAAGATGTTAATGTGCACTGGACGGAGGGATAAACAGACTAAGAATGGCAAAGATCTGACTTCCTCTTTGGCCCTGTTTAGACGTGGTAGTAAAATGCACTTTTGATGATATGATCACAAGTGGATGACACTAAATACAGGGGTATAAAATATGTGAAGTTTCGGCCACTTCATGAGTTTGTGAAAGACACAGATTGCAGTATCCATCGGATTGCTTTCGTCATAAATGCTCATGTGGTCGAACTGCTGTCTGAAATAGTAAAATGTTTTGAAGGGGAAAGCTCTCCCTTTCTCATAATACTATCTGTATCATTTCTGTTATCTCAATTTAATGTTCATATGCTCCAAAAAAAAAAAAAAAAAAAAAAAGAATTCAGTGGCTTTACAAATGTCAACACATTAAATGTCTATGCTGCCTTAATAAAATTACTTAATAGAAATACAGTGTGGAATTAAATGCAAACAATTGTTCATTTTGCCTGAATATACAGGATTTAATAACTGCACACTATAATTTATTGATTAAGTTCAGTATACGCTATAGTTCATCATATGATAAGCATTACCTCTACATTCTGTTTATAAATACCATTACAAATTATGTATTCTTGACTTACAAGTACATATATAATGTGCTTAATGATTTCATATTTTGTTATTAATTATTTGTTCATTAATAAATAAATTATTGCATTATTTACAAACCAGTTCTTTAAGAGTTGTTTGTGGTTTTTAAGATAATTTAGAATGAGTACGTAATTGATTAAATAACCCAAATGAACAGGCAAAAAACTTACATTTCAGGCATATGATAAAAGTTACTCTGTATGTTTAAAAATGTTTTATTATAAAGAAAGGCAGAAATTACTTTTTTCTGTGTGAAAAGATGTCTAGATGTAGATGTCTTTATTACATTTATATGTTGCAATTATTGTAGTGTTACCAGTTCTTCTTTTTTCAACTAAGTTGGAATTTTACTACATTCTTTTTTTATGTACTATAGTACATCTTTAGAGACAAGCTCTCAGAATTCATTAATTCCAAATAGAGGTTTATGAATGTTTTATTTCATGTATAGAATGTGCTATCAATCATATGCTGCACATTCCAGTCACCAAAACAAGTGTCACATGATCATACTATCATGTGATGAAAATGTGATCCCTAAATTGTAAAAAAAGGGTGAATTCTAGTGTTTCATATCGCATATATAGCTAAAATCACGAGTAAAACAATATTTTTATGTGCAGAAAAAAGAAAATGAAAAAAGCTTTACATTTCGTGTTTTCTACATTTTAACCTGTGAAGCTCATGTGGTTTTATTGTAAGAATATCTCACGGATAAAATTAATAATTTAATTCTAATTTCATTGTAGTACAATCAAATAATATTTCAGTAAAATATTTTTTAAAAATTCATTCAAATGTAAACTATATACAGTTAAAGTCAAAATGATTAGCCCTTATCTGAATTGTTTTTCTTTTTCAAATATTTTCAAATAATATTTAACAGAGCAAGGGATTTTTCACGGTATGACCAATAATATTTTTTTATGGGTAATGTTTTATTTTTTTAAACATATTTTTCATAAATATTTTTTGATTGTATACAGAACAAACCATACTTTTACAATAATTTGCTTAATTATCCTAACTTGCCTAATTAACCCAGTTAAAGGTGCTGTTTGTAAGTTGTTGACTCTTCTAAAGCATAAAAATAGCATGATATGTTTGTAGATATTTAAGAAACATTCTTGTTTTCTGAAAACAATGCTAAAGTCAGATATTCTGCTTTGAAAATGTGCAATACGTGTCTGTCTTTGCTTTGGTTCTTTTAACCTGCTCAGTGCCACTTTAGCCAATTATATTTCAGCACTTTGGGTTGCCTTGGTGGAAAATGGTCCATTTCATTCATTCATTCATTCATTCATTCATTCATTCATTCAGGAAGGCTTTCCAAGTATGCATCTGCGACTGAAATGTGACCTCCAGTGGACAGTAACAGCCTCAGAAATGAGATGCTGATTCAGAGTTCCACATGGGGTTATTAAATAGCGAATAATATAAATATTATGAATGTAAACATTAGGTGAGCAGGTTACATTGTTTCCTGAGAACACGCTACGTGACGAGATTTGCGGTAATAAGGAATTTGTCTTTTTGCACCAGACAAAACACAATAGAAATTTAAATATAGCCATTCAGAAGCACAGAATACTACACAGCATTCCAGCAAAATAGTAAGGTTTACAATCTAATTTATACATATTAAACCTCTTTAACATTAGTATATGTACATGTTGAATGATTAATATGTTGGATTGCACTGAGTAACTGAAGTTCAATTTCAAGATCTGAGGTGAACTATCTGCAGCTGCTTTCAGTTGTATGGCAATAAATGTCACATACAATAACATTCAAACTCACATTGTTAGCATTAACACCGAATAAAGCACATGAGGTGTGCCTGAGGTGATCATTCTCAGTTTGTTTATTCTCTTGTTCATCTGTGAAAAATAGAAGCTGTTTCTAAAATATACATTTCTGGTGTTGTTTAGGACAAAAACTCCTTTTAAAAAGAAATTTTTTTTTTTCTATCATGTGCTGTTGCTTTTAGCTAGAAAACATTTCAAATGAGCCTTAAATCAGTCTTTAGGCTTGATAGTCAGGCACACTCTTGTTGGTGTCATCAATCTGGCAACCTGCGTTTGAGTGGGATAGTCAGAGGGGAAGCAGAGTGAAAATGTGTTTTGATCCAGGAGTGCAATACCTAGTTCAACCACTGGGTGCCAAACTGACATACTGCATCTTTAAGCTTTTAAATGCCACTTTAAGCCGAATACTAGCATCTTAAAAAATATCTAGTAAAATGCTCTGTCATTTTGGCAAAGATATAATTATATATTTGAAATAGATATATTTAATGAATCAATATATTATCTTGTGAAATAAATCAGCTTGGACACGTGTTAAACAGAATTTGGGGAAAAATAGACAGGGGGGCTAATAATTCAGTAGGGCTAATAATTCTAACTTCAACTGTATACACAAACAAAAGAAAAACAAATATTACTCAATTATTTTGCAATATTAAATGGAAACATACACCTGCCATATGTTCTCCCTCATTAGAAACATCAACAGTGGACAATGGAGATGTTTTTAAACTCCAGGTGAAAGCAGGAATGTGTCTCCCATGTCAACTTGTGATCCGATCGACCTAAAGGGATCTTAATAATAGTTGTAAACAGGGCCTTAAACCTCTTCCCCATCCACTTTGCCACAGGAGGTTTGTCTGCAAGCGCAGATGGGCTTTGGTCATTCTTTCACTGAATGGTTTTGACAAGAATTAACATAACTTAACAAATGGAGTGAAGACAGGGACAGGACTGTCTGTTCCCATCCAGTTTGGAGTGATTTTAATGTCCTCTTTCTCCTCTCCAGCCGGAAGATAAATGAAGGGGTGTGCGGAGCTCAGCAACAGCAATGAGAAAGAAGATTGAGGCCTGCGATCGCGGTGCGCTGGTGTGCCAGGCCGCCCTTAACACAATGACTGAACCCTAATTCAATAAGAGTCCACTGTGAACCAACAGTTTGCCTAATGCGTAATTCGAGAAGCAGATGGTTTAGAAATGAGTAATTCTCAAGCAACCTCCTCTAATCTCAGCAGCCATTTTGCCTCCGGAATATTCAGTAATTCCAAGAAATTGCCATCTTAATGAAACCCTTGAAATTTGCTCTCATCTCAATTTGACTAGACGGAGTCATATAATTACACGTATTGCGTGGTGCTTATGGAAGAATCATTACCATAAACAGTATTCCTGTTTAACGTTTATGACTGCAGAATAAGAGACCGGAATACGCAATTACCCAGTCGGAAGAGTGAAGGAGCGAGAGAGTGAGTGAAAGAATGATTAACTGAGGCTGGATGGAGAGCATACGTACGTTCTCCAGAAAGTGGTATGAGCGGAGTGCCATCGGGCACTGATAAAAGCCGACTTTGATCTGATCCAAATGAACTAAGTCTGAGATGGGGTTGGATTTTTTTCTCTTTTTTTGCATTGGCATTTGTGGGAAGCTCATCCAAGGTCAGGACTAAAGGATAACTTCAATTTGGAGTGTGCTGTTGCATGGCACTGCACCTCCAGCTACTACAACGAATCGCTAGTCGGATCTGACACTCATCCAAGAGTCCGCAGTCTCCAGTCTCTGAAATATCTCTCCTGTGGCGAAGGAGGATTGCTGTGAGCTCTCAGGGTTCACACCTCGGGCTGCTGGAGGTGGTGTTGAGGAATATGAGATGGGAGAGAGACAGAAACGGAAAGAGCTTCATCAGTTACACTAAGCATGCTTTTTATTTATTTATTTTTAACTTGAAATGGGGCAAATCACCTGGCTGGAGTGGATGCCTTCTGCCAAACTACAGCGAGAAGACATGATGAAAGATCCTATCAGCTCTGCAGTTCCGCTGAACAGTTTTTCTGGGAGAAGTGATAATTCTTCGCCACCTGATATGCAGAAAGCTTGAATATTCTCTCATTTCGCATGGGCGCACTCTAATCCAGTTACGTTAAGATGAAGTTATCACACTCAGACACGCAGATCGTTATGTAACTTTTCATTAGATTCCCTGTTTCTTGCCTCGATGTGGTGCACAGCTTTGGCTTTTAAATGGAAAAGAATATCTAATCTACTGCCTTAGCTTTCAGTGTTGTGGAGTAACTAACTAAAAGCAATGACCACCTTTTTTAAGTAGATGAGCTGCAACTGTTGCTTTTTAGCAACAAGCTGAAGTAATAAGAAAGGTATTACTGTTACTAAAACAGTATTACTTTCTACTTTTTTACTCTGCTTATAAAATTACACAATTGAAAGATAAGTACATATATGTGAAATGATCATTTATTGATTCAATAAAATAAATACAAGAAAGAAAGAAAGATTTTCTGCCAGGACATTCATTGTCTTTTAAGCTAACAGATTTTAGGGTACTGTCACCCTTAAATACAACCCAGGCTCATTCTAATTACATACCCCTAAATTCTGGAGCAAGCAAAATATGTCAAGGGCTAAGTTTTTTTTTTTTTTTTGCAGATTTTGTTTTTGTAAATCCACCAGAGGCCGATGTAAATGCTTTTTCAGATCTCAAAATTCTGTTAAGAGTGCCATTCTGTTCTCACGTAAATCCCCTAGAGGCCACTGCCATCTGTACCCCCCATCCCTCCACATTTTGACCACATTTTCTGATTTTACCACAATCTAACAGAGTAAATTCTCTAAAGGTTTGTTAGAGGCTTTACCGCTTCAGTTAAGCAAAAGAAAAAATGCAGAGTTAAATGATAATAAAAAAGATCCGAGTTTACCTTTGCTGGATTTCAGGATGATTTCCTGGCATGCTGATGTTGCTTTAGATTTGTAGTTTTTTTCAGCTATTTCCTTCCCATACGTTTTATGGTCTTTTTGTCTTGACATCAAATGTAAATCTTCTTTTTCTCTCAGCTGTGGCCATTTTATTATAGTTTAATCTGACAGACGCCCCAATGGAAGATGATGCATTTTTTTTACTGTGAATCAGTTACTTTTAAAATGTGTGCGTATGCATCATGCATCACACACCAACATTAATTCTGATGGGATATTTTCCAAAAAAAAAAAGTCCCTCAATCACATCCGCATCTCGTTTTAATAGTCAACGAAAATGTCAGTATATTTTTATTATAGTTGTCATCACCATTACATTTTTTTAAGTTTTCATTGTAGAAACTTGTTCGTCACAAAAATGATGACGAAATTTTTTTGTCAACGAAATTAACACTGATACCGCCCTATAGTGTTCGTTTTAAAAATAAAATGCAGCCATACATACATCTGGCTACATAATTCACGGTCTCCTGTAATTTATATAGGGCTACCTTTTTAGAATAATAAACAATACAATGCAATCCATAATAATGAAAATGCAGAGATTAAAAATTCTTTTTAAGAATTAAAGAAGTCATTTATAATCTTACAAAAGTTCTTCTATTTTCAGAGATGATTTCTTTAATAAACATGAAAACAATTTTTTTTAAAACATTAAAAAATGTTCTGTTCCAAAACTTTTAAACAGTATTGTATTTACAATAACATACATCAAAGATGTTGTCTTCAGTACAATTGTGTGTGCATGTCTGTAAACACAAATTGCCTGTCTCAAAGTTCTGCAGTTAACTTAAATGTTTGCTTCATTTTCTATCTAAAAAGTGTAGTGTCACTATAGTTTATCCTATATCCCATAGTAATTTAAAAACCACTACTGTGGGTTTGTTTCAGCTGCAGAGTTTCAAAGTGGAGCCACTGGGCAGAAAACACAAATCAAAGAATACTGATGTAACAGGCATGCCTAACATCCTTCCATCACTGCTCAGCTCTATTTCACACACAAGCACAAAGCGAAGCCCAAACCCAAAGCTGACATTTAATTCTGCTGTTCAAAGTCTAAATGAAGACAAAAGGTGGAGAAAAGAGAATGAGAGCAAACAGAGCTCTGCATGATGCCAAGACCTTGAGTTATGAGCGAAATACCACAAGCAAAAGCAATCTGGACAGAAAGAGGACAGAACGTGTCTCTGAGGGGCTTGAGGTGAAGACCCTGAGGGCTGAAGTGCCGCAACACATCTTTTCTTCCAGAAGTCATGCTTGCTGGTTTGAGGAAATCTCCCAA
This sequence comes from Danio rerio, assembly GCF_052040795.2. Taxonomy (NCBI): domain Eukaryota; kingdom Metazoa; phylum Chordata; class Actinopteri; order Cypriniformes; family Danionidae; genus Danio; species Danio rerio. Next base: position 25,762,194 of record NC_141041.1, on the reverse strand, counting down.
GACAATAAAGTGTGATATCTGGATTGACTTCAGAGGGTCATCTGTCCCATCAACACCGCAGTCTCAGATTCTCGGTCAAAAACAATGGTACAGATGAGAATGTGGCCGCAGGGGTGCAAGTAACCTCGTCTCTCGTGTGGACACCCAGATATTATTGATTCCACTCTTTTGTCTCCATCGGTGTTGACATTTCCAACAGTGGAAGACTTTTAAAGAATGACCCAAAATAAGCCTTTTCTGTGTCTTCGTGCTATCTTCCTATCATCTCTTCCTTTTCAAACCAGTACTAGCGCATCTTTTTGAAAGCAGACAGGAATAACAACAATCATCGACAAGAACAGACAGCAGAACTGGGGTTTCGATCCTGTTGGCCATGACAAAAGGTTAGAAGCACGCAGCTCATATTCAGACTGTTGAAAGGCAGTTGGAGAATGGCGAGCGCTGTCGGTTTACGCCTCACTGTTCATAGCACAGGTGCGAGGACGAGATATGCTGCCGTTTTCTTCATGAGTTGAGCCGGTGGCTGCACTTGATCCTGCACTCATAGTCAATTACCTCACTTCCTCAGGAAAAAGCTTCTGTTGTTTTATCGTCCCGGACTCAGGCGGTCATTGCCCACTTCTAATAAGTTTCTCAAAAAAAGCCCAAGCGGCTATAGATACTGTGCTCCAGTGGAGATTTGAATTTAACTTTGCTGTGGCTCACTGGGTGTCCACATACAGCAATGATTATTGTTTTATTTATTTATTTTTGACTTACTTTAATTTTAGGAAGTTTCTGTAAAAACAGGCATAGTTCACCTGAAAAATGTTTATTTCTTTAAATATACACTATATTATACCATATTATAGTTTACACAAACATACTATTAGGCAATTCAATATTTTTTTCCTCAACAGAACATTCAAGAAGATTGTTAGCTAAAAGCCAATTGTTACTTTTATTTGAGAGTAAGAAAAATATATATTTATTGTATACATATACATACATACACCGGCTACTTTATGAGGTACACCTGTCCAATCGCTTAACACAAATTTTTTTATCAGTCAATCACATGGCAGCAGCTTAATTCATTTAGGCATGTAGACATGGTCAAGACAATCTGCTGCAGTTCAAACCGAGCATCAGAATGGGGAAGAAAAGTGATTTAAGGGACTTGGCATGGTTGTTGGTGCCAGAAACTGCTGATCTACTGGGATTTTCAAGCACAGCCATCTCTAGGGTTTTCAGAAAATGGCCTGAGTTCACTGTACTCAAATGGCCTCCACAGTCACCAGACCTTAATCCAATAGAGCACGTTTGGGATGTGGTGGAATGGGAGATTTACATTATGGATGTGAAGCCGACAAATCTGCAGCAACTGTGAGATGCTATCATGTCAATATGGATCAAAATACTCTGAAGAATATTTCCAGTACCTTGTTGAATCTATGCCACAAAGAATTAAGGCAGTTCTGAAGGCAAAAGAGAGTCCAACCTATATAGTCTAACACTTCATATATATATGAAGAGTTCAGATGCAAAAACCTCTAAATGCCATTTGAAATTTGCATTGAAATGAGCAGTTTTCTTACAGTAAAATCCTATGTTTATTTTAATTCAGTGGTTCTCAAACTGTGGTATGTATACCGCTACTGGTACGCGGGCTTCCTTCTAGTGGTATCGGCGATATCAAATGTGTCATTTGTACATGCTACATATATTTCAAAATTCATCAAAAATTATTTTTATATGAATTAGACATATAATATTAGTTAATATATGACATATAGCCTATATTTCTGAGGTCCAGGTAACATTTCCAGGTGGTGATAAATTGACTATATTTTAACACTTTACATTTAAGAATAGCACTGTTTTTTTAAGAACATTAACCTACCATTTTTAACTTTTAAAAGCATTTTTAATGTAAGTATTGACATTTTCAGTTTTTTATTTGTTTCTTTTTTTTTACATATAAGCACACTACAGTGTTAACGTTCAGACTATGTACAATGTTTAAAATGGCTGACAATAATAAATATTCTTAATAATAGAAATTAATCTGCCACGTTTTAGAACTGCAGAGCTGTAGCTGCTTTACTTGGCTTATTACACTACTGTATTTCAATACTGCTCATTATGGTGGTACTTGAAGAGACCATTTTTTTTCATTCAACATTTTTGAAGGAAATTTCACACTGCTTTTAGAAGTTTTCAAATCTAAACTCTTCATATATATATATGTGTGTGTGTGTGTGTGTGTGTACGTGTATTTTTTGTGTGTGCATATACTGTATGTGTGTGTGTGCGTGTACTGTATATGTATTTATTATTATTTACAATTATTACATTTAATACACATCCTCAGTAAACTCCAAGAGCCATGTGTATTACATTTAGGTTGTCTATATATTTTTTTCAACCAAAAAAAAAAATGTTAAGATAATGGTTTCAGTTAAAAACCTTTTCTAATGTTTAGCTGCAGAAACAACAACAACAACAGCAAATTAGACTGAATAAATTAACATCAAACATTTCAGTTTGGGAGAACAATCCCTTTTAACAACATCTTTCATGAAGTATTTTTCCAGCCCCATGTGATGGCATGTTTTTTCTACAACTATCATACTGAACTGCATCATCACCATAAATGAAAGCGTCACGATTTGGCCAATCATGAAAATCACCAAAAAGAAACACTCTCATAATCAAACATCTGCAATGAAGGACTGATTTGCAATGATGTAGCTGGTAGATCATATCATTCATAGCAATGCAAAAGGCCATTTGTTGCTCTGTCTATTGTCCTTCATGTTTTAATAAAGTTTAAGCCCTCTATTCAGAAATCTCATTAAATTCTGCCAGCATTTGCTCACTCACAAAACTTCCACATCAAAATTCTCCTTTGGGAGAAACACAAGAAGGGAGGCTATGTTCAATAAACCTCCAATCACGTGTGATGTACTGACAGTAGAAACCAAACACCCCAAATCTTGCCTCAAATCAGATGGAAGCATCATAAAAAGCTGGTTACTGTGCATCAGGCTTATCTGCTTTGACTTTGAAAAGAAGGGAACGTCTGTGGCAATTTTCTTAATTCTTCTTTCTCCGTATGCCATTTTCATGATGGATGGAAATGTTCCTTCACTCTACATGGGGAGATAAAATACTGCACTTCATTGCATTTTACTTTTACTTTCAAGTATTGCGCTTAGACTAAGTGATAGGTAAAGAAAAAGATGTGCAAGACTGAATGGTGGCTTTCAAAAAGAAAATAATGTGACAACAGCGAGTGGTGTGCAAGGTGCTTGTTGACAGACTTCCCAAGACGCTTTGTGTTAATGTATTTTCTCTCTCCGCATTGAGACAATGAAACCGCCTTTAAAAACGACAGGGTCACCCCTTTCACGCAAACCGAACCCATCGCACTCATTCAAGCGCAATCGATTTGACAAGGAGGGAAAAGTCTACCCTCTGGGCAACCGAAGTGTCTCATTTCAAAGGATGTGTTGATTTCAAAGACAGCAGATCTTCTAATTAGATCCTCTAATCTTGTAATTAAGCAAAAGTGATTGCCATGGTGAAAGTGTGAGCAGATTGGAATGAAATGACTCTGCTCTTGGGCCTGTGGTCGGATGGATCGCAGATGTGTTATTGCAAGCCCTGTCTATATTTACCTGTTCCTTCAGCCCAGGAGCAGCAGTCCTGTGCTGTAATGGAAATGTAATTAAAAATCTCATTGACCCCCTGTGTTGCCGTCACCCCGAACGGAGGCTTATGTGCAATTTTGCTATAGCCACTTAGAAGTACTGTGTATACAGTGGACAAATTGGATTTGAATGCATTTTACCTGGAGGTATTTCTATAAACAGGAAGTTATTTTGTCCTTTAAGGGCAATGCATATCGGCATATTTAAGAAGATGCTTTCATTTTGGTAAACAGTTCAAACTAACACAGCTGAATTTCCCAAGCAATGTTTAAATGAGAAAATCAATCATGTTCCCAGAGACAAAATGAACTCAAAGTCATGAACAGAAAGATTTAATCGCCCTCACCCCCCCCCCCCACTCTCTCTCTCTCTCTCTCTCGTAACCTTTTTGTTTCCTTCTGCATTGCCTGTATGAAGAAGCTTGAGATAAAGGGTGTCTCGGGTTCCTTCAGACAAATCATTATGATTAGCGATTACACTCAAGCGTGGCCTATTGTTGATGACAAACACCGGTTATATTCAATTCAATTTCCACTCAATTTCCTCTGCTAAAATCTCCGGGGCCGCTCCGAAAGGTTTCCACTTAAACATATTAACAACGTAATTATTTCAAAACCAATGTCATGATGGCGACTTAAGACCAAAGCAGAGCAAGTAGAAATGGTCCCACGAGAAGTTGAGGAATGTCTCCAGGTCAGTGTAATATACGTTACTGTGGTAAGCACCCACCTCAAGTTTCGACACGTGCTGCAGCCTCCGCAGATTTATAGGTACATTACACAGAGGCGGACAGAACTGGGCCACGGGGGGCGTTCGGAGGCAGGACATGGAATGAGGGCAACCTTTACAAGCTGCTTAGATGCCACAGATTTTGAGCTTGACAGGTGTGCCTGAGGCATACTCGCAGACAACGAACCAGATCCTGTGGTTAAGAGATGCTTGATCATTTGTACTTTCAGTACGGCCATGTTTTTGCCTCAGCTTCTCCTCGTCTGCCCTTCAAACATCAATAAATCCTCAGGCTGCTTCGGCTGCTTTTGTGGACTAACTCGCATTCACAACAATCCAGCATTATGCAAATCTGGGAACAACACATTCGACACAAGGGACTCATGTTGTTCCATTCTGTGAGAAGCAGGGGAAGTGAAGTTTGTCAGAGCTAATCCAGGATAAGATGTCCCTTCCAGGGAACCGTACAAAGCCACGGGCGAGATGGGTGTATTCCTCAGATGCCACTTCCCTCATTTCCCTCGAGCTTAGGGATCAGTGTTAATTCTTCCCCCTTAGTCGCCAGGAAACCGACAGAGCCAGACAGCATCCGATCGCCTCGGGCAGAGCGCAGGCGCAACGGGCCGAGGTCAGCCATGGAGCAGAGATCTGCCTCCTGCTTTCTCTCTTACATTATCAGAGCTGTCGAATAAATGCCTTTGAATTCTACAACCAGTCCTATGACGGTAGGGAGAAGGCGATGAAAAAAATGTCATGCAATGTCTTGTAAGGTGAACGTATCTTGCGGAGCCCCCTGGAACCTACTTTTGTGTGGCTTCTAGCGAACTTCTGTTGCTTTGAGGGCTAACGGAGCGAGGCTCTATCTCCAGCACAGCAGGTATACCCCTTCCTAGTGGTGTAAATGAAAACCTTTGGCTGGTTGACTGGAGGAAGCCTGCACAGGTGTCCATCTAATACAGTCTTCACATGAAAGGGGAAGTCTGCTCTAACTTCAATGCATGGGCTGGAGAGAGAAAAGGTTTCCGTGCTCTCACCATGAGCTTTTTGCCTGTCTATAGTTATATAGACAGAAGGAATGTGATTATAGATGTTTAAACATTTATTTTGTCCTCAGCCACCTGGACTACTAAGAGTAGTATTTCATCTGAGACTTAATTGATGCTCAAGGACAATTAATTGCAAGGCAAAAGAGGCAGGATGGACAACATAGTTTCCCTTTATAATATAACTTAATAATAGAGCTAATGCACCATTTGTGCAAACAATTTTCAACAGGCAACTCTTGTAAGTGAAGGTGGAAGAGGCAGTCTTTAAAAAATGAAAATTGTGTTAGAGACGTGGTTAGGGCACAATGCCAAGTAACTACTCTCTCTCACCATCTCCATGGAAATGAAATAACAGTAACAGCGACAATAATAATACATAAATAAATAAAACATCAATTAGGTCTGAAGTTCTCAACTTTTGTTACTTCAGGCTCACGTCCTTCTCTGGTAAATTTTGCAAAGCCCCCCTACGGCTGACATTTCTGATTATACACGAAGAGAAAAGTGCTTTTTAAAAAGTGATTTTTTTTATTTTATTAATAAAACATTTGTTTTGCCTTAATCATTTTTTTTTCTTCGTCTACTGCATGCTATAAAAAAACATAGATATATACACTACATATTGCATACAGACCCTGAGCATGTGTCAACAGTGTCGCCACATTCGTACAGTGTTCCCAGAGCAAAAGTCATTCAACCACACTAGTCAAGACAAATGCTAACGTAAAGATGCTGGACTTTTGCGCTGTGTATGGGTGTAGTGGCTAGCAAAAAAAAAAAAAAAAAAAAAAAAAAAAACTGCATAAAGGCAGAACATTTCAAAGTTAAGATTTCAGTTTTTAAAGTTTTTGTATGTTACAGACTTTTTGTTGTCAATGCCAGTGCGGTCACTTATCCATTGATGTAGATAAGTGATGTAAAATTATAATTTTCGTAATTAAAAAAAAAAAATTTGCATACTGACCACCGGGAAAACTCTCGATCATAGATATATGTATATATATATATCTGGCTTTTGGTGGCCAGGCCTCCACTGCACCTTGGTCCCACATTCATTTCAAAGTAGCGCTACCCGGTACTAAAATGGCAGCTCCACTGACGCATTCCTTCCAATAGACAACAATAGCGTAGGCGACATCTAATGTAAATGTCTATGTAAAAAATATATATTAACATTTAAACAAACTTTAAATAAAGCTATATGTTGTAACTTAAAAAAACTCTGTTCAATTCAAACATTTTTATAATAATAGGTACAGTATATACATGTATGGATTTAAAGCTCAAACTTCACACATATAATTATAACTTCAGAGAACTTATTGACTGAAAATGAACATGCCATATACAACAGGGCAACAGGAATAAGCCAAAAGACCCATTAAACAATCACTTAACTGGACTGAATGAATAGCTACAATCCATATAGCATGAACATATGAATATAAAATACACAAAATACACTACAAATCTGATGAAATGCATCAATCTAAAGACAGCTCATCGCATTATGACACCATTGCTCAGCCAGAGTGCATCTTGATAGCAAGATATGCCTGTTGTAAAATACTCACAGAACATTGATTTAGACAGCTATGTGAATATAATGCGTTCATGCAAAAATACAAAGAGAGCACGCATAGTTTTGATTCAATAAGGGACATACACAGGGCTAATGTAGGACTCACTCAGGCACACAGGAGTTGGCTATTTTCTATTACTCTAATCTCCTTTCCCTTTACATTAGCATGATGGTTTGCTTTATGCAACTAAAAGACGCTAGCATGCAGCAGTTCTGAGATTTGAGCCACTGTTAACTCTGTATTTAACAGTGCAATGAAGCCTGTTGCACCGAGTCTGAAGCAGAATCAATCTACACAACAGAGGCCACATTAATAATGAAATGAAACAATTCTAGCATAATATTTAAATTAAATTTAGGCTTATCTTGCAGCCCACCTGGAGGATCACTTACGGTTATGATACAGCTAGAGAGGCTGGACTAAACAGGAACGAGATGATATGGGCTGAACAGGGTTGTGTCCTGACTGGATGTGCATTAAAAAAATTTACTTTTCTTGCATAATTAAATGATCAAATTAACTTATCAAAGTCCAAATACATATATAAATATAAATCTTATTCTTAATTAGGCAAATATCTTTGTCTGCTGGGTGATCAAGACAGCCTCAGACTCACATTATTTCAACCTTCCAGGGGTGTTTCCAAAAACCTTTGTTAGCTAACTAAAGTTGAAAGTTCCTTTGTTACAAACATATAGTTCACATATAGTATAGTATAAACATATAGTATATTGATTTGATGTTTCCTAAATCTGTTGTTCGCAACCTGAATTGCAAACTTCTACGCTTGCAACTACACCTCTAGAGCTGTAGTTAGAAGCATAGTTCCTGGCTGTGTTAATCACGGATATCCCCCCTATGCCATAGGAACATTCTAACATTTAAACCTGGAATTATTTAAAAAAAATAATAATTAAGTCATCTCTCTTAGGTGTAATTTGCTCTCAAAGAATTTTACAGTTCAGTTTTAGCAATCTTCATATTGCTATAGTGCACTTTAAAATCATTTATGCCATTTTGAACACAGCCGTGGCTCATGACTACACCCACATGGAATCTGTGTGAGCAGAATTCCGCGGATTTTTAGCCCATCATTGATTCAGTGTTTTTGCTTGTATAAATGTGTGTAAATTTGTATTTATTCAGTTATTTAGTTATTGATCATTATTGATCAAAATAAAAATACTAATTTGATTTATTTACAATACAGTTTTTAAAGTAATATTCCATGTCTTTTAGTAGATATGTTATATAAGAGACTTGCTTTGTTGACCAAATAAGCGGATCTAATTGGATTTGCATTGTAAACATTAAATAAAGGTATTACCTTTTTAATTCATATATTAAGGTTTTAGTTAAGATACTCCTAAAATCAGCAGATATTTACCAGAATTCTGTCCAGAATTAGCAAAAAAATCCGCAAATTCTATCTGCCTCTACTTATGATGAAAGCTATAGGTGATCTATCATTTATTACATCTCCAAAGCTCCAAAAATATTGCATACATTAATGCTTTTAATTTTTTGCAGGATATTTATTAAATCTATCTGTACTGTATATTACATGGTCCTGTTGGTTAGAACATTTCTGCAAAATGTTTGATATGGTAAAAGTAGACTTTTCAAAAAAAATAAAAATAAACAATTAAATAAACAATATCTTACTTATAATAATAATAATAATAATAATAATAATAATAATAATAATAATAATAATAATAATAATAATTACTAATATTATTATTAAGTATGATTTCTTTCATTTCTTAATAAATAGCCTACTGTAAATTAGGCCTACAACCATTAACAATTTATATGATTTATATATGAGATTAGTATACGTGTTAGCTAAGTGCACATATTTCAATTAATATGGAAAGCGAGAGCATGTTTTTACCAAAACTAAAATTGAATTTTTTTTTTTAATGCGCGTGCGTGTAAAACAATATAATTCACACAATAAAATGATGGGCTTTTTCTCTAAATGAAGTAGTTACTCCACCCTGTTTAGAGCATCATTATGGATGTTTTACGTTATGACTAATGTAGTTCGAATGACGGATCTGCGGCACAGCAACTACAGTTTTGAGAAACACTCGTCACTACATCATTCTTTTCCCAAACGTTGCATCGTACTATGATAGTTCAGGTGCGAGTTATGTCGTTGTTTGAGAAACACACCCCAGAATGGCCCATGTGAGCTGTCCCTACTTACAAGTCAGTGGAGGAGGGTGCTGAGAAGAGAGAGGTGTGCATTTTCCATCCCAAATCCTCCGCTTCTGTTAATGCTGCGCAACTCTCCGACTAATTACTGCAGCATATGCGCGTCACCTGCGAGGCCCCTGCAGGCAGTCCTGAAGGTGCCTCGGAGCCCTGCCTCAGTCATTCACACGCCAGCATTACTCCAAACCCTGCTCATCAGAAACACTACACACCGAAGCAAAGCACCACTGACAGCCATACATCACTCGCTGAAACCCAGCAAAGTGTGGCTGTGAGAGGAAAGATATGAGAGGAAAAAAAGGGAGAAACAGCAGACTTGGAGAAAGTCTGCAAAGGAGGCGACCCTTGAAGCCGCAGAAGAACTCGTTCCTGTTGATTGATGAAAGCCCTGGCCGTGATGGCATCCAAATGTGACAATTCGGGGACATTAAAGGCGCCAACTCTTCTGCTTCACCTGCTGCAGTCCAGCTGGGAACAAAGTGGTCATTATCCCACTGTATTCTGCTACGGCGCTCCCTGTGGTTCAGAATCTGCTCAATTATCTCCTCCTCCTGGGCTAAGGCTGACAGGCGTGTTGGCAGGTGTGTCCTTTCCATCCCGTTCACCTCTCCTACTAGAGGATTAGAGAGTGAGGGGGGCATCGACTAACACAACGGCTCCAAAGCTGCTAACGGCCATGCCCTTTCTTGCCTAGTGGACAGATGAACGATGAAAGAGCAAATGCTCAGCTTTGGAGATGGAGGAAGGAGACCAGGCCTCACATGACCACAACATATAACAACCCTGAAGAGAGACCACCATCTGCCAATGAGTATCATCAGAGAAAAGATGCAAAAATTAAGTATTTGATAGAGGGGGTGAGACTGATGCCTAAATTAGTCTTGTTTTTAAAGTATTAACAAAATTGCAATTCAGGCTCATTCTGAAAATGTACTATACATATCCGCAGAGAGCCAAATACATCCCAGGAGGTATACTTTTTGCAGTTTTTGTTTTCTTAATTCCACCACAGGCCGCTGTGGATGCTTTTTCAGATCTCAAATTTCCCTCGCGAGTGCCATTCAAGCCTGCTGTTCTCGCGTAATTCCACCAGAGGCCGCTGTTGACTGACTGACTGACTGAACAACTGACCCACTCTCCTCATTCCCTAAACCCAACCAATGATATGTTCAATAGCACCAATTGACCTGCTCACCCACAGCCGAAGTTTTAAAAAGCAATCCAGAAAAGGAAAAGCCCTCACCTGATTTTTACTGTTTTCAGAATTTCCCACATTCTCACCCAATTATTTACTTGTTTATTTTATTTTTTTGCTTATGTTTTTGTCTCACCCACTTTCTGAAATTGTTTTTCGCCAGGCTCGAACCCCATTATCGTGGTCAACTCCAAGTCTCAAGTCCGCCAACGTACATGGCGAGCTACTGGGCAAACTGGTAGGCCCGGGAAAATCGTCCATAAGGAGGTAAGCAGTCAGCTTACCTAGAAAAGGAATGGCGTCATACAGCCCCATAGTGTTCATTTTAAAGACGAAATGCGGCCATACGTACTTCTGGCTACATCATTCGCGATCTCCAGAAATGTATAAAGGGCTACGTTTTCAGAATGAGCCTATGTTGTCATATTTTGAATTTTAATTCATAAATAAGTTTTGTAAAAGTTTTAAAAGATCAATTAAAATATGCTTATTTTTCGACTCTTTTCAAAGTGTTGAGTTTTACTATTTTAAATCCATTTAGCAATCTCCAGGCCTGGTGGGAGCACTTTTAGCTTAGCTTAGCTTTACTCAGCACCATTTTTTACTGAACTTCTGTTCTTCTATGAACCATAAAAGATAATCTGAAATAAGTTAAAAAAAATTTTTGTTCATAGAGTGAAGTGGGATTTGTATGTGAGCCCATATGAGCCGATATGTGAGCCCATTGTGAGCCCATATGAGTTTCACTTTATGAACGAGAGAGAGAGAGAAAAAAAAGGGTCATTTTCTGTTGGATGGCTTTGTTTCAAATTAATGACTAATTTTGTGTTGCAATGTTGCATTTTCTTGTTTTGGTTCACTCTTACAAGGCAACATTTAAATAAAAGCCATGTCACATGGGAGTAAAACAGTCCTCTCATTTGTCAGAGTGACAAGTTCACAGCACATGTTTATTATCGCTTTTATGTGTAGTTGTAAACACATGCAAATGTATACATATGCATACATACATACATATGTTGTTTTCTTTCATTATTTAACCTTTTATGATTTTCAATATATTTAAAGCTGGAATGTAAGCTTCGTTTGCAATTCATGGAAAAGAGCAATAAACAATACATTAAGATAAATAAGCACTCCTTGGTTTTCCTGCCTTCTTACCTCAACATCAACACTCAAGAGTTAGTTTTTTTAATCCTAATCAAACCATTAAAAATACACCAGATTCCCCAAAAAATTGTTTTTTAAGGGGTATCTTCAGAAAATGAGAAAATACAGTCCTTTGAAATAGAGTTTGTAACTTTGAAATAATATATCTTTTCAGACAAATTCATTCATTCATTTTCTTTCGACTTCATAGGGGTGGTCACAGTAGAGTTAACCAGTCAGGGGTCAATGAACCGCCAAATTATCCAGCATACACAGCGGATGCCCTTCCTGCTGCAACCCAGTACTGGGAAACATCCATACACTCTAACATTTACTTACATACACTATGGCCAATTTAGTTCATTTAATTCACCTGTACCACATGTCTTTGGATTGTGGGGAAAACCGAAGCACTCGGAGGAAGCCCACAGGGTGAACATGCAATTTCACACAGAAACGCCAACTGACCCAGCCAGAACTCAAAGCTGCAACCTTCTTGCTGTGAAGTGACAGTGCTAACCACTGAGCACCATGTCACCCGGAGACAAATTATTTTTAGTTATTTCTCTCCCCCAAAGAAAAAAGTAAAAAAAAAAAAAAAAGCAGGATTAACTAGCATGTTGCTCAACAACTCAACTCAACTGGAACGAGCAGAGTGATACAAAGTGAAACGTTCCAGTGAGTTCATCAGAAACATCAACAACCTCTCGCCCAATCAATCTGGAGAACAAGAACTTGGAATTATTTGCAATGGGTTGATGCAATTTCTCATTTCCATGTACATCCTCTCAGAATCAGACCTTTCTTTTCTTATGCATGAAGGGAATTCAGATCAGAGTGTTGAAAAACAAGACATTAAGTAACACAGGCTTTACTATGCCACAACGGGCAGGGGAATCGTCATGGCGACTGCTTTGAGAGGATGAGGGAGAGGCAGTTAACATTGGCATATAAAACAGCTTCACATCAGAGGTGGCTAAGTTCATGTCAAACAGCGGCTTAGATTTACCGGTGAGAGAGCGAGGGAGAGATAGGCTTAAATAAGCCCTTGCTTAATTTTGGCACCATGTGTGACACTCACAGATTTTCATTCATCCTTTTCTAAAGCCTGCTATTTATTTTAGAGGCTTTGTTTCACAAAAGCCATTCTCTTTAGCATTCACAGGACACAAAAATTTAAATGAAATTCATTTCTGCCATTATGAAAAGTGTGACAGAGGTGTGGCCACAGCAACAGAAACACGAAAGCCATTATTCCATCCCTACTGAAAAGACCCGCTCCTCCTTTATGAAAAGGCTTATATTGAGAACGAGGATTGAAAAGTTTTACTTTTATAATTGCGAGCAAATAGTCCTCCAAACCGGTTGGCCAAAGTGGAGTGATTTTCCATTTGCCGCAATCGTGAGCAAACAAAGCGGTTATTTTACACCTGGTTTCTTACAGGCTCTTTGTCACATTGTTACTTAAAGCACATCATCAGAAGACGCCACCGTCATGTTTACTGAGCCCAGCCTCAAACATGTTGTGTGGTGCGACACTGAACAAAGGATGATGAAATGACAAGAAGAAGTGAAGTGTGTTCAATCATCCTCTCTGGAAATGAACAGGAATGAAGAGTACGCCTGGATGGAGCGATATATATGGAGAGAGAAAAGAAAGAAAGAGTCAGGTGGAGCACCTACTGAATGGGCTTATCACTATCACAATTTACAGTGGCTGAGAAGGAAAAACAAGAACGAAATCTACATACAGTAAATTGCTTTGAAAACAGTGACATAATGGCAATAAATCAGCAGGAGGAGACGCAGGCAGAAAAGAGCGTGACCGTACACGCAATGGGTCAGGTGAAGTGCGGTGTGATTAATACCGAAGGTGCCGGTGTGATGATACAGTAGGGTTTGACAGGGTTGCTGACACGCTGATAAGAATTTGATCTATCTGACCCTGCCAACCATGTTTCTTCTAGTCTGCAGTGTAATTCATATTCAGCTGCACCACACAACACATTTCATTAAAGACAGCATAAAATGGCAGTCACAACACATTTCATTTCCATCTGTTGACGTGTTTGTTAGAGAAACCTATTTCTGTGTTGTTGATGTTACTGTACCAGTTGTATTATATTAACAAAAGTCAAGCAATGATATTGCAGGTTAATACTATTTAGGTACCGTGACTTTACTGATGACGGATTATTCTGCGGTGGAGTCACCTGATGAAGGGAGAAAGCTGAGGAATGTGAGGAAGTAGGTTTGGCTGATTAGCATTAGGCTGATTAGGTAGTCTAGGTGTATGTGTTGCTAGTAAAAACTTAAATGAAACAGACTGAAATAAAATTAAAAAACAGCATAGCAATAAAACAAATAAAATATTTATATTAAGTATTTAGGTGACATGGTGGCTCAGTGGTGAGCACTGTCACCTCACAGCAAGAAGTACCGATTGGGCCAGTTGGCATCTCTGTGTGGAGTTTGCATGTTCTCCCCATGTTCGCAAGGGTTTCCTACGGGTACTTTAATTTCCCCCACAATTTAATAAACTAAATTGACTGTAGTGTTTGAGTATGACTGAGTGAGTGTGTATGAGAGTTTCCCAGCACTGGGTTACAGCCGGAAGGGCATCTGCTGTGTAAAACATATGCTGGATAAGTTGCTGGTTCTTTCCACTGAGGTGACTCCTGATGAAAAGGAGTTTATTGTAAATACAGTTTAGTTATTAAATTGTCTTTTTTGCATACCTAAAAGTGGTGTAATAAAATAAATAAATAAATAAATAATAATAATAGAATAGAACAATAATAATAATAATAATAATAATAATAATAATAATAATAATAATAATAATACCATAATAATATTATTAATAACAATACAAAAACAATAATAATAATAATAGAATATAATAATATTAATATAATATAATAATAATAATAATATACTACTACAACTACTACTACTACTACTACTACTACTACTAATAATAATAATAATAATAATAATAATAATAAGAAGAAGAAGGCGAGGCAGTGGCGCAGTAGGTAGTGCTGTCGCCTCACAGCAAGAAGGTCGCTGGTTCGAACCTCGGCTCAGTTGGCGTTTCTGTGGGGAGTTTGCATGTTCTCCCTGCCTTCACGTGGGTTTCCTCCGGGTGCTCCGGTTTCCCCCACAGTCCAAAGACATGCGGTACAGGTGAATTGGGTAGGCTAAATTGTTCATAGTGTATGAGTGTGTGTGTGAATGTGTGTGGATGTTTCCCAGAGATGGGTTGCAGCTGGAAGGGCATCCGCTGCATAACTTGCTGGATAAGTTGGCGGTTCATTCCGCTGTGGCGACCCCGGATTAATAAAGGGACTAAGCCAACAAGAAAATGAATGAATGAATGAATGAATAATAATAATAATAATAATAAATAATAACAATATAATGCCCTTCAAGCTGCAACCCATGGGAAACACCCATACACACTCACATGTACACACATACAGCAAATTGAGTTTATTTAATTTCACCTTTATTGCATTTCTTTGGACTGTGGGGGAAACCGAAGCATGTAAAGGCAAACTAAAGCCAACACAGGAAGAACATGCATACTCCACAAAGAAATGCCAACAGGTCCAGCAGAGACTCAAACCAGAGACCTTCTTGCTGTGGGGTGACAGTGCTAACCACTGAGCCACTGAGTTGCTTAACATCTAATCAATGTATTTAATAGAATAAATTGTCTTTGTAACGTATTACGAAATTCCAGTATTTTCAAGAAGCTTTAGAACACTTTAAAAACAAAATTGTTCAAGGACCACATTACAAAGGCACGAGCACATGAGGTTAAATAAGGACAAGCTGAAGTGTTATTTGTTGAGTAAAAATATTGTATTTGCTTATTAAACACTTGAAAGTAATTTAGCAATTACCAATATACCAACTTTTTTCAAGTAGCTTTTCATAAGTTCGTTTAACAGTACATAAACTTCAAAAGTCAAATTCAAGCACTTCAAGCACATTGTGTGAAGCCTATAAATGCACATTTTTGGCAAAACCTCCAAGGTTAAATCAAATTCATCCTGCACAATAGCATTCAAACAGCAAGAGTAAACACCAATAAAAGTGGAATAAATGCAACACAAATGCCCAAATAAGACTGTTTTTTTCCCCGTGGCATTGCTGTAGCTTTCTGTTCCAGCAAGAAATCTTGCCCACTATGTCAGCCTCCTACCTCAACCTCTGCTGAAAACCCCACTTACTGCTTGAACAGCTTGTTGCTAGGCTACACCAGAGAGGGTAAAAAAGACTGTTATCAGAGAGAAGAGAAATCTCCTGAACAGTGAGAGTAGCACACCCAGGAAAATAAGATGGTAAACAGAGGATGTGCATCAGCTACAAAAGTGAACCACACAAAACACACAAGGTGCGACAAGATGCAAATGAGAGGATCTTCTGAAGAGGAAAGCTTTGCTCTGCCACCATCAGCTGCACTAGACAAGACTGCATGTCTTTATTCTTAAAACAATGCAACTTAATTCTAATGCGATGTGCTTGTTTTATATGCCAAGGTGTGAAGTCTAACACAAACAAGCATCTTAACATTAGCAGAAATTGCAACAGGTCAGGACATCAATTCCACAGTCGGATTAAAGAACGCCGCTGCATACTTGACATTTTACAAACAAGGCATTTCCTGTCCATTTCGATAATGAGCGCGAGGACAGGATGCATTGAGATGACTAAGCCTTTTCGCATAAAAGCTTCGCCAAAAATAAAAAGCTCCATGTCACGAATAGACAACCCAGAGATAAGAAGCACTGCATTTAAAACCAATTTGTTTCATGAGACAAAGCCCTCAGGGTTCACCTTGTGTTCTCTAAGCATGACCGAAACCCTTTTATACCATCAAAAATGGCTTTGGATTATTGGAAGCGTACAGTGATTCAGTTATACAGCACTGCCGGGCTGATATAACTGTACAAGGTTAACACTGGCCTTGTGACATGGTATTTAGAAATGCAGCGAACTGTACAAAAGCTCAATTATAGCTCTGCTACACAGTCAAGCCTGACCACGTTCTGTAGGCACGTCCAAATTACATACATGCAAAAGAATAGCCCTAACCTTTAGCCGTTGTACCGCTTGGATACGGTTTAACCTTTTCCATATGGAAAGTTGCAGATATGTGTAAACAAATCCCCATTCCTCAACTCGAACCATTCAATTTTGCACCGGAAAAGTGTCAATTTTGAGGTGCGACACACGACATGAGGGCTAATCAAATCATTAGAGGGTGTTTTACGAGGCACAGGTGACATCATTACACAGTATCACCAAAAGCCTTTATACTAAATCTAACACATTTACACAAGCATCTGCCACTGCAAACTGAGAGAGAGGATAAAGGGCTTAATGAATTGAGAAAGTGCTTTCCTGCTATATTGTAAAACACAATAAAGCCCGTGAGCTATGCAAATGGTCCCCGTTCTGTGATTTGGACGCAGAGCTGGCGCACCAAGGTGGAGTACAATGCCATCTGCGTCATGTAGAGAAAAGGCTCTCCGAATCCGTTTCTCCCAAATCAAAAACAGCCATTTGGACGTCATTTAAATTCATGAAAAATGATTGCGGGCGGATTACGAGTGTCTTTTGGGAGATGCGTGAGGACTCGAAAAAAGGTGAGGAGTCAAAAATGCTGGAGAGGACTGGAGAAGGGCTCATGCAGGAGGGATGGATGTGCGACGTTGCCTGGAATTGCACGGCGAATGCTCTGATTAAAACTCCCAGAGGAGCACTTTGGCGAACAGGTGGGTCTTTGTTGGGTGAATGGCAATAGGAATAAAGAGTGAGACATACAAACGGACAGACACACACATATACATCAAATCCACATTAGTTTCATTCCAGCATCCCCGTGCATGTCTCTGTAACGTGCCGTACTGTACTCGGCTGGCATGCAGAGAATGCCATGCTGTGCTGGCAGAGAAAGGAGGGAGAGGTACCAACCGTGAGCTGCGGCTTCAGTGCTGGGCGCAGCGTCTGAGCACACGAGGAGAGGAGGTGCGGTGGAGGAAGGAGGAGGGAAACAGGAGGAACAGCATGCATAAAAAGGAGAAATGGGGAAAAAAAACAAATGGAACTGATAAGCAAGCATTTACACACAATTACAACAATGACCAACACTTTCAAACAAGCTCACAAGAGAATGACAAGAGGACAAAATCAAATATCTTGCACATTGAAACAAAGATGTCAAAAGTAGTCCCACAGAACACAGTCCACCTCAACAAAGCTATAGTAATGGCCCGTTTACACTGAGTGGTACAGTATGGTCTGGTTTACTTTTATGGCCATTTCCACTGTCAAAAGGAATCTAAAAGTGAACTGTACTGTACCACTTTTTGGGTACCTAGCACAACAAAAGGGTACCCAAAGGCGGAGTGAGAAGTGCAGCCTAATTCTATTGCTGTACAGACAAATATCAGTGTACAAGCCAGGAGAATGAAAGCAAAGGAAGCGCCATTTTTTAATACACAGCCAAGACATTACATTGTTATAATATATACATTTAATAACGAGCCTTGATTGACCCGAACTCAAACAAACGATTGGTTTGTCGATTTGGTGAACAGTCACAAAACCAAGAAGATGAACCTGTTGTCTTGTTGCTGTTTTACGAGGCCATCTAAAGCGCAAGTGGTTTCACTTTGCGCTCGTGATCTCTAGTTTGTTGCGCATCTTTATTTGAAATAACAAACTTCTTGAGCTGATGATAATAATGTGCGCATGATTATTGAAGTGCTTCTGACATCTGATTCTTTCAGAAATAGACAAATGCAAGAGTGACGCACGATAAAACAAAGAAGCAAAGGATTGGTTCAGCAACCTACAACATGAACTAACTGCCATGTTTATCAATTATTATCGCCTTTTAGAGTATTATAAACTCAGAATGATGGAATTACTCTCTAATAGAGGTTACATGTGCTGGTGAAGATTAAAGATACAGATGAGAGGTTTGCACTGACTGTGCACTATTTGTGTTGTGTTTGAACTGTAAAAAGGACTAAATGTATGCTGTGTGTAGTTTTTCTCTAATTGGCAACATATCAGAGATTGTAAGGGTCTGTATGTGTTCATATATGTTGCATTTATTTTACATAATTGCAGACATTACAGTCAGCTATTTTGCTTGTTGATCTGCAGTTATAATCAAATCATGTTTATAGAAAGGTTAGTGATGAACATTTAAACACAAGTATTTATGTGTATAAAGCATCTGTTTTGTGAGAAGTGCTTCTCATATGATATGAATGACATGTCCAGGTTTACTTTGACATTTTCTCGAGCGAGAATGATGTCGACTGAAACTTTCTGTCGTACACCACGCCCAACATTGGTACCCTTTTGGCAGTGGAAACATAAGACTGATAAATGTGACCTGTACCGACCCATACCGTACTGTTCCACTCAGTGGAAACGAGCCATGAGAGTTTCAATGGCGATGAAATACATTAATCAAAGGTATAGTTTATGTGTTCATCCCAAAATGGAAATGCATTTATCCTAATACCATTTGTACTTTAATGGATTACTCAAGCTGAACACACACAAATATAATTTGAAGAATATTTTATGATTAAAAATATATATTATTGTCAATCAAGCTAAATAATTTATTAAAGAATTTTCCATTTTGGGGTGTCTGTTTATTATTGTTTAAATTACACATCACATCATAATAATTACAGAAGCTATACTTTAGCTGGCTAAATTAAATAGTATCACTCTAAAAAATCTGGGTTGTTTCTAGCCAAATTTAGGTATAATATGGACAAACTTTAAAAGTTACATTTTTTACAAATTTTATGTCAACGGTTAGGTTTGCCCATATTTTGCCCAAACTTGCAGTGAAACAATACAGCATTTTTGAACATGTGTAGAACTTTTCTTTGGAATATCAGTTTTCATTCAGCTTAGCAGAGACTGCCTTTGCAGTTCAGATGCTTGTTTGAAAGAAACAGCTGGAAACCTTTCTCTTTAAAAATAATGAAAAGATACACTGATATATGAAACTGTACTGCCAGTAGGTGGAGGAAAATCTTTTCTTAATGAGTGAGTAATTGAATCACTCAGTCAAATGATTAAAAACGTCTGATTCATTCAGGGACAAAGACAAAGCGTGGCTTTGTGAGTTATTGTTCAACCGCTCATTAGAATGATTAAATATAAAATTGGGATTTATTCAGTAACAAAACATTACTGTGTTTATCCATGGACATACAATGGGCCTACTGTGAATTAGCTTGGAATGATTATCAATGGAGCAAAAACAGACAATATTCTGAACTTTTTGTTTACTGAACCTCATAAAATCAATGTGATATTTGCAAACATGCTGATTTTCAGGGAAAATAGCATTCTTGCTCTTGTGGCTTAGATTGACTAGCTGTCCTCAAAAAACAAAGCAGAAAAAAAAGAGTTGATTCAACTGAAATTTCCAATAACATTTACAAAACCAACAACTGAGTAATTTCATATATTCACTCACTCATTCATTCATTCATTCATTCATTCATTCATTCATTCATTCATTCATTCATTCATACAGTACATACATACACATTAGTTGGGTTTGTTCAAATCTGACCCAAAGTTGAGTTAAAACAACCCACCATTTTTAAAATATAGCCACATCACTATAAACAGTGTTGTCATAGTTACCGAAAAATAGTAACTAATTACAGTTATTTGTAACTTCATTCAAAAAGTAAATCGATTACTTTATGGATTATTTACATCAAAAAGTAATGCATTACTGTTAAAAGTCATTTTTGAGGAAATTTTTTCAAAGAACATTTTTAATGCTCCCGTAAGTGCTCTTATAACGTCACTTCAGTGCTGCATGGAGAATACACTGTTGATCAACTTCACATAATTTTTTAAAATACATTTGCATTCTCACAACTAAAACACAAGACAAACTTAAATAAAAAGTAATATTTAAACACTAATTTGTTTAAGGCAGACCAGCAGCAGCACCAGCAAAAAAAAAAATAAAATAAAAAAAATAAAAATAAATTCACAAGGTTATAAACCAGCTAAATAATACATTCAGAATATATTCAAGATACTTCAGCATCATAAAAGTTTGTATTTACCCTTAGACATGTTGCTTCAGGGCTTAAGTATGACAATAGCAACAATATACAACAAACCTTTATGAAATAGGCGACCATAAATTGAATGCATTTTGAACAAAACAAAAACAAAACAGCTGCTCAAAAATCAAATCTATAAGCAATTTTTAAACTAACCACAAATTAAATGTGGTATGTCAGCACAGCTTATGGAAAGTAAGTTGTGTATACTCAAAGTGCAAAACAATAAAAAAAAAAACATTAAAAAAATAAATCACAGCATTTTTCTGAGCAATATATACATTTTAAATGACGTTTTCTGAAATATAACAGAAATCTGTCTCTGTGTCTCACTAATCAATTTTGTTACACTGTTAACAAATGTGTGCTTATTTATTTGAAACAACAAACATAGTAGTATTAGTCATAGTAATTAATAATAGTAGCGTATTAGTCTGTTGTTCTCTCGCGTGCACACACTCGGCATACAGTAGCTCGAGCACATTCAGTATATCTCGCATGCACAATTGTTGTACCTCGCACGCATTGTCTCAGTTTTCACTTGAATGTTGTCTAGTCTGGCACCTCGTACATGATGCGTCTTCTTTACAGTGGTTGGTTGGCATCCACCAATCCCACAATGTGTTTTCGTTGTAAACAGGAAGATGTAGGCTAGACTGCAGCCAAAATTTATTAATTTACCAAGTAACGGACAAACGCTTCATATTGTAATGATTAAAGAGTTAATCTATCTAAAAAAAAGTAATACATTGCAGTATTAGTTACTGGCGAAAGTAATGCCGTTACAGTAACACAATAATAGTAATGCATTATTGCCCAAAAACTATTATAAATATGTTATAAATCATTATAAATATATTTCCACATCTTTTAAATGTTTACAGGTGTTAATTTTGGTGTCGATTTTACTCCAAGACCCCTGTGACCTTGCTTGATTGGCTCACTTTAAAAGGCTGCTTATGCAGGTTAGCCTATGCAAGCTTAAGCGATTAGAAACTTCTTTCCTTTAACTATTTATGCCATTGAAAAATAGGAAATACAATTCTGCATGGGGATCTGATTTGAGTCAAAACATCAGCTTACAAAAATCGTGAAAATGTCTAAACTGGACTTGAGTCAGTGTTGTGCACTGCATTTTAAGCATAGACCTTTTTAAAATGACAATCACTTCTGCATGCCAGATCGATATAGCAGGACTGCAGGACTCTCAATAAATAATAGGCACATAAATCGATCTTTTTATACACTGGTCTTTTTACAGACCCATCTGTTGAGTCAAAAGTGGAGCGAGGTACATTAAAATCACTTGCACTGACTCTATTGCCCTAATTACTATTATATATGCCAAATTAAAATGCTGTAGAAAAGTATATGAACGCCAGCTGAACGCTTTTACAACTATCGTACATAATTAGTCATTAAATCCCAGCAGAACGCTGCAGACTTTTTGAAATGTTGATAAGTCAGCGTAAACCTGCATTACCGCTGCAGGTAATTCCTCTGATATAACAGAAGAATTCAGACTGGCTTTCTGCTTTGAGCTGATGAAATGCCTAGACTGAAATATGGAAGCAAGTGCCGAACATGAGGAATGTGAGCCCTTATCCTGGTGCATTACCTTAGGGCAGAGAGCACTTCAAACACACCAGGAGAGCCGTGATGCAGAGGTGCTCATTATGGGAAGAAACATTATAGACGTCAATCACTGTTAGCGCAACACAAACTTTACCCTTAAAGCATAACTTGGTGTTTCTCGGCTCGATTAGATAGGATCTAGTATTAATCCAGCTGTTGGCTTTGATGATGCAGGTTCACTTGAGCGTGCCTCAATATTTATCAGAGATTGACAAAAAGAAGTGGTGCACATGGTGTCCAGAATATCAAACAGATGCTTAGCAAAGATGGATGAGGATAAGAAGATGGAGATCCTGAGTGCTAAAGAGACTGTGGATGCTTCTGGATGGAGAGTTACTTGGGTTAAAATATTAATTCCAACATGAGTGCAAACTATTTTTTTTACTTGTTTGGCATTTAAAGAACTATTTTTATCCAATGTGACTTGCAGTGCACTTTTAACAGGATTAGTCACCCAGAAGGAACCTGGCCTTTAGAGTTTGTCCTTTTCAGTTTTTGAACCTGGGACCTTTGGGTTACAAGATGAGATCTATAACCAATGCTGGTGAGGTTTGTGAAACAGAATTGACCAGTTGTTAAGCTCCACCCCTATTGGTTACTGTTGCTGACTCAGAGAAGGTTTAAAGAATATCTAACTGCAATGAAGTGGAGCATTCTTAGTATATTGGCGAAATGTGTTCTACATGTTTACTCAATATTATTCTTAAGCAAGCAAAAATATATATTATTGTAAAGCATTTTTTTGTTGTAGTCGTTTTTGACTTAAATCTGTGAAAACTGCATATCAGAATTCTGGTAAAATGCACCAGTCACCTAAAAAATGGAATAAAATTGTGCAAAAAGGTTACTTTTCTTTTTCTAATAACCATTCAATCACAATGTTTAAATCAGAGATGCTCAAACCTTTGATTTGTCCCGTCACCCCATCTGAAAAGAGAGTTAGAGTGATGAGGATGATTTAGAGATGATTTATAGACCAGGCTTTCCCCTGGTCAAAAAAGCATGTAAGGGGTTACGAGATCAGGTAGTTCTCAAGAGCTCCCCCTTGTAAAGGAGGAAATGGGGAAAATAAGGTGGATGGGGGGGTTCTTATGAAACCGAAGATAAAGGAGTAATTCTAGACAGGCTATTTATAGTAAATTTGCATTATTCTGGTGGATTTGATGGATAGGAGACCAGCCATGATCAATCATATCACATTGAGATGCTCAAACCTTTGATTTGGCCCGTCACCCCTCTGAGAAGAGAGTTAGAGAGATGAGGATGATTTAGAGATTGTCGTTTTAAATCTAATGTAAACTTTTTTTTTTGTTTTATCATTAAAAGCTAACAGAATTTTTTTTTTAATGAAATATTGAAATTTAAACAGATTTATTTTAAATGTACATACTGTCATCTGATGGATAGTGGACAATGCAGAAACTTTAGTGAGCAAATCAAGGCAAAGGAAGATTCCGCTTGACTAGTGTATTCAGTATTGAACTCCACTGTTCACTGTTATTTTTTTATTGCAATAAGTTCTACATCTAAAAGATATACTGCATTAGTTAGTTTGATTTAAAGTAATGCTTTTTATTTATTTTTAAACTTTATGAAATAAATTAGAAAATTACCCATAGCAACCTTAATGTAATATAGTTTGGTATATTTATCTTCTGCCCATGGCTCCCGATGATATTTAGTTTTTGGCCCTTTATACGAAGAATTTTGGGCACCCCTGTTCTAAATGTAAAATACTTAAATATATTCAAATTTATTACAATGATAATGCTGACTACAAGTAGTACCATTATTTTTTTCAATTGGTTTAACTTCAGTTAACTGAAAAGAGAAAAGCCTCATCTGAAACTGAACACACCTTCGCAGATCTACTAAAAATCAGAGATCATGAATTTAAAAAGAAAGCCATTTTTCTATTCTTAATTTTTTTACAAGTATTTTAAGGAGGTTTTAAGAGTTTATACTCAGAAAATGCTTGATAATATTAGCAAGTTTGTCATGCTGTCCTGGGAGAGAACCCTGAGCTCAGAGATAATTGAGCCCAGGGCTTCCCCTGGTCAAAAAAAGCATGAAAGGGGGTACGAGATCAGGTAGTTCTTGAGAGCTCCCCTTGTAAAGAATGGAAATGGGGAAGATAGGGTAGATGGGGGGATTCTTATGAAAACGAAGATAAAGGAGTAATTCTAGACAGGCTATTTATAGTGAATTTGCATTATTCTGATGGATCTGATGGATAGGAGACCAGCCATGATCAATCATATCACGTGCTCCTCTTGAAATTAGTTTGCGAAACTTCACTTATGTGAATAATCCCAGGCTTAAGTTATGCAAAACTTAAAAGCTGTAAATGTAGCCAAAAACCTGAGAGAGCAGGTTTGCAGTGCCTGCCGTTAGGCCTTTAGGTAAAAAAATAAATAAAAATCTTAATGTGGTCAGGGACCCATATCAACACACTGCTAGTGTTTGCTCTTTAGGTCTCAAAATATTAATAAAAAACCTCTCTCCATCATTAAAGGCGTTCATCTGGCACAAAAGCACAGCAAGGCCTTTAACATAATGACTGAAGGAATGTCTCAGCATACTGCTAGCATTGGGTCCTCTAAAAGGACTTCACACAACAGAAAAATGAACGACTTAAATAACACTCCACTTACAGCTGCACAGCAAGCCTTTGTATAAGTCTGGAGCCATGGTGCCGTTGGGCGGAGATGTTTGAGACATTATCAAACATGAACTGTCAGCCCCAGAAAGTGGGCACTGAGTACTCGAGGCGAACTGTTCAAGGAGGGAGTGCTGAGATGAAGTATGGGGCTACGAATAAAATACAATCAAAATGAGCAATAATATCTTCAGGTTATTATTTGACATTAAGAGGGAAGCGGAGGGTTTCCATCACTTTTTGCATGCTGTGATTCCCATCAGGCAGATGGTTTGGAGCCTGTTCTCACCGAGAAAGGAGGAGACACAGAGAATGCAGGAGGGATGTAAGGGAGCAGCCCTGGTTATTTACTATTATCCAGGGACAGACGACAAAAAAAAATTAAGGATCTTATCCAAAATGAGTATTACAATCTTCAAGCTGTCCTCCAACTCTCAATCATGAGAAGGCCTCTGGAAGCCTGCTAAGCCCATTACTGGTTCAGGCAGAAGTGCGTCAATAAGTCTGCTGATGAGCAATGGCCTTCCCCCTCATGCCTGGTCCTTTGTTTCGTGTGGGTCACCTGAGGCAGTGTCCTTGCTTACATCAGCAGCTGATATCAGCAGAGATGACAATAGGCACACAGCTTTGTGGCTAATTGCGACAGCTTTCTGTGGCACAGGAGACGACAGCGAAACATGCGCTCGGTGCCCAGGGGAAGGGCACAACTGCTGAATCTCAGAAGCACACAGCTCATCTTTGGAAACGTGAAAAAATAAAAGTATATAGATGTAATACAGTGCCATATAGTGATGAGTCTATCAAGGAAAAAAAGCTTAATTAAAGCAGTTAGAGTAAACCCCCAAATAGTCTTTAAGTGCAAAGAAAAAGTGTTTATCTGGAAGTCCAGCTAAATAATGGGTAAATTACTTAAACTTGAAACAAAAATGTGAAACAAAATTGCTATACTGAGAAAGCAATGCACATGATGTACAACCATACTAAGGAAGGCTGAGGTTGATTGGTAGTAAGGGGCCCAGAGTGTGCCAAGAAACCATCTCCCACACCATTACACCACCAGCAGGCTGAATTGTTGAAATGTGGTTAATGCCAAAAGTTGACCCTACCTCCTGAATTTTGCAGCCGAAATCAAGTCTCATTAGACCAAATACTATTTTTCCAATCTTCTGCTGTCCAAATTTGGAGAGCTTATGCTAATTTTAGCCTCAGTTCCCTGTTGTTAGCTGACAAGAGTGTCAGTGGTGTGCTCTTCTTCTGCTGCTGTAGCTCATCTGCTTCAATTTTAAACATTTATAGTTGCAAGTGTGATAAGTGGTTAAGTCAGGGGTTTCCAAACTTTTCAGCCCGTGACCCCTAAAATAACAATGCCAGAGTTTGTGATTTTACGGTTATGCCTGGAGTGATCACTGTGGTGTTTTCAACCTGCAAAAATAAAGTGCTTTTTGAAAACACTAAAATATAAAGTGTAAGAGAGACCTTTTTTTCTGAAAGAAGACAAAACAAAAGCACACTAGTGTAAATGGCATCTCAGTAAACCCTATGATTGAGTGTATGTGAACGTTTTTGAAATACTGACACCAGCTTGTCTAACACCAACAACCATGCCACAATAAAAGTCCCCTAAATCCTATTTGTGCCACAAATGACACACTTTGATGGCTGATTAACCATTATATTAATCTATC
The DNA here is from genome assembly GCF_052040795.2 of Danio rerio. Classification (NCBI taxonomy): domain Eukaryota; kingdom Metazoa; phylum Chordata; class Actinopteri; order Cypriniformes; family Danionidae; genus Danio; species Danio rerio. The sequence goes on along the minus strand of NC_141041.1, from coordinate 25,735,452 downwards.
TATTCAAATGGTGTAAATAAAAAAGTATATAGGTTTAGACATGAAGAAATGTAAACAAACTTTTTAACTACAGTCCATAACCTATCAGTGACTACTTTTACAAAGACATTAGTAATCTGAATATAGATTAAGGTGTTTAGATGAGTTGCTTTTTGAATGTTCCTTTCATGATCCCGTTTTACATGTTGTAGCATATAAATGACTAACGTCATTGCGTTCCTACACTATCCACATTTCGTCTGGAGTTTCATGTAATTTTGGGTGATTCATTTTTAATTTGTTGGCTTTAACTGCAGTTTGGCACTTTCACTTTCATTCAGGAACATTTCATGCATGATATTGGATGGGAGTATGAACTGCTGAAAGAGTGCAGTTTTAATGGACACTGTATAGGAAAAAAACCTCTACATTTCATGATGCAAGTGTCTCTTCTTCACTGACTCAAACAGCCATGTGCGTATAGACAATCCAGTCGCAAAATGCGGCAAAAAGTTTACACAACAGTAATAGTTTGATTAAGGTGTTTATGTCTGTACTCCACATGTTTTAATCAAATTTTTATTTATTTCAAGTATGATCTTAATCTGATTAAATTTAACAAAAATCGCTGTTTACATGATAGACTCTTATTCAGAGTATTGATTAAAATCAGATTATTGGTGTCCATGTAAACGTACTCAATGTAAATCACTAGAAATGTAAAGATATGAGAGATTGAAGGTTAGTTTATTTATTAAACCTAATATCCTCGTATTCACAAATATCCAACTTTGATAGTGAGTTTTTTTGGCAATTGCTGTCCAAGGACATCTCATGATCTTCAGTGCAATGAGCAGTCTGTATACTTGCATTATGCACCACATTTAACCAAATGAAGACGGAATGTGGTCTAGGTGCAATCTGCATCTAAATACATTAAGCGTCTGTTTGAATATGTGACAGACTGGGGCAATACTGAGCCAATGCTTAAAGTTTATTTTTTCATTAAATGTGTATTATTTATATGTTTGTGTTTAAGCAGCCTGTTTGGCCAGGCAGGTTCAGGCTTGGCTGGATGAATATTCTGCAAGCCTATCTCTGGTTAGCCATCATAGAATGTAATCATAGCTCCCATAACAATATACCTCTACATAAAAAAGACTTATTGGGAGCGTTTCTGTGTTTGCATGATGCTAAGTGCAATAAATTCTAGAGGATGGTCTCCCTGGGTTGTGTATCAAAGCACTGCAGTGGTTGTTTTCCCTGTGGTAATGCAATTGACCTTTAGTGAATTAGCCTTTTCTCTGCCAGCGAGCCATCTCTCTTTGTCTGGCATGTATTCTGCTGCGGGAATCAGACAGGGAGAGAAATGGACTTCTATCTTACGCGCAAGTGCTTTTGCTGGGCAATTCATTTGTTCAATTCCAAAATCAGTTTACCAGATGGTGTTTATGCAATTTAAGCCCTGACAAAAGCACTTTTTTCTCCTCTCTCTCCCCTCCCTTAGTTTTTCTTTTTTTGTTACTTGCTAAAATGAATTGAGTGCCGAAATCATTTATGGTCTTTAATCAATTACAAGAAAGAAAATAATAACAATAATAATGTATTCAGCAGTGTTTTATTAGAAAGGCCAAGCATGTCATTAATGAAGTGAACATTGTTTTAGCTGTGCCTTTTGTAGCGTCCATTTAATCACAATATTGCTTTTGCTTTTTAATTGTATGTACAGGGATATATATATTATTCAATAATGGTTTTGTTGCTAATTTTGAAAAGCATTTATATTGTCATTAGTGATCTTTGCTAAAATAGGACAAATATAAAAGCACCAGTCTTCACTATTAATTAGTGGCTTATTACTTGGCCCACATGGAATCTGTGTGAGCAGAAATCTGCAGATTTTTAGCACATCATTGCAACCCAGGCTCATTTTGAAAACGTACCTCTACATACATTTTAGGAGACCATCAAATACGTCCCAGGAGCTAGGTTTTTTTTTTTTTTGCAGCTTTTGATTTTGCAAATCCAACAGAGGCTGCTGTGTACGCTTTTTGAGATCTCAAATTTCTCTCGCGAGTGCCATTCATGCCTGCTGTTCTCTCGGTCATCCACCAGAGGCGGCTGATTGTTTGACTGACTGAACAATAAAAGTATTTTAAAAAGCACTGATTGACCTAAACACCCACTTCCCGAAACCCAACCGACAATTTTAAAAGCCCTCGTCTGATTTTTACCTTGTTTTACTACATTCTTACCCTGTTATTTACGTGTTTATTTTATTTTTTGGCTTTTGTTTTTGTCTTACCTGCTGTTCTTCACCGGACTTGAACCCCATTGTCGTGGTCATCTTCTCTATGCATCTCAAGTCCATCGACAAACATGGTGAGCTAACTGAATAAACTGATAACAGACAGAAAGTTGTCCACATGGAGGTAAGTCGTCAGCTGTTAAGCGCGAAAAGGAACGGCATCATACCACCTCATAGCGTTCATTTAAAACAATGAAATGCAGCCATATGTACTTCTGGCTACATAATTTACAATCTTAAGAAATGTATATAGGGTTACATTTTCAGAATGAGCCTGTGTTGCATCATTGAGTCTATTTATTTGCTTGTGAGCAAACTTATATTTATTCAGTTTTTAAATTAATTTCCGTAATATAATTTACTAATATGAAAGTGTTAATTTTATTTATTGACAATACAGTTTGTGTAGTAATATTATCTACCTTTTAGAAGATATATCATTAGAGACTTTATATGAGAGATATTATATGAGACTATGTTTACCAAAAAAAGTGGATCTAATTGAATTTGCATTGTAAACATTAAATAAAAGTTAAAAAGGTATTATTATTTTTTTTATTTCATATATTACGTTTGTTATGATACACCTGAAATCATTCTGCATAAACCCACATTTTTAAAATTATTATTATTTTTTATTAACAAAAAAAAAAAAAACCTATCTGCACAGAAATAGCAAAAATGTCTGTAGATTCTGTTCTATTTTTAAGATATGGCTGTGTATTAGTACTTATAAAGTACATATTCTAGATCATATACTGCATTCCTAATCTATACTTAAACCAAACTGCTACCTTAGAAACTTATAATACGCAGCACATTAGAAGTTTATTGAGGTAAAAACTCAAATTAATGGTTTAATAATTGCTAGAATTTTACCTTAAAAAAACATGACCAAATCCAGACATGGTTTTAAACTAAAAGTGCATTTTATTTGTTCTTTTACACAAAAACATTGTTTTGAGGCCTAACAATGCAAACATCAGATTTATTTATTTTTTTCAAATCAATTTTGTTATTACATTTGTTTAAACTACAAAAACACAATTAGAGAAAATGTTGACGTGTTTTAAGTAAGTACTTCAGAACAGTACATGTGTGAACAGGTGGTGTGTTTCTTTACAAAGTGACATCACCATCTACAGGCCTTAATGTACAGTTCTCAACACAAATGAGAAGACCCATCACAGCCCTCCCTTTTGAATTAGTATTTTGTTTAGGATGCTTTACAATGATATATTTGTATATATTTCCTTTTTTTTTTTTTAAATGTGTTTGTTCCGCGTAGTTTAGTTGCACAATTTCGATTGGGCTAAACGAAAGTGTGCTCACTCAATTGGCTAGTAACACTTTTACAAACAGATGACAATCACGCACTAATCGTAACATTTCAAACTGTGATTGCGATTTGATTTCTCAGCCCTACTAGTAACTAATAGCTTATAATGGTTAAAGTTATTACACACAAACATAGTTAACCTGCAGTTATATAGTATGTAGGTGATGTATATGTGTACTTGTTCAATGAAGTATATTTCTGTATTAAGTGTATGTGTTGTCTTCGATAAGGAGTTAAAATGCAAACCTATAAATGCTTTGCTACCAAAGGGAAATAGGTCCATAAACTAAAGCATATTACAATACGTATATTCCAATAAGTTTTATTGTTAAATATTCAAAGTTTCATTTTTTTTTTATCTCCATAATATTTCCATCCACAATTTAATGAACTTGCAATATTGTAGAAAACACAGAACTTTCAGATTTCAGTTCTTATGTGTCCTCTGCTTGTAAACACGTAAACAATTGTGATCAGTTCATGAGATCGGCCAGATCAGCGAGTACCAATCGAGTCATGAAATGTGATCATCGGTCGATACCGATCTCTGACCAATCGATCAGAGCTTCCCTAATTATTGTCATATTATCTATTTCTAAAGCTGTTAGGTGACTTAACACTTATTTTAATGGATATGAATGTTGAACGGTTTAAAAGCCTAAATAAATACTTTCACATTTAAAGCACACTCTCTGTCTACATGTGCACTGAGACTTATAATGAAGATGCAACTAAGCCATATCTATGAATTGAAATATTATAGCTTTTGGACTGGGATTTTTATGAAATGTAAAAATGTAGTTTTATAATAATTATAGTAGCACAAAGTAGTTTAACACAAACAGATTTGTGAATATGGTTACTTGCTGGTGCCAGTCACAGGCTAAAACAGAAAAAAAAGGAAGAGATAGAAAAAAAAGAGAGAGGAAAAAAATGTGTTTGTGTGTGTGTAAGAGAGAGCTCTCATTCTTTGTGAGCCTTTCACCACAGCTCTGAATTACAGATTTTGGGCAGTAATATAAAAAAATGGGCTTGGCTACAAAAATAAACACAATAGTCTGGGGAAACGGGGACATGCGAGGACTAAACAACACCTTCAGAGTCTTCATTCAGTCTTTCCCTTTTCACAGCGGCTCAAAGTCACAGACAGATAAATGGACAGAAAGAGATAGAGCAAATGACGAGATGGGAGAAACGAGGGAGATGGAGGACAGATTGCGTTGTCAGCCCCAGAGAAAGAGGCAGAGGAAAAAATTTCTCATCTTTGATCAAATTTGCAAAAGCTTTGCGGGAAATAAAAGAGCTCTCAGAAATATCGATAAACATCCATTTCTGAGCTGTGTTTAGCGGGAGAGGAAAAAAAACAATACAAATATAAATTAATGACATCTGTCCCTATTGCGTATGGTGGCAAGCAAGGCCTCTCCATTTAGCCATTTATTTTTCAGTGTAAATGGCAATTTAGTCATCTCTAAATGTCACCTCCTGAAGCTGTGGAGCACTTTAGCCTTGCGTTAGGGCTTTAATAGATTTTTTAAAAGTGCAGTATAGCCCATTCCATTTCTCTTATAGCCAGTTTATCAAAAATGTATTAAATTTCTAAGTGGCCTCCACCTCAGTGGACTGATAAATTCATGTGGTGTTCCTGAACTATACACATCTAGCCAAAGGATAAATGAAATCAGCAGAAGGCGGGAGCAGTGTGGCTGCTTAGGACCCACTTTTCCCATTGAAGTACATGAGGATAATAGGAAGCGCTTTAAGGGAAGAGTGATAAAAATGTGGCCTGATACAGCAGAGCAATAGTGTATCCAGAGCTGGAATCATTCGGCACAAACAACGCAATATGATTGTAATTGAATAATATTTCCCCTATCAGCGGCGTTTATCCACAGCAATGCCTGCGGGTTGGACCTCTAGAGGATTTCAATGTGTGCAGCAGGCGGTTGTGTTAACGAGATTCATTCACCTCTTTAATGAAGAAAGAGGGTGTGTCTCATTAGTATGCGTCATTGCTTCTTTCATTAAACACAATCATGTAGCCTAATCATGGCCGATTCATTTCTCAGCCCTTTATAGATTCTCTCAAATCATCCGCGCAAGTCAGTCCAAGATTTTGATTGCTCGCGGAACCGTCCGCCGCTCCCACTCGGATTGGCAAGTACACAACAAAGCGTGGAGCTGCATCTCTAGCAATCTGCACGCTTTTCACTATAATATAAAGAATTGCCTTGAGGAAGGAGAAAAACAGAGAGTGAAATGATCTCAATCGGTTGCTTCAATATCACAATCATTACAGGCAGCAAATTACATCAGGGTCTCTTTTAGAGATTGAAACCAGCAGCAACATTGATTTAGCTTTCCATCATCTGGGGCCGTATTAGCTTTTGTGTGCTTTTTATGTTGAGTAGAGTGGATTAGAGTAGCTAATGAGCTTGCGGTGGTCAGTATCGCAGGGGCATTGGTATCGTTCGGCAACAGAGCTGGCCCTACATTCAGAGTTCACTCAATTATAAAATAAGCAGGTTCAAACCAACCCGGCAGAACAAAAAAGTTAATTGTAGCGTCTATGCTGTGGCCATAAGCCCAGTTTTCCAAGCGTGCTCCATGGCCTGGCCATATGCATATAGATTTGCCCCTCCAGTCATGCATCTGTCTTTTTTTAATCAACGTGGAATTATTTAGATGCTGTTAAATGAAGCACGAGTCCTGCAGGTGATGTCCAATTATTTTAATGATCGCTAAAGGGTGACTTGTGGCAAACAAACAAATTGAATGCATATTTCCATTTAGCCATAGGCTGATTACAGTATCTTTCAAAAGTTTAGGGTCAATGTTTTCTGGTTCTTTTGAACTTTTTATTCATCAAATAATCCTGAAAAATATTACTATGACAACAATTGGCCTTAAATCGTGTGACTCTGAAGTCTGGAGTAATGATCACGGGATTTATCTCAATTAAAAAAATGTTAAACAATAAAATAAATAAAATAAATCCTTGGTATTCCTAAAAAGACATTCCAATAATCTTTACAATCTAAAACTGTCAAACAGTGGTGTCAGGGCATATGCACCCGAAATTGTATCTACACTCTCAGAAATAAAGGTACAGCAGCTGTCACTGGGGCAGTACCATTTTTAAAGATACATATTTGTACCCAAATAGTTCACAATGGTACCTTTAAGGTGCATATTAGTACCCAAATGTACTTAAAAAGTACCATTGAGGTACCATTATGGACCCTTCAGGTACAAATATGTACCTTTTGAAAAGGTACTGCCCCAGTGACAGCTCCTGTACCTTTATTTTTGAGAGTGTATGCAACCTCAAAATATATTTGGGAGTATACCAGTCCATAAAGTTGCTGTTTGACCAGTTTTCACTGCAAAATGTTTACCGCATGTGCAGATTTAGGAGCACATTTTCTTTGCACCTAAAACACGAAAATCATTGCTCAGGAATAGTTTAAAACAGTTGCTGCAGTAAACAAAGCCAACAATGCTAGCCCCGCCTTCAAGCTCTTCTGATTGGCTCACTGCTCTGAACTGAACGTGAATGGATTAGTTAATATCAGCTGCCAATCACAGCCTTCTGCCTTCTGATGACAGGAAGCTACAACTGCGAAAATATAAAGCCCTGAATGTGAGAATGAAAACAACACAGACAGATTTTGTTTTAGAAACCACCTAAAGTTACAAATAATGGCACATCTGATTAGTGATCATGTGGTGAATGTTAATCCACCATTTACACTTTTGGAAGAGTGGATAAAAGACTTCCAGTGGGTTAAAACAAAGACTATAGAATGCACCTTAAAGGGACTTTAGTTAAAGTCTGCTATGAAAATGACTTAAGCATTCACTTTAAAGCCAGTGTGACGGAGTTTCCAGGTTGCAGCGTTTGCCACATCTACACAATTTTAGTGTGAGATTCAAGTGTGTTGATTGTCAGACTGCTGTAAGCCTTGCAAGTGGCAGCTATATGTACAATGTAACACCGTACACACCATCACAAAAGGACTTGCATTGACTAAGATTACACTAATATTGCAGCTCATGAAAAGACCGTTATTGCAAATAAGATGATTATGCAAATAATAAGTTATGTGTCAATAGCATCTGTGCAATATTACCACCCTTGAGAACACAGCATAGTTATTTTTGTTTTATTTATGTCAAGCAGTGCGTGCAGGGCCAGTAGACGCATACATTTATTTTTTGTTTGTTTGTTAGTTTTGATTAGTGTTGATTTCAAATGCAATGAATCTGTTAATGTAAATTGGGTAGTAACGGAGCTCATAATTGGTTGGTACAACTACATTTTGGGAGCACCAGTGCTACCAAGCAAAAAGGTTCATGGTGTATATTAACATTACATGTAATTAAAACATAAAAAAATCTAATAGCAATGCTTTAAGATCAATATTAACAGTAGTGTTGCTACTTCATAGTTAAATAAGTTAATAAAGCAATTTGTAATTAAATACTCCTCTGCAAGATTTTGAAACATCTTTTTTTCAGGCTTCTTCCACTATGCATTATGTGATTGACCAAATACACACAGTATGTATCAAATTAAGCATTAAAGCATAGCATTTTAGGTTTTCCCAAAGCATATCTGTTTAGCCAAACTTACATTAAATCAAATATTGGTGATAATTAGAGAATAAGAGACTATATATAACTATCTACAGCAAGTACATTTAACTACAAATGTAAACAATTTCATATATGAATGAATGACAAATGAATGAATGAATGAATGAATGATTACCAGTCAAATGTTTGGTACATAAATGTTACATTGTAAAATACTTATTTTTTTATATTCATTTCTTACTTATTGTATGCAGTTTTAAATTAAATTATTACTCCAGTCATTATTGCTTTAATTACTATTACCATTAATAATAATAATAATAAGTAATATTAAAGTGATTTCTGAAGGATCATGTGACTCAGAAGACTGGAGTAATGAAGTTGAAAATTCATCTTTAAAATCACTGGAATAAATTATTCAATTAAATGATAAACAAAGTTTGAACAGTTAATTTATATCGCAATAACATTTAACAGTTTTACAATTTCGACTGTATTTTTGATTAGATAAATGCAGCCTTGGTGAACAGATTAAGCTTATTTTCAAACATTTCAAAATCCTACTGACCCCAAATCTAAACCCACGGTAGTGTATGTGCAAATAATACTTAAATGATATTTACTCTATTGGCTATAATGTTAATTTAATAGTATCAGTATAAATGAATTGAAATATTATAACAAAATGTATATTATTAGTAAGATGTAGAAACACATCTATAAAGACATGACCCTGATATACATACTTCCCTCTGCATGTCATTCTACCCCACTCTATTCCTTTAAAACTGAAGCATTGCTCTAGTGATACTTTGATTTGATTGGCCAATTCAGTGTTTTTGACATTGATGATCACAAAAAAAACAGCCTAAAACTTTTACATATTTTTTTTGTAAACAACAATCAAAACACTGTGCAATAGAGCGCAAAATCTGTGCAATACTATCTCAATGACCTCAGTGTTTACGACCCTGATAAAAGACACCTTGAAAGTCTCTTTGGATAAACAATAACAGTGATAATCCACTGGTGGATACCAGACTAAACTGCGAATAGCATGAGCAGGGATTTGATGTAATGATAGTCCAAACCTGATTTTTGAATCATTATACCTGTGCAGTCGAATGTGCTTGGCTCGGTGAATTAGAAATCCAAACATGTACACGCTTGATCCAGGTTCCTCTTGGCCACAAAGACTCTGCCGTCATTGTCAGCCCACAGGAAACATAAAGGGGGTTCTGTAATCCCTGCACCAGACAGGCCTGGATACAGCGCCAGATCCTGATAAGATTAGGCCGCTAAAGGAGTGAACCGGGCTAAAATTTGAGAGAATGGTAAAGGGAGCCAGCTCTGACATGTGGCACCGACAGCGCTGCGAGCTTGGCCCAGCCCTGGCCCGGTCTCATGTGGGACACGGTCCTCTCATAATCAGCGAGAGAATCTTATCAAGCCTGGCTAGCTGCTGGCGGTCTATCTGTCTCTCTCTCTCTCTCATCCGCACGCACACACAAAGGCGCTCAGGCTGAGCAGGTGGATGGAGGTCATACCATACCTTGTATGACGTCTGGAGGGGAGGTTGTGGCGGAGATGGTGGTGGTGGTGGTGGTTGTGGGTTTAGGGGTTGTGGTAAGGGCATCTAGATGGAAAAACACAACAAAAAAAAAACATGACATACGGGGAAAAAATCAGGAAAAACGAAACCAAACGTGAGCAAATCAACAACAATGAGAGACAGATTTGTGTTGTGTAATATGTGTCGCTTTACCCCCACAGATGGCAAATTATTCTGCAAACTATGGTGAATTATCAAGCGTAACTATTGTACAAAATGAAATATCACTCTCTGGTGAAAGCATCATTGTACAAGGTAACTGTGGGGATTTCTCTGATGACATATCCTCTGTTTGTTTGTATGTGTGTGTGTGTGTGTGTGTGTGTGTAAGAGAGAGCATTTAAAGCTAATTTAGTGAACAAAACAGCATTTAACAACAATCAAAAGAAAGCCAACCAAAATGAAATGATGACATGAGGGAGTGATTGGAAATGAAGGAAAACATCAAATGCAGATGGTTATGCGTTTCAAAATGTCTGCGCTAACAAATGACCATAGCGATGACACACAGAAGGGGTCCTGGCATACGTTCTCTTGTTTGTTTTTTTGCACTTTCACACTTCATTAGCCGTTTTCCCTCCCTACTATCTAGTAATGTTGCTTCTGATTTGGCAATTTGTAGTGTGGAGTGCTGGCCGTAATATTGATAGAAGCCAGAGACAGCGGCGGCGGCTGTGACGGGCTTAGCGTGTTTGATGTCGGCGAGTTAACCCAGCGGGAGCGTTAGCCAGTCCAGCGCTTGGGGTGATCAGGATTTTTCACGGAGAGACAAACAGGCAAACATTAATGAAATGAGGAATGGGAAAGGAGGCATGGCAGCGGAGGAAGGCGGGGGGCGAGATAACAGGCGTGAAAAGTGACGCGGCCTGCGCCACTGTTTGCCCAGCGCGTCCAGACAGATACCACTGTGTTAACATCTGTGGTGGGGGAAATTGGTCGGCTGCCTCCCCTCCCCACTTTGTTGTCTGCGCTCCATCAAAAGAGCTCGGTGGGAGCCCAGAAACGCTTGCACTCTCTAATGATAAACATCCAAGCGAGATGGGCAGACGGGAAACCGGCCTCCATCTCCTTTACCAATATACAGGATCACTCAGAAAATGGCAGCTGTGTATTGTGTGACATGCCATGCCTGGACTCTACAGGGCTTTAAGATCATGCTAAATATGTTCTAAGGACTCTTTCAGACCTGCGTTGACCAAATTAACAGTATAATATATAAACATACAGTCTAAACACACAGTCAGAGCACATATTTTAAGATTTGAAAGCAATTTCAGTTCTGATATTGTTCACATGACATTAAAAGACACTAATTATTGTTTTAATACAATCAAATTTGTAGGTGAAGGGCATTAAAATGTGTTCAGTGTAAAATATGCAGTAATATAACAAAGGATTACTTTACCCTGGGTTGAAAAGTAGAGAAAGAAAATCTGAGATATAGAAATACAGTTTGTTTTGTGAGCGTTTACTGTATAAAAGGGTGACTGATATTTAATTAAACTGTCTTAGGCTGTTCTTTACTTATTCACTGATCAATATATTTTTGTTAATGAAATTTAATCCATTTGAAATAATTATAGTGCAGGTCTCCTTCAGACTTTAAACACATTACTCATGACAGCCCAAAGAATGAATGACAAAGAAAGAAAAATCATTAATTTGATTGTGCCATTCATTTTGTACCCCTACCACCACAATGTGAATTATTTTACCAAATTCAATAATAATATCAGGTCTTTCACAAATATAAATATTTGAATAGGGACATGCACTAATGTTCAACAGCTTGTGTCAATTTCATGCACACAAAATCTCAGTAGATTTAATTAAAATGAAGTAAAATATTTTGCTATTTTAATTGTATTTTAACATATTTATTCCTTCAGTTACCAGAATGACACAAGCTATTACCCAAATCTTCAGCCAAAAATGATTGATCAGACAAAACAGCCAACACAATACATATTAATGATGAAAACAACTGCTTTATTTGTGTGTGTGTGTGTGTGTGAAAACTATTATAGATTTTATACACATGTTGACATATCATCTTTTATTGTGATCATTTCTTTTCTTCCTTTTTTCTTGAGAAAAAATAAATAAATACAGTACACAATAAACATGCTGCATGTGGGAAACACACACAAAGGGAAAAAAATCAATATCTATAAAGTTCTACAAACAATAATCATATCCAAAAATGAGCAGGGTGAAACAAACAGATTCTATTATTTCCACCCCTTCAACAATTATAACTCTAAGGCCCCGTTTACACTAATACGTTTTTAAAATGCATACGTTTTGTTATGTTTATACCTTTTGTCCAAACTACGCCAACGTTTTCGAGCCCTGAAAATGGAGCATTTTGAAAACACTGGAGAGACCATTTTCGTTTGCTCTAAACGCTACTGCTCCATGTCAATGTGGACGAGGCAAACAGAGACATCTAAAAATGGAGGTGTGGCTGCAGACATTAACCTATCTTATTATTAAGTGCACAAAGTTCTGTCTTGCACCCTGTCCTTAAGCTCAGACTTTGCAAGTTTGATAAGGAAAACAAACTCACATAGGACACATAGGATAAAAACAGTACACTTTATAACATCATTCGCATCGCCCTGACTACATTGTTTCGCTATCTTAACAATAAAATTAAAACATGATATAAGGAACTGCATAATTTTATTTTGATATTAACTTAACAGACACTAAAAATGTTGATGCATCTTGTAGCTATATATTTATATGACCGTCATCTTCACTATATGATTATTTAAATCAAAACAGAGCCTATAACATAACTGCCTCCTTTCATTTTCATCGAAAAATATGAAACACACCCTGTCATTATAAAAGTATAATGCACTAAGTCTACAATATAGGAAATAAAGGCAAGCAATTAGTCAATGTGCATAATCACTTTACGTGGTTACATAAATTAAAATATTAGCTTATATTTGTGATCAGCCAAAACACCTTACCTGAGAACAAGTAATAGATTCAAAAGACCAGAGTTGTTACATAGAGACAAGATGAATTAAATATCACATCTAACAACTATAATGAGACGCGATCCAGCAGTATATCCTTGATGAACTATCCGACAAGACCTGCTCTCACCTGAAAAGGTGTACTCAAAGCTGTAAACTATATAAGCTCTCTGATTGGAACTCAAACGTGTGAATATCCTGCAGCGCATGACAGAGTGTGTGTATGGTCATGTGATGTGCGTTTTCAGTGGTGTCATGTGGATGGGTCTGTTCAGAAACGCTAGGTGAAACGCCAGTGTGGATGTGGATCGTTTTCATTCTAAAATGCTGTTTTAAAACTAAACCGTATTAATATAAACTGGGCCTAATTCTGATTGAATGAATATTTGAAAAAAAAACAAAAAAACAAGACATTTATTGTTTACGATGATCAAGAACTGCAGCCGTACAGCTTTCTGCACTCTGTCCACCTCTTAAAGAGACAAGAGGGGATGTGACTGCTTTACTGCACTTTCTGACAGAAAAGGCACTTTCAGAGATTTGTATGTTTGGCATGCCAATAAAAAAGCCTAATGGATCACAGGTTGTCAGTGCTTAGTTGTTACCTGTCTTGAACTACACTGATTCACAAGGCACTCACAGCTATAGGTGACAAATTCTCTCCTTGAAATGTTCCAGAAATGCAAAACCGTGTTCTTGTTTGCCTACACGAAAAGAAACATTTGCATCTGTATAAAATATGAGTAAAAAAAAGCTGTGAGAACCCGCTAAACTGTGCAGGATTTAAGCACAATCATGCACGTGTCTGAAAGTACAGGGGCGAAAATGTTGACACGCTTGGTCATCCTTAATCTGCTGTGGCAAAAAAGGGAACTGGAAACAGCTGAGCAAGGAAACTCAGTCAAGCATGGAAAATAGAGGCTAACGAAGAGCTATAGAGCTCACTTTACAAGCGGCAGCAGCACATTTGATCAATATCCACTATAGACTGCATTTGCATTAAATAATGTGTGCTGAGCCTGAGAAGCTTAATGCTGTATGAACTAGCAGATACATTAATGTTTTAATAAAGAAAGATGGGAGAAACCAAAACTACCCTTAAAAGGATAGCTCATGAATGAAGGAAAATGTCCTGTGATTTTTTTTAACAGTTTTATTTTTAGTCTTTTTTCCTTCGGTAAAACATTGAAGAAGTATTTTAGCTGAACTAGTGTTGGTGATTCATGGACTAAAAGTAGGTAAATTATCACTAGTATTTTGAGAGTAATAAATAAAATAAAACTCTATTTAATTAAATACAAATAATAAAAAATAAATGAAATATAAAATAAAATAAAACAAAATTAAATTAAATTAAGTCAAATTCAATAAACAATTAAAAAATTAAACAAATATAAAATAAAATGAAATAACTTTTCGAGATTCTACTTTATAATTATACACAATCTCAGTTAGAACAAATTACATTTATTAATGTCTTCAGACACGAAACAAAATAATTTTCCATATTTTAAGACATTGATAAAATATAAGTCTCAAAAAATACAGGACGGTACGGTGGCTCAGTGTGGCTGTTCTCCCCATGTTGGCATAGATTTTCTCCAGGTGTTCTCATTTCCCCAAGTCCAAAGGCATGCGGTATAGGTGAACAGGATTAACTAAATTGGCTGTAGTGTATGAGTGTGTGTAAGAATGTGAGAGTGTGGGTGTTTCCTAATACATGGTTGCAGGTGGAAGGAGATCCACTGCGTAAAACATATGTGGCAATAATTGGTGGTTCATTGCATTGTGGCAAACCCTGATCAATGAGGCACTGGACCAAAAAATATACTCAATATTATCATGTTTTTTTGGAATTAAAAGAAATAAATCATTCATTTTGACCAATACAATGTATTTTTGGTAACATCATGATGCTTTTGTTGTCCAGATTCACATATTAGAATTGAAAAACATGTATGTCCTATTTAGGCTTGTGGTTAGGGTTATGTGATTGTTATTCAACTGTTGTTCCCCTCTGATTTTGGGAGTAATTCACATCTATGGTTGGGTTTAGAGGTAGGGAATACGCTTATTTCACGTTACCGTCATTTAAAAACACGAAAATCTGGAAGTATTGACCTTATTCTTCAATGCAGAAGTGCGCTCATTTTTGCAATTGTTTTAGAACTCGATTCAGCAAACGAGCTGTTTTAATGTCTAAAAATGAATAGAAGTGAGTGAGACTGGAATTCTCGAGCCAAAAAGATTCAAATGGCTGCGGCAGAGAATAAGGTGAATAGGATCAGCACTGTAAACAGTGCAATAACATACTTTGGACTACAAACCCCCAGCTAATGCCGCGATTTCAAAATGCAGATATGGTGTAAACATCCCTTTAATTTCATTGTTACATTTAATTTAAACAATTAAAAGCATATTAGGCTTTAAACAATATCATAATCTCTTTAAGAGTAATGCGCTTAAGTGGCCACCTAGGCTTCAGTTCATGGTACCAGGTAAACACCGTGAGGAAGCTTCCCTGCTTCATCCTATGTAACCCAGTGAGTGATAAAACACTGCAGTCCTCTTTACAATCTCATGTTGTCTGTAATAGTGTTGTCACAGTACTCAAACTTTAAAAAACTTCAACTTCACGTCAATTTAAGCGCTGCTAAGCACGTTCGCATTTGCCATAGTATTCACCAGTACTCAACAGAAATGACTGTGATTGGCCGTGAAGGTCATCAGCACTTGGTAAACACAGTCATTTCTGTTGAGCACTGGTGAATAATATGGCAAATCAGAGGTATTATGCGCTCAGCGCTTAAATGTTAGCGCAAAATTTATGTTTTTTTTTTTTTCATAAATTTCAGTACCGAAATTTAGTATCATGACAAGTCTAATATAGTGAAATAATGAGATTGTTAACTTGAGTTTGATAAATGTCATCTAAATCGTGTGTTTGGAAAAGAAAATGTTAGCTAATGAGTGCCATTTTCCTTAACTTAGCTGAAAATTAGGTCCGATATTCCTTTTTATTTTTCACTATCCATTCAGAACGAACCTTCAGGTCACTCGGAAGATGGTGAAATGATAAATTTGTGTCACTTTCTCTTCGCTGATAAGATTTACAGCCAGGTACACAAGGTTCCTATGTGACTCAGGTGACACTTTTTCTTCCCTCCGCAGCCTTGATTTCGCTTTTAAAATGGCGGTTGTGTGAAATCAGTCTATAAGTATGGATTACATTTTTGAACAAAAATGATGTTCCAGGATCAACATATGTTAATCCAGGATCGCATCATACTTAGCAAAATCATAATGTGCCAAGTCACACAATTAAAAAAAAAAACAGAAGGAAATAATAAGAGTTAACGTTTTCAGGAACAAGCATCTTCAATCTTCATCCTCAAGTGACCTGAGGATGAGTAAAATAAACAGCAAATGTTCAATTCTGTCCAAACTATCCCTTTAGTTGAGTTAAATCTCCAACTCAGCGGAGTGTCAACTTTATTGGCGGAGCTCCGTTGTGAACTGTGAATGCCCAACAGATGTTTGAGATCACCAGTGTCAATAGCTCATTAAAAACTTGGCAGGCCGATCGGATCTATAACTCGCTGTGTTTAGAAACAGCCCGTTTTTGTACATCTTTTCCGAGTGTCTTTTTTAAAAGGCAAAGCCGTATCAGAACTTATTGACTTTCACAGCGTATACCTGCCATGTCAGCCCAGCGTGTGTTTATCATGGCGCATTATGAAGCATAGCATGTGTGTGTATGTGTGTTTGTGTGTAGAAGCCTCATTAAAACCGAGCCACTGCAAAATACTGCCGATTCCCCAGACACACTAAAGCTAACGCTAAGATGAGAACTCATATTTTACCCTCTCCCTTAGCTGAGCCACTTCCTAAAACGCTGCATCTCCCAAATGAGACGCAGACCAACGCATGAGTGGCTCGCGGAGGCATGGAAGGGTATCAGGAGAGACAAGATGAGCACTTTAATCGGCATGGTATTTTTCTGGCATGTCCTGGGACTCCTAACGGATAACAGGCATTCAGGAAAAAGGAAAAACACACGTGAGTAATAGTGTGATTAGCAATGGGTGCTCAGGGCTGTTGATTTGCCCAGCAGCAGCAAACCTTCCTTCTGTCATCAGGCAGCTTTGCGTGTTTGTTCAAGGAGATTTTCGCTTGCTGTAGCAAAACTGGCAGGCGGAAGGGGAGGGAAGCTTAACCCAAATATTGTAATGTGTGGGATATTTTGGGGCTATACGCAGCAGTTTTAAGGTTTTGCTTCCTTTGGGATGAAATGAGAAACACACACACACGTTCACGCATACACACTGTAGACTGTGGTTCTTAAACTGTGTGTATCACATTTTTTCCAAGTGAAACAAAGTACAAAGATGACTACAAAAAACTAAATTAAATTTTATTTTATTTAAAAAAAAAAAAAAAAAATATATATATATATATATATATATATATATATATATATATATATATATATATATATATAGAGAGAGAGAGAGAGAGAGAGAGAGAGAGAGAGAGAGAGAGAGAGAGAGAGAGAGAGAGAGAGGAATTAACACACCTGGCCATGGAACCGCTTAGAAGCCAATTGTCCAGTTACCTTTGGACCATTAACAATTGGGGGGCACGAATGCAAACTGTTGTAACTCCTACAACATTCACCTGATTTGGATGTAAAAACCCTCAAATTAATGCTGCGGTCACACTAGAGTTTGAGCATACGGAATTCTGTTGCACAAGACTGCGAATAGGGGCGGGATTAAGCAAAATGATTGGTCCATGTTTTAAAGTTCGGGCCAGAGAGGTCATGTTTTGATCTTCAATTGGTCTCACGCAATCATGTGATGTGATTTTGCAGGTCAGAGTTCACAAAGCTTTCCAACGCAGCGAACTGCAAAACTGCATTTTCGGTCTGACGCATTCACGTGCATATGAATGGAAGTCTATGGGGCGAAAAGTGCAGTAAGTCCACAGCCTAAATCTGGCAGTCTGCAGTTAAGGCACTTGTTTGTAAATCAATGTTTCATTTCGAATCGATTGTGTTGGTGTATAGAGCCAAAAAATGTTACAATTGTGTCGATGTCCAAATATTTATGGACCTAACTGAATATTAAAATTGCAAATATTTTTTTTTTATTTCACAAAACTTAATTTTCAATTTGTGATTTTTTAAAATTTGCATTATTTTTACATTTCTTTGCAAAATAATTTAGCTTTTGTTTGCAAATCTTTATTTTACGCTGCAAGTATATAAGGCCCTGTACTGACTTCATATAAATGATTAAAATAATATTCAATTAATTAATAAAAATGACAATTATCTAATAATGATTGAAAAACACAGAACAAGACTTAATTATTGATCCAAAAAAAAAGTTAAATAAACAACACATTTTTTAAAAATAATTTTAGACCATAGTTAAAAGATATTAATTATATACAAACATTCATTCATTCATTTTCTTTTCTGCTTAGTCCCTTTATTAATCCAGCATTGCCACAGCGGAATGAACTGCCAACTTATCCAGCAAATGTTTTTACACAGCGCATGCCCTACCTGCTGCGACCTGTTTTTAGGAAACATCCATACACACTCATTTACACTCATACACTACGGACAATTTAGTCTACCCAATTCACCTGTACCGCATGTCTTTGGACTGTGGGGGAAACAGGAGCACCCGGAGGAAACCCACGGGTACGCAGGGAAAACATGCAAACTCCACACCGAAACGCCAACTGACCCAGCTGAGGCTCGAACCAGTGACCTTCTTGCTGTGAGGCGACAGTACTACTTACTGCGTCATTCCATTGTGTACAAACAATACTAAAACATTTGAAAAAATAACAAAAAATATATACACAACAAACAATAAAAATGAATAAATCTCATTGAAAAAATTGCTGGAAAAATAAAATTGTATTACTAAAAACAAAAAACAAAAATGAAATTAAGAGAGAAAACATCACAGCATTATATTATCATAATATTTTATTATTGTTGATGAAAAAAAGTTAATAAAAAGATCAAATCTGTTTTAATAATTTTAGTCTGTAATATATAAAAATCTTCATAAAACAACAATCAATTTAAAAGACATCAATTCTATCAGTTTAAGAAAATAGATTGAGGCAACTTTTTCGTAAATATGTGTTACTTTGTTATTATGATCAAAACAAAACAAAAAAATCTATTTAAGCACTAAAAACAATAGAGTCATATCTACAGAAATCCCCTCCAATTATTTAACGAGGACATCATATAAAAATGGCAGAAGTGGCACATTTGCCTGGCTACAGCATAAATTGAATTGGAGAGCATTTCTGCACATTCCTCCTCTCAGCAGAATCAATGGGCGAGAGGTGAGTGAACAGCATAAAATAACAATAATGCGCACCTCCAAACGTGACACTGGCAGCAGCATAGACGCCACTGAAAGGCTAATGAAGGGAGGCTGAGGAGATGCCCCTGTTAATGACTCTGGCAGACCGCAGAAAATGGGTGTGGATGGAGAGACTCGGAGCCTTTGAGCCATGAGACATGAAAGCACTTAAAAACAGCAGCCATCCAATCTGCCAGCCTGAGCATGTTATAGTAAGATTTATGAAATGTTTCTCAATAATTACAAGGCAAATCTACAGTATGATACCTCCTGCAAAACAGGTAATAAAAGCCCATTACACAAGACAGAGAGTCATGCATCTGTTTTTATGAACAGATTGATTGATAATGCTTATTATTTCTTTATTATATTATTATTATTATTTAGGGGCGAGGCAGTGGCGCAGTAGGTAGTGCTGTCGCCTCACAGCAAGAAGGTTGCTGGTTCGAACCTCGGCTCAGTTGGCGTTTCTGTGTGGAGTTTGCATGTTCTTCCTGCCTTCGCGTGGGTTTCCTCCGGGTGCTCCGGTTTCCCCCACAGTCCAAAGACATGCGGTACAGGTGAATTGGGTAGGCTAAATTGTCCGTAGCGTATAAGTGTGTGTGTGGATGTTTCCCAGAGATGGGTTGTGGTTGGAAGGGCATCCGCTGCGTAAAAACTTGTTGGATAAGTTGGCGGTTCATTCCGCTGTGGCGACCCCGGATTAATAAAGGGACTAAGCCGACAAGTAAAATGAATGAATATTATTATTTATTTATTTATTATTTATTAATTATTTTTTATTATTAAAATATACAAAAATAAATGTAAATAAAACAATTTAAAAATCAAGAACGACAATTCAACTGTATTTCTGTAATAAATAAAACAAATGCATTAAACTATGAATTATGATAATAATAATAGAGATAACAATAATAAAAAAAATATTATACTAAAACTATTAATATTATTATTTCCTAATAAATATTATTTCATAAAATATTATAAATTAAATACAATAACATTAATAATATTAGTAATGATAAATCCATATAAAATACATAAATAATAATAATAATAATAATGTTTTGGGTCATATTTTAAAAATAATAATAATGATAATAATAATAATAATAATAATAATAATAATAATAATAATAATAATAATAATAATAATATATGTACATAATTAATAAAAATAAAAAATAATAATAATATGAAAAATAATAAGTATTACTATTATTTAATAGAAATAAATTAAACAACTTTATTATTATCATTTAATTTATTATTATTATTATTGTTATCATTATTATTATTATTATTATACAAAAATACATTAAAATAAATTAAATTTAAAAAACAATAATGTAAATTCAACTTTAAACAATTTAACATGTTCTGTAATAAATAAAACATAAGCAATAAAATATGAATGATGATAATAATAGAATATACTATAATATAATAATATAATATAATATAATATAATATAATATAATATAATATAATAATAAATAACAAACATTTTTACATAGCAAAGTTCATACCATTTGCTCAAAAAGTTATTTAAATCCTCTAAAGTTCAGATAAATTATACATGGTTATGAAACCGTACATTTTTACATCAACAATCTGTCATTTAGAATAAAAAAAGAAAAAGTTCACAGTGAATATGCACAGCGGTTCAGATGCTCTAGTTTTAGCTTAGACACGAGCGCCTGCACGTCATTTGCAATGCATTCTTTCATCTTCAGACACCCAGTAGGACGGTTTTACATAGCCAACTCTAATACGCCGCATTTGCATGTCTGAATTCACAGATGACTAGATTTCCGACCGGCCGTGTTTGACAGCAGCCAAATTTATCAGCGGAATCTGACTTTTAAATGTGTGCGTCACCAATACGATGAATAGAGAGGGGAAACACTGATGGGGGCAAATTGAATCAAAGTGAGCAAGCTTAAAGAATGGAGGGAAAGTGATTCACGGCACTATTATTACAGCATAGACACGGTTTTGGAGCCACCATGACAGCAGTGTAGATTGTTTTTTTGTTTTGCTTTTTTTTCTCTACATATGTTGGGCTCGCTGGACCGAAGCTGGATCTTCTCGAGTTACATGCACTGCTAGAAAGACTGCTGTTCCTCCAGCTGTTCGCTCTCAGTATTTTTCTACTGCTAAACATGTTGTTGGATATAAGGGACAATTAGGTCTCTCAAACAAGTCTGAGGCTTGTCACAAAATCCGGCTGTTTATCAATCTCTGTGCGGTGCGTTTTCTGCAAGCTGTGTTGAACACACATCATGGGCGAGAGATGAGGATTTAGGTTTTACGCTAAAACAAATATCTGTTTATGCTTGCCATTTACACAACCACACAGAAGATCCCCTTGGAGGAAGTGCAATCGGATTTCCTTCTTTCATAAGCACAAGCACATTATTCAGGTGGCCCTGCAATTTGCCAATTTTAAAGACTTTTTTTCCAGTTCATTTCCAGGTAATAATGTTGAAAAGGTTTTTGAGAGATTTAGTGATGAATGCTTGACAGTCAGCTTGACAGATTCATTGGCTTTTTCATTGGTTTTACTTTACTCCAGGGGTGTCAGATGCATTTGAAATTGAGGGCTGGTATTCTGTTGGAAAAATTCTACCCATACGATTGTGCTAGCAACTATATATATGTATAGTTTTAAGGTTGGAGTTTGGGTTACACCCTAAACCCAAATGCACTATAATAAATATTATGGTAGCTCCATTAAAAATCATGGTTTTATTATAAAATTAATAGCGTTATTGTGTATTAACCATGATTTTCTGGTGTGTTGAATACAGTTTGCCATAATTAGTTTACCATGTTTAAACTATAGTTAGTGAAGCCAAACCATGTAAGGTTATGATGGTTTTCTGCTTTTATTTGTACTATGGTTGCTTGGTTTGTACTGTTTGCCAGTATTGTATTAGATCATGTGATCTAGAAGAGTATAAAAAGTGACACATTGTGAAACATTACATGCTGTGAGCACTTCTTTAAGTAAATAAATTAGATACTTTCGAGCTATTGATGTTGCTGGCTCTTTATATACAGTACATGACAAAAGCTTTGCCGTTGATCCCAGGTGTAAGAGTAACAAATAACAACTTGACTTCTAGTGGATCATTTGGAAAAGTGGCAGAAGGTTGATTTTTCATATGAATCATCTGTTGAACTGAATCCCAATCATCAATCCCAATTTGTCAAGTTTGGTGATGAAAAAAATCATGGTTTGGGGTTACATTCAGTATGAGGGTGTGCGAGAGATCTGCAGAGTGGATGGCAACATCAACAGCCTGAGGTATCAAGACATTTGTGCTGCCCTTTACATTAAAAACCACAGTAGAGTGCTATTTTTTCAGCAGGATAACACTTTTTCTCATACTTCACCCTCTAAATCAAAGTTCCTGAAAGCAAAGAAGGTTAAAGTGCTACAGTATTGGCCAGCCCAGTCACCAGACATAAACATTATTGAGCATGTCTGAGGTAAGATGAAGGAGGAGGCATTAAAGATGAACCCAAAGAATCTCAATGAACTCTGTGAGTCCTGCAAGAACGCTTTCTTTGCCATTCCAGATGAAATTATTATTAAGTTATTTGAGTCATCGTAGAGATGTATGGATGAAGACGTCCAATCTCATGGGAGTCATGCACAGTATTAATTAATTTTCCACCATGACTTTATATTCTATGCTGTACATTATTTCTGTTAATTGATAAGACTTTGTCGAAGCAAAGTCAGACCTTCCTGTCCTAATTAAATAATACAAATCAAGGCATAATCATATTTTGTTTTGGTAAAATAAGCTTAATCTAGAAGCTTTTGCCTTTCATATTTGCCACTTCTGATACCAAAGGATCAGCTAGGAGTCCAGTGCGCCACCTCTAAACCCAACTCTTATTGGCTGGATGAGCAAATTGTACTAAAATGTACAAATGAGATCATACAAATTCATATAAAGGTTCATTTTCGTAATATTTCACAATCTAATAGACTGCAGCTTAAATAAAAAAAACTAGGTTGCTGTTGGGAGTGGTGTTAGTGAGGGCAACTGGGCGCATTCAACCTGCGGTCTGTGTGAGTCCTAATGTCCAGTATAGTAAAGCGGACATTATACTGTCAGTGAGTGTTATCTTTCAGATGAAATGTTAAGGTACTGACTCACTGAGGTCATCAAAAATCCCATGGCACTTCTTGTAAAGAGTAGAGGTGTAATCCCAGTGTCCTGGTCAAATTCCCTACATTGGCCCTAACTGATCATCTCCTTCAAATCATCCCCATCCACTGAATTGGCTCTATCGCTGTCTCTGCACTCCACCAATAGCTGGTGTGTGGTGAGTGCATTGGCTCCATTGTCCTGTGACTGCAGTCACATAATCCAAGTGTATATTGCACACTGGTGGTGGAGTTGAGAGACCCCTCTCTAATGATTGTGACGCGAATAAGGTGTATGGCGCTTTGATTTATCTAATTAAATACACATTACTTACTTATTTACTTGACACCTGAAAAAAAGAAATGTGTACTCTTACTTCTATAGTCAAGAAAAGATGACAAATGCACAATGTTTTTATATTCGCAGAAGACAATGCTATTCCAAAATAATATGATTCGCTCAGCTTGTTTGTGACCCTTTTCTACTTTGTTCTACATATGGTAAATTGCATTGATCATTCTGAATGTGTTATTTCATTTTTTCTGTTTTTATTTTTGGACATTGTCAGCAGAAATGCCCACCCCTATAGGTGTTTTTTTGACATTCCACTCTTAATTGCCCTATTTAGTAAATCTTGTCCAAAATATTTCATCTCATGGAATAATAATAATAAAAAAGTACTTTTCAGGCCTGATAACTATTTGAATTCGACATACTGACTGTTGACCCCCGTATTGAAGAAAATGGTGTTTGCCTTTGGGTTCAGTCTGGCACTCTCAGCGCAGTTAAGGAAGTGTATTGCCATGATCGATTTCTACGGGCCGGCTCTGAGATACCAAAGGAAAGCCCTCTAAACATGGAGGAATTGTTACGGAGAAGAAACGTGAGAGAGGCTGACAGCCAGAGGAGGACTGCGCAATATTAAAGGCCAGGGCTGCGAAGGCAAAGGTAGTCTTTATTAGGTTAGAGGCGCTCTGTAAACTTGTTACAGGCTGGTGTGTTAGATCTCATTCCCCCGCAGGGCCATGCTGGGATGGGGGCCCTGGAAAAGTGTCTCCGGGAATGTATTTTTTCCCCATAAACAGTTTAGTGCCAGCCACCCTCCAAGTGTTCTCCATCACTTAGCTTCACAACTGTTGGGGAACAAACGCATTAGAGAAAAATTGCCTCTGCAGTACATCTGTTCTGGCTGTCTATCGAGGGGCCAGGATTCTCTGCTACCAGAAACGAAGAAGCTGATGTCGACTCCTAATGCGCTCAATGCTTTTTGGTCCATTCATAAAGCAGACAATGTGGAACGCAAGAGTCATGGCCAGGGCCCACACGGAATCTGCGCCCACAGAAATACACTGATTTCTGCAGATTTTTGAGCCCATCATTCTATCTATTTATTTCCTTGTACAATTCTGTTTGTAACGTAATAGTTTCTGTTTAGTGGATGTATTATATGAAAGCGAGCTATTGTACCATTGTTTGCTAAACAAGTGGATTTAATTGGATTCGCATTGTAAACATAGTTAAAAAAGGTTATTTCTTTTAATTTTATTTGTTTTATTTTCAACTCTGCAGGAATCTAATGGTTTCTTTTTAAACACAATTATGTGCAAAAAGAGATGATTCTGTCTGGCCCTAGTCATGGCCAGTCGAACATTCGAATTGTTTAACACTTTAAGTTGAAGTCTTTTAGAAACTAAATAAAAAAATAAATATAAATATTTGTACAAAATAGAATTTTACATTCATTTTTCAATTTGTAATGAATCAATTCATGTTTAAATAAAAACATAAAATTAAACAAATTAGTCACATGATTTTGCTAATAAAAAGTAAATAAATACATAAATGTACATTCGCAGTTTTCAAAAAAACTAAAGTAAATTTTGATTTAAAAAGTCTTTGATGAGTAATACAATTAAAGGTGCAGTATAAAGGTTTTACACCCAGTGGTTGAACTAGGTATTGCATTTCTAGCTCAAAACGCACGCAGATTTGCCAGAATGGTTTTAAGGAAAAACCAGAGCATGCCTGACTATTGCTGATTTAAGGCTGATTTAAGTCGTGTTCTAAATAAAAGGAACGGCAAACGATAGAAAGAATAATTTCATATTAAAATTAATTTTTGCTTTAAACAACACCTTGAATTTATATTTTAGAAACGACTTATATTTCTTGCAGCTGAACAAGAGAAAACTTGATGACATGACCACCTCGAGTATGACTCATGTGGTTTATTCAGTGTTAAATGCCAGCAATGTGAGTTTGAGTGCTATTTCACATGACATTTATTGTCATACTACTGAAAGCAGCAGAAGATAGTTCACCTCAGATCTTGAAAATAAAATAAACCGTTTGAAATTGAACTTTAGAACTGTGACTACATATCAAGTAATATATACCAATATTAGTGATTCAGCATGTACATTTAATAATGTTAAAGATGTTTAATATGTATTAATTGGATTATAAACCTGACCATTTCGAGCATATTCTGTGCTTCTAAATGGCTGTTTTTAAATGTTCTGTCATGTTTCAACTGCTGCAAAAGGCCAAATTGCTTATTACTGCGTGCTGTTAGGACACGGGGCTACAACGTAACCAGCTCACCTAATGTTTACGCTCGTATTATTTATATTATTTGCTATTTAATAACCTCATGTGGAACTCTGAATCTGTGTCTAATTTTGGAGTCTGCTACTGTCCACCAGAGGTCGCATTTCGGTCATTGGCACATGCTTTGGGAGCCATTCTGACTGAACTAATGAAATACGTGGTTTTCCAACAAGGCAACCCGAGGTGCTGAAATATAATTGGTTAATCTGGCAGTGGATGGGTTAAAAGAACCAAAACAAAGACAGCGTTTCGGCACGTAACTCACATTTTCAGAGCAGAAGATCGGACTTTAGTATTGTTTTACAGATAAACAAGAATGCTCATTTAACATGTTTATTATACATATTATGGTATTTTATGCGTTAAAAGAGTGCTGTTTTGCTAAAGAGCAAAACAAAAAACACATGATCATGTATTGTTAACTTTAGTTTTGTAAATTTAAAAAGTTTCTACATGTTTGATTCTTTGATTAATTAAATTAAAACAAAATGCACGTGGCTTTGATAACTGAATAATTAAAAGTCTTGAAAAAATAATTAAGGTTATGCTAATGAATGAATGAATGCATCAATCAATCATGCACAAGCACTGTCTAACTCAATATTTATCTAATCCCATGATGCTTAAAATCTTTTCGCATCAGTGCTTCTCTTAAACAAACACTAATGATGATCACTGGCTGCCAATCACAATTTATCATGGATAAGAATGACAGAAACATGTCAGCGCGATGTTGTTGTGTGACGCCTTTTCACCACTTGACAAATTGCCAACTGTAATTCTTCAAATTTATTATTATTATATAGTCCTGAAAGTGTTAACAACCCTTTAAAGTGCTTGCACAAGGCCACGCATGAATAGCTTCACAATTAACCTTCCAACATGCCATACATTACATATGCCGGCAGTATGAAAACATGTCCTTATTGAGACAGCTTGCTAAACGCTCATTTTGCCCTCCCTTTAACATCTCTGAAAAGCAGAGCGTTTAATTGAAGAATGAAGCACGCGTGAGGCGCTGTGGGCCTTGCTGAATGTGTCAGGGCCACTGTGTTTGTAATACACAGATGTCATCCTATTAATTTGAGGAAGAATAATTATAAGACTATAGAGCATCCAGATGTCACCAGCGGCTGTCTTTATGAGTGCACATGTATGTGTTTGTTGAATCTATTTTGTTGTCACTCTATTTAAGATTAAATGGTGAATGGCTTGTGCTATTTCTGCATTAGCAATTCCAATTTGCAAGCTGAATTGTGCATATATATATATATATATATAAGCAGACAAATAAAATCAGGTAATATTAAAATATGCATGATTAAATGGTGACAGCTGTCATGGTAGGCTCACTTATAAATGCACAGATCTCAGGAATTATCAAAATCGCATATTTATTTACAAAAACACTCCAGGCACTGGAACATCAAAACGTACGCATGACAAAGAGATGGTGACAATAAATTAACGGACAAAGAACTAAATAAACTCAGGGGTATAAATACACAGGACATGATTGAACTGAATACATAAAGGGGTGTGACACAGGTGGAACTAACAAACGGCGGGAAAATAGACCAAAAAAGACCAAAGGAATCACATGACATAAACAGAAGCGCATGGAACATGGGAAATAACATGACACAACAAATACACAATTGGTGTGTTCAACTTGTAGAACTCGACTGCAGCCAGTGATCAACAAGATTAGCCGAGCGCAGGTGGGGGAGGAGTTGTAGTGGGGTCATCAAGCCGGACACTTTGGGGCTCAAAGTTGCCGCAGCCATGTTGACCAATTGAAATGGCGTCACCATCATCATCATTCATTCATTCATTTATTCATTCATTTTCTTTTCGGCTTAGTCCCTTTATTAATCTGGGGTGGCCAAAGCGGAATGTTATAATTATTCAATAAAATAGCATTTAACTTAATTTATTAAGAAATCTTTATGAAGTGGCAGGATCAATGATGATAATTATTTTATTACAATATTTAGGTTTTTTACTAAAATGTATAATTTAAATCGTTAATGAAGCTGAATGCAGTAAATAATCTGTATAAAAAGGTTGAAAAAAACCCCTCTGCAAACTATATTTATAAGCAAATAATTTAACAAAAGATGATTACTGCAGTGAAATATTTGTAGTCTTTTAATAAACATGCTATATACAAGATAGAGATGGCATAAAAGTTAACAGTTTGTTTTAAAATTTGTGAGAAGGAAGTTGACCAATAATAAACCCAAAATGCAAATGGGTTGTTGTCATGCAGCAAGTCTAGCCAATCGTGTAATATCGGTGTCATCATCGCAACTCCTGCATTTACTTTTCTAATGCTGCACCAGCTGTACTATTGCTGTACTTTGATGCCACATGTGACAGTCACATGGTGTCGGCGCAAGGTCAGACACAATTTCTAACCAGCATGCATGGAGTCGAATCCACCTACAGTATAGGCAACATCTAAACATGCACGAATCATGACAACAGCCTTGTCTTATTATGTCAGATAGTTGAACTGTTTATACATCAAAAAAGCAACAGACAGTTATGATAGTGTGTAAAAATAAAATAAAACAAATTAAATTAAATAAAATTCAATGGTGACTGTTGTAGATTTAGGAGAAGATAGAAGGCTAAAATTTACTAATAGCTTTTTTCATATACTTCCCAGTTCATGGCATATTTTATTCTTTTTTTAATTCATTTTCTAAATAGTCAGGCTTAAATATGCAAATGAGTCATTATATAAGCAAATAAGTGATAATTAGTATATTATTTTAACATCTGAACATTGCATCAAGTCAGGTTTAATGTCTCAAATTTTCAAAAATATGTTTTGGAGTCAAAGGATTTTACAGAGAGGATTTTGTATAACTGTTCCTCACTTCATAATTCACAATATACAGTGAACTGCCAGAAAGTAATGTAATTTGTTTTATTTTATTTGTGTTGAATAAACGTTGTAAATATCAGGTAAAATACCTCTGAGAATCGTTGGAATGAAGATATGAATAAAAGTGTAAGTGTGTGCTGCAGAAGAGGAGATTTATGGTTATTTTGAAAATAAAAATGCTTTTACAAATATGTACCATAATACAGACACAAAATGCTAAAGTGTGAAAAAAGCAACACTTAAAAGTGTATTATGGATATTTTCTTTCCATTAGATATGAAGAAACACTTCATGAAAATCCATAAAGCTCAAAATCATTGGGCATGAAAAACCCAGTGATTTTGCCTGCAGTGTCTCGCCTTAAAAGCAGCCTCAGACAGAGTCATGATGGAGTGTGTTATATTCAACACTGTTTTTAATAGGGGAGGGATTTGAGCTCTCGCAGCGCCATACGTGGCTGTGTCACTCTCTCTTCTATTCTGTTGGTTCAACTGTCATGAATTTCTAGTGGAACGACTGCCAAGCTGCTCATGGGAGAAACGTGTGAAAAGCCTGTCGCAATTACTGGCGCATTTGCACTTCGTGCTGGGGCAAGTTTTTGGAACACGCACAACCCGGGTGAAGCCAAGTTTCTGTGGCGACCCACCGACAACATGCAATGTTCCCACACGCAGCAACCAAAAAAAAGAAGAAGTTTGGCTACTATAAATCTCTTTCACAGTATGGTTTGATAAAATGACTTAGAGTGAATGTGAATTAGTCAAGGTTTGCCTCCCTTGCTACTGATAAACTATATATCTGTTCACTTAAGATCCTCGTTGTAGCCCAAATCCTTTTCAAAATAGCTCTGAGTACCATTGTTGCACTCGGACAGCAATTTCACCACAGGCTTAGTGCAGCAAAAGATATCAGAAGTAAATTCCAAGAGGAAAATGGTCAGATTAGAACATGTCCTGAAGGAAAGGAAATGTCATCGAGATCAATGTTATTGACCCATGACTCAGATGGAGCGGTGAAGTGGGTGAAAGAAGAAGAAGAGGTCGAATGCACTGAACTCCTCGCTCACTTTGAACTTACCGCGTACAAAGAGGATGTAGTCATCATACGCTTCACCCAAAGGGTTGGACGCCACGCATCGGTAAGTGCCATTGTAGGACTTGTTGAGATTCTCGATGAAGAGATCTGAACCAGTGATAACAGCGTGAGATGGCACATCATCGTCCACCCTTACCCAGTTCACCTGCTGAGGCCTGCATGGAGACACAGAGGACAAACGGTTTTGCTTTAGTGCTGTTTAGTCGAGCCATCAAGCCTTTCCTGGCCTCTCGCTAAAGTAAAGAGCTTGTTTGACCAGCATGTAAAGTTTTATGAGACGTTTTATGGCAGGTAAATCTTAAGGTGTATATAAACCTGAGAGCAAAGTAAGACATATGGATACCATACTTTACACACTGCTAAACAGAAGATCTCCTCACTATTTCAAAGATCTAGGTAGAGGTTAAGCTGGTGCATATGCTGTTTTTATATAAACAGTCGATTTATATTTAAAAAACTCTTTTTAGACTTTTTAATTTCATGTTTGATTAAATATCTGGTTTGCTTCTCTGTAATTATTTGTGAAATGTACTAGTAATTTCAGCATGAAACATTTAAATGTCCTTCCATAAAAACATTTCTGTAATTGTATGATTATTGGGTAAGTCATAAAAAATAAAAAACTTAAACTGTTTTCTAAAATATAAATACATTGTTCTTTGTGGCTGTTGTAAAGGAGACTTTTGCCCCAATTAATTCCCAATTTGCTGCTTATTAATCATCATTAAGGTAGCAGGTTTTGGGAACATTTTTGAAAAAGATTATGCATTAGAAATAAACAGCCAATATCTTAATAATAAGTAAGTAATAAGCCACTAGAGAGAATTGGTGTTACAGTTTATTTAATTATTATTCAAAAGAACGCATTAAAATTATTCACACAATTAATGCACCAGTCCTCAGACCTATGTACAGTGCTAAGCATAATTAAGTACACCCTATTTTGTACAAACTGTCAATACATTGCATGATTTGAAAAAGTTTAGTAAACCCACAAATCACATGCACATTAATACACTGTAACAAATTAATGATCAATTAGTCCTGACAGCATATGATTTTAGGTCATTGTAACTGCTTATTAAGAGTATTCATTCATTCATTTTCTTTTCGGCCTAGTCCCTTTATTAATCTGGGGTCGACACAGCAGAATGAACCGCCAACTTATCCAGCATATGTTTTAAGCAGCCGATGCCCTTCCAACTGCAACCCATCACTGAGAAACATCCATACACACTCAAACACTATAGACAATTTAGCTTACCCAATTCACCTATACCACATATTTTTGGACATGTGGGGGAAACCGTAGCACCTGGAGGAAGCCTACACAAACACGGAGAGAACATGCAAACTCCACACAGAAATGCAAACTGGGGTTGAACCAGTGACCTTCTTGCTGTAAGGCAATTGGGCTACCCACTGAACCACAGTGCTCCCCTTATTAAGAGTATTGTCCATAATGAAGATTTAACATAAACCCTCGTGTTGTTTAAACCTGTTTGACTTTTTTTATGGAGCATACACTAAATATTGAACAAGTTTGCATACCATTGACTTTCATTGTATGACCATAATATGTTTGACATGTTTGATGTTTGACAAGTTATTTTCTTTTATGTCCCACAGTTTATGTTAAAACTGTTGTAGTCTTGTTTTATTTCTTTCTATAGCTACTTTTAGCAATGCTTCTTTGAGTTTTTTTTATTTTTATTTTTATTTAATAGTAACACAGCTTTAAATGTTCTACTGTGGGTAGCCTCTGAACCTAATGCAATGTGTTTAATTATGATCATTTAGACTAATCAACATATCATGCAATTAAACTCAACATGCAGTTAATAAAGTAGGTAAGTACAGGTAAAAATATCTTGGTACTGTCAATTTAAAAGATTTGGATTTGACACAGGCTTGTTCACATTCTTGTTGTCTTTTTGTAGGAGACTTTGGCAACATAAATCAGTCAGCTTGTACATCTTTTCATGTTACTTATTTAATCCACATGCAAAATGAGAGACATCTCTAAAGCACATTTTAATAATTCATTAAAGAGTTCTTCCGATCGATTCTGTATACATGATTCTGTGTAGAATTTTTGTAAATGCAGGTGGCAATATTCAAGAGTTAATTTGCTTGTTGAATGAGGCTGTCAATCCCGCAAATCACTGAACTGCGTGTGCAGAATTTAAATAAGCACTAAAAGGTGAACTCGCAATCAAATGTAGCTGCAGTGTGTATGTGGCCATTTCCATAATTTTATTTTCCAATGGACTAAATAGCCATGCGCTGCCACTCATGCAGAATCTGGAAAGTCAATCTATTGATTTTTTGTCTGTAATATATGTTTCGATGTTGATATTTGCAATGTAAACTGAACTGAACTTCAGCGGTGACATTTATACTAAACTGAACTGAAACATTGTTTAATTGAACTAGAATTAGCATTCTACCACTCTTTTCATCCCAGCCTACTATACTGGGGTGCATTTCTAAAAACCATCATTAGCCAACTAGGGTCACAAGTTACATCGTTACAAACATAGTTTGTTTTTTTGGCTTTCCCAAACCATCGTTCCAATGAACGTGGCAAACTTGTACGTTTCCAACTACACCTCTAGAGCTGTAGTTAGAAGCACAGTTCCTGGTTGTGTTCTATTCCCAGTTATCCCCCTATACCCTATTCCTTTCAAACATTCCAACATTTAAACTTGGAACATAAAAAAAAAAAAAACATTAAAATCATCTATCTTAATTTGCTTACATAGTATTTGTACAGTTCCATTTTAGCATTCTTCATATTGACAATTGCGTTCCCTTCGCAGTGCACTTTGAAAACATTTATGCCATTTTGGACACAGCCATGGCTCATGACTAGGGCCAGATAGAATATGCGGACATTTTTTGCTATTTCTGGGCTGTGTTAAAAGTCTGCGGATTTATGCAGAATAATTTTGGGAGTATCATAACTAAAAACTTAATATATAAAATAAAAAAGAATAGATTTTTTACTTTTATTTAATATTTACATTGCAAATCCAATTAGATCCACTTATTTGTTAAACAAAGTAAATCTTTTTTATGATAGATCTAGTAAAAAGAAAGAGAATATTACTTTGCAAACTGTATTGTAAATAAATTATATAAACATTTTCACGTTAGACAATAATATTACTGAAATTAACTTAAAACTGAATAAATATAAATTTACACACACTTACAAAAATAAATTGGCTCAATGAGGGGGCAAAAAAACTGTAGAATTCTGTGCGCGCAGATTCTGTTTGGGCCTAGTTATAGGTGACCTATAATTTAAAAGTGGAATTTACCTTACGTCTCCAAAGCTTGTGAAAACGTTAATGCTATTAATCTATGGTAGGTTATTTATTAAGAAATGTATCTGTACTATATGACATGGGCCTGTTGGTAAGAACATTTCTGCAGTGACTTGAATGTGTCAAATTGTAAAAGTAGACTTAAAATATCAATAAACAACATTCTACTTAATAATAATAATAATAATAATAATAATAATAATAATAATAATACACAGCAAGAAGGTCGTTGGGTTGCAGGGTTGAGCCTCGGCTGGGTCTGTCAGCTTTTCTGTGTGGAGTTTGCATGTTCTCCCTGCGTTCGCATTGGTTTCCTCCGGTCGCTCCAATTTCCCCCAAAGTCCAAAGAGAGCGGTACAGGTGAATTGGGTAGGTTAAATTGTCCAGAGTGTATGAGTGCGTGTGGATGTTTCCCAGAGATGGGTTGCGGCTGGAAGAGAATCTGGTGCGTAAAAACGTGCTGGATAAGTTGGTGGTTCATTCCGCTGTGGCAACCCCAGATTAAAAAAGGGACTAAGCCGACAAGAAAATAAAAGAATGAATGAATGAATGAATGAATGAATGAATGAATAATAATAATAATAATAATTATTATTATTAAGAAAGTTTTTTTTTTCTTAAAAAAAAGAGTCTACTGTAAATTACAACCATTAGCCTAACAATTTGTATAGTTTATATATGAGATTAGAATACGTGTTAGCTAAGGGATTTTATGTTTTGGAAAATAATATGGAATATTCTTAATAACATTTGTAAAAGAAACTTTGGCCCTATATGTGCCATTTACATATATTTCAGTTAATATGGAAAACAAGTGCATGTTTTTATCAAATCTAATATTGTATTTTTTAAAAATGCGTGTGCGTGTAAAACAAAATTTGCACAAAAATGTATGGCTTTTTCCTCCAAAGAAGTCACTCCACCCTGTTTAGAGTGTCATTATGGGCGTTTTATGTCATAACTAACGTGGTTCAAACGATGGATCGTATTATGATAGCCACAAGTTATGTCTGGAATATTTCACTATTTGAAATTTTGTTGTGGCTTTTTATTCTCTTTTCATCATCTGCTTTGACACAATCTACATTTTAAAAGCGGTCTACAAATAAAGCTTAATTAAACCCAGTTGAATGCGTGTTTTCTGAAGCTCTACCATCAGAAAAAAAGTTCAGTCGTGGTCAGTAGCACAGATTGTGATATTGGAGCAATGTCGCAGCCTACGGCACTGGCAAATGAACTACATTTTGGCAAAGTAACAAAAAGAGAAAGGCTGTGATTTTCTCTTGTCTGCCTCAATTAACTGGCACGGCGAGCTATCTCCTTTTGTTCTCTAAACACCTGAGCTGGGCACACAACAGCCTATTCTACTTTCACAGTGATGAGCAGAATGAGCTAAAGCCACTGTGGAAAAATAAAAGAGGCTCTAAACTCTCACAAGTTTCAGTGGCACTGCTGCAGTGTAGTTATTTCCCAAGAGCATCTGAGGAGGCTTTCCCTTGTTGTTCTGGTTTTGTTTCAGTGTTTAAACTTGTTGCTATACTGTTTAAAAGCGGAGAGAGAGGGGGAGAAAAATACAAAACAAAAAAAACCTTCAGAGCTTTGAAACAAAGGATTGGTTTGCGTTCAATAACAGTTGATCCTCGGCCTCTGAGGATGGCAAAACAACATTTGATGGCGAGCAGCGAGCGGAGAATCCTAAAAAGTCTCAATCCGAGGTTAAATATACATGCGTGGCATGAAGATGCAGACGGTCCTGATATGGAAAGGGAGAAATGACCTAGAAAAAGTGCCTTATTGAGAGGAAGGCATGGGGAAAAACACACAGCGGAGGGGCTGCAGAGAACCTGGCGTGAGGCGGAGAATACAAATGGGATGGCAAGCCAAGCCCTGCACTGTCTGACAGTAATGACTGCAGCCCCTCTCCAAGCTTTAATGAAAATGACTTCCAATTTTCTGCTCACTGTATTGATTGTATTTTCATCTTTATTAAATGAATTCGGGTGGCGTCTCGTCTGCTCGCAGCATTTCAGTTTGGGAATGCTATGGGGCTTGTTGAATGTAAAAACAACAGAAAAGCTCACATTGGACAAACACTGATAACTCACTTTAGGCTAACGTGAAGAAATTGTTTGGATTCATTCATGCATGAGAAATGTTCGAATTTCCACTACATTCAATAAAAAAATAAATAAAACTAAAAGAAATTTTGTTACTTAGAATTTACTGTTTTTTTTTTTTTTTTGCAAGATAAATCATTTAAAAAACTTCTCAAAGTTTCAGTTGCATTGGGATTACATTATTAACATCTTTATTCATTACTTAATCCTGAATGCATTTTTAATAAGCAACTCTGCTCAATTAAATTACAATTAAAAGTCTATGTTGTATACCACATAAAGTAATCAACTGTTTATAAGTGATAAAAAGCCAAAAATATGGTCCTGCATGTGCACATGATCCAATTTTGCATCCAGCTCAATTGCATTGTGTAGCCAAAATTGAATGAAAGCTTGTTCAACGATAGTAAAATGGAGGATGATTAAATGGCTCAAATGAAATTAAGCAATATCATAAAAAGTCCTGGAATGCTGCAAATCAGGAGGATAAATGTTTTGTAGTATAAGGGATAGTTCACCTAAAAATGCTAATTTACTCACTATTTAGTGGTTTCAAACCTTCATGAGTTTCTTTATTCTTTTAAACACTACAG
The DNA here is from genome assembly GCF_052040795.2 of Danio rerio. Classification (NCBI taxonomy): domain Eukaryota; kingdom Metazoa; phylum Chordata; class Actinopteri; order Cypriniformes; family Danionidae; genus Danio; species Danio rerio. Next base: position 25,699,409 of record NC_141041.1, on the reverse strand, counting down.
AAGCTTTTATGAAGACAGATGAAAACCGGTAATCATTGTCAAAGACAAGTCAATGGTGATAGGTTATCTGCTTTCACCATTTTCCTTTTGGGTTAGTCTGTTTATTAATCAGCCAACTAGGGTTGGGCGATGTCGACCAATTTATTATTGATGGTATGGTCATCATAGTCGGCGGTAAATTAATTATTTGTGAATAATTAATCAATTCCTAATGGATTAATTATTTGTAATTGTCTACTCTTTCAACTACCTGACCTGCATGATCTTTGTTTTACCCATAACCAAATCATAAATAAATAAAGATAAGTAACACAAATTATTACCTGTCAATCCCTTTTTTTCTGCAGGCATGAATAGGCAGAGTGATCTGTGTTGTTATAATAGTGGCGACAAACTTGGTACAAAAGGTACACAATCAAAAGGAACCAACCAACAGTATCTAAGGTTTTCGCTAAAACTACAAATTGCTGTGACACGTTACCTGATTTTTTGTCTTGTTTCTAGTCCAAATATCTACACTTAAATCAAGTATACTTTTCTAGACAAGCAAAACATATTGTCTTGTTTTAAAAAAATAATATGCCAAAATTAAGTTAGTTTTTCACTAAAACAAGCAAAATAATCTGCCAACGTGTCAAAAGGAGAAACAGGATTATTTTGCTTACCCCATTGGCAGATTATTTAGCTTGATTTCAGGAAATAATCACTTTATTTTGGCTCATTATTACTGAAAACAACACAATATGTTTTGCTTGTCTAGAAAATTCTTCTTGATTTAAGCATTTTTAGATATTTGTGTTAGAAAGACGACAAAAAAAGTCTAAGTAAAGCAAAGCATTTTTTTGCAGAGTGGATAGAGACAAGATTAATTAAATATCACGTTTAACAACTATAGTGAGACGCCATCCAGGTTTTGCGACGGGGGTGGGGCAGAGGATCGGGATGCCAACTCACCATCATTATGTATAACGGCTATCGACCCAACCCTACCGCCAACTTATCCAGCATATGTTATTACTCAGCGGATGCCTTTCCAGCCGCAACCCAGTGCTGGGAATTACTTCCAGCTTTCTTCAAAACATATTTCGTGTTCTACAGAAGAAAGAACGTCAAATAGGTGTGAAACAAGTAAAGGGTGGGTAAACGATGATAGAGTTTTCAGTTTCATCAAAGCTCCATTGAACGCTTTTTAGTTTTAATCTAGTTTTTAAGGATGATAGCCCACATACGCATCGATCAGGATCAAGACAGTTGGCAATATAACCAAAGATAGAACACACAACAAAAAGAAACAACTTACTCAGGTTTGCCTTTAGCCAGGCATGTCAGTTCCAGGTTTTCTCCTTCTCTAATGGGGCCCGATGGAAAATCCACCACGATCTGCACCTCAGGTTTATCTGCGGAGGACAAAAGTAAAGCACATCAGCGCTTTGTGCCCCCGGGCGGCATGAAACTTTAAACAGCCTTGGCTTTGTTCAACGCTTATTGGATTGTTCTCAGCCGTTTGATTCCACTCCTCAGCATTACCATTGTTTGATGCCAAATGTGCGCATGCTTTTTTTCTATTAACCTTTCAAGTCATTTAAACATAATCGATACACCCTGATGTTTGTCGTGTATACAGTCAGAAGCCATGACATCACCAATGTCCATATTCAAAGGCGTTCCTCTTGCGCTCTCAGCATTGACCTTTCTGCTCCAGAAGTACTGCCCTTTCTCATATCTATTAAAACGACTGGCTGCTCAATGGGTCTATTCTCCAGTGACTGGCAGCAGGTAGCATGCTGGCTTTTTGCACCTTGCGTCAGCCTTGCCTCTCAGCCGTAGCTGCTACATTCAGCATGAAATGTGCACTTCTCCTTGGTGAGTCTCAGTTCTTTTTCAATTCAGCTGGGATTAGACTTCCTGC